>NW_017732334.1:38377-44774 GCF_001890085.2 Hipposideros armiger | reverse complement strand
TTTTTTTTTTTTAAGCTGAGCCACCCTGCCACCAGTTGGCAGCTCAGCAGCTGCTCAGCTCGGGCCGGGAATTGAACCACTGGTGCTCAGAGCTCAAACTCTTGAGCGAGCTCTTAACCAACTAAGCCACTCGGCCAGCCCTCTAGAAAAACAACTTTTGAAAGTGTTTCTTTCCAGGTGGTGGAATAATATGTGATTCCCCATCCTTTTTTGTACTTTTCTGTATTTTGACATTTTATGTGATAGACGTATTTTGAAATAAAAAACCTTTTAGTAGGATTTAGTAGTAACTAATGATGAGAAGGTGAGAAAACTATACTAATTTTATTTATGAAAAGTGGGTTAAGGTGCTATACCTTAAATATTTAAGATGCTAATTTTCATTAGCAGATCCTAATTGCTTTAATATATGGCTGACCACAAGTTGAAATACATTCTATTTTATATTTGTTCTTCTATGAATTGCCCATTTACATTCTTAGTCCATTTTTCTATAAGACTGTTTTTTTTCTTGATTTAAAGGATTATAAATAGTAAGCCTTTGCCTGTTTATATGTGCTGCAAATATTTTCTCCTGGTCTGACTTTTGTATTTCACATTTGCTATGGAATCTTTTGCCAATGGACAATTTTCAGTTGGTCCAATCTGTAGATTTTCCCCCTCTTTTATCAGCTTCTGGTTTCACTTCAAGCATATTAAGAAGGCTTTCCCTACCTCCATGACTATAAAAATATTTTATTTTAGCAGTTTTATAATTTTTTTTGTCATTTATATATTTAATCCACTGGAAACATATTTTTATGTAGTGTGGTATAGAGATATAGCTTTTCTTTTCCACCAAGTGGAAATGTTAATTAGGTCAATCCTTTCTTCCCCAGTGATCTGAAATGTCATCTTTGATATATATTGAATTTCTTAAGTTCCTGGGTCTGTTTCTGATTTTTTAAATCAGAATTTATGTGTTTATTCTTATGCAAGAACAAAACTGCTAGTTTTCTTAGTTAATTCTGTAACTTTATAATCACAAGATAGGATTCTATTAATTAGTTAATTCTGTAAATTTATGTATACAGTGTATTTTGTTTATTCTCAAGCATTAACGCTTCCAAATAAGCTTCCAAATAATACTGGATTATCTACCCTCCCTCAAAACAAAACAAACAGAAAAAAAAAAAAATCCAAACAAGAGGCAATTGCATTGAGATTTAAGTGAAAGAAAATCAATGTCTTCACAATACAGTTTCCTATCCAAGAAAATCTCTCTCTCCATTTATTCAGGCCCTATATTATGTCCTTTATGTAAAACTGTATTTTCTTCATCCACACTATGCACATTTCTTGTTAGGTCAACTTAATTTCAAATGCTATCTTAAAAGGAAAAGACCAGTGAAGAAATTCACACACAGTACCTTTTCTAAAGCAAGATGTAGTTCTTTTTCATATTCTGGTGGTAGTCTCAAAAGTAGAATCTGACAGGCATCTTTAATCAGTGGAATAACACTGAGAAATATTAATATAGCAATAAAAAGAGAACAGAGGGGATCAGCAATGAACCATCCAAACTGTTCTATAAGAATTGTGGATACAATCACACCAATACTGCCAAGTGTGTCTGCCAAAACATGTAGAAACACACCTACAAGTGAAATATAGAAAAATATTAAAAGTTAAAGCACATCTAATTTAGTTCTTTTGTCCATTCTACAAATATTACTGGGGACCTACTATGAACCTGGCACTCTGCTAGGGACTGGTATTTAAAAAATGACTAAAACATGGTCACTATCCTTAAGGAATTCACAGCACAGTGGTAAAAAGGGAAGGATGTGGGCAACTATACCACTACGTGGTGAGTTTTATGATGGTGCAGTTTGTCTGGAAAGGCTTCTTAGAAATCATAAATGAGCCAAGTTTTAATATTACCCAAATTATTTACATTAAACAACCAGAATAAAAAATTTAATATAATAAGTGATAACACTTTCCTCATTTTTTATATTTTTTATAGTACAATAAAAATATCCTGGCTCTTTTGTAGTGAGAGTTCATAATGGCACACTCAGTGTTCCCTGGCAAGTAATATTTATACAATTGTCACCATGAAACGGACTCTAAAAAAATCGACATTTATGAACAAACGTGAGCATTTTCTACACCAGACTTCAGATTTTTCTTTAGCCACAGATAGTTTTTCAAAAATAAATTTATACCAGAAGCCCAATATTTAATACAAAAAAAAAAAAAAAACCCAACGTCAATTCACAACACTGTTGAAAGGTAGGCCAGTAATTTTGGTAAGGACTCACCCCTCATGTTAGCATTCATGCCTCCGCCTACAGGTCCGTGGNACCAACACGGGCCAGTGAAGCAACATCCTCCACAACTAGACTGAAGAACAAAAGGACAACAACTTGTCTGTTCCCCTTCCCCTGATTCCCCAGCGCTGTTCCCCTCCCCAATTCCCCAATAAAAAAAAAAATCTAATAAAAAAACAAAACAAAACAAAAAACAATCCAACTGTAACCTTTTAGTTGTATTATATATTATGTACTAGAACACTTTCCTTTTGAAAAATCACACTAAAAATGAAATAAACATTACTGGTTTTATAATTGAACTTAGTTTGACATCTATATGTAATCTTTTTGCATAATTAACTTACATACAAATTGAGGCCATAAGAAATGTTTGCCTTAAATTTCTATTTGGAAGGGTAAACTGTGACAATCTATGGAGTGCAATTTAGCAATATGTTTTAGATTTATAAATGTCCTAAACCCTTTGTCTCCAAAATTCTACTTGTCTGAATTTATTCTACATGTTTATTTGCACATATGCAAAATGATGTTTGTACAATACAAGGCTATTTGTATCAGCACTGTCTACAATAGCAAAAGATTTGAACCAACCTAAAAAAAAAATATCTATCAATAGGGTTACTATACAGCTAAGAAAAAGAACCAAGATGCTTTATTTCAACTATGGAATAATTTTTAAGTAAAAAATAATACATACATGCATTTGCTTGTATATTCTTAAAATATCTGGAAGGGTATACTAGAAACTGACAAGAGTGGTAATTTTTAGAAGAGAGCTGTGTATGATTGACAGGTGGGAGGCTTTTTGTCATTTACTCTTTTAAATTTTTGACCATGTAACCATTAACTAGTAAACATGCATCTCTGCATTAATATTTGAGGGGAGAATCAATCTAAATTTAAAATAAAACCAGAATCCTTTAGAGATCTCTATTTATAGCTTTATTTTTCTGTTGAAATTAGAAAAGTTTGAATTTTGATCTATTATCATGTAAAAGGAACAATAAATCTGTATTATAAAATATGTGAAGTTTATTCTAAGTGGAAATTATGAGCTCCTAAATTGGTAATAATGGAAAACAATGGTTGGAGAGAAAGGGAATGAGAGAAACTAATAGGTGTGTTAAGCAACCACCACTACCCTTCTTGGGTCAAACTAGACATAGGCTTCTGTTTTGTATATTATTTTAAGCTTATTTGTTCACTTAATATTTAATTAATCTCTTAGGTACTGATTTCAATAGAAAAAAACTTCTGAAGTCAGGTTTAAAATAATAATTCTCTCACTTTATTTAGTTAGCCCTTTTCAACTCTCATTTTCACATACATTATTCTTTTTGCTCCTCATAACGCTGTGAATTTGAGCATATTTTATTCTTTATGTATGAGGGGAAAAAAAGATACTCAGATATTTGCCTAAAGTCACATGGTTTGTATGAGCTGGAACTAGTATCCTGGTGCTCTTCAATACTGGAGTTTTCCTACTTTCCACCTGTACCCCTTTAATGTTCAACTCCTGCCTTCGCTCACATTTTGGTATCTCTCAGTCACATTAATTTTCTTGCTGTTTATAAGCTGTCTAAGAGAAATGACAATTTTAATGATGGTGCAATATTTATTGTACCTACCTACTTAAAAATTTTTTCAAGTATAAAAATTGCATTGAAACATCAATATGCAATTATTTTCCCACCACTCAAAAATTTTAGTATGTATAGAAGATTCTGGACCAGACAGTGTAAAGAGAAGACAAGGAATATCAAAATAACTTACAACAAATTTCTAAATCTTTCACATATTAAAATTAGTAAGACAAAAATATGATTTACAATACACATTTGCCATTATGGTATAGATAAAAAAATAGTACCCATACTAAAATTAATTCATCCTATTTATCAAAATTTCTAGTATAAGGGTGAAAATATTCAGATTCTCATAAAGAGATGTTTCTTTTGGACAACATTCTTTGGTTTTATAAAACTGCATATATCTATCATATAGTCTTTTCAGACTATACATTCAGTTTAAATTGGAAATTAAAAAATATAAATTAGATATTACTATAAAAAGTAGTTATAAGGTAAGTATTTTGATTTCATGGTGCCCAAGTGTTTATGGATAAGATTTACTTATTAAACCTCAAAATAACTACCTATGTATATGCTTTGATATTTCTTATATATTTACATGTTCCAGAAATGTATTAAAAATTACATTTATAGGCAGAACATTCAATTAATTATTTATGGTTCTCTCAACTGGCTGTTCCACCACATACAGAGCTAAATGAAAAGATGCAATGCCTAGCATTGCTTGGATACCAGCTTGATAGGCAACTAGGAATTCCAGATGCATAATAAGAAATGGAATATTCTACTTTAGAGGCAGAAGACAAGTGAATAAATAACATGGACACAACTCAGTATAAGTTCTTTACCCTAATAAAGTATTCATTTGCAAATATTATCAAAAGTAAAAAATTTATTTTACAGAGTGGTTGGTTTTTGTAATACATCAAAAATTATAATGTTATACTTTCCTATTCTCACTGCTTGTCTCGTATCAGTGGTTGAAGTTTCTCCCAAATAATTTAGTTTACATTTAAAGTGGCAGTACAGATTTTACTTCATGGATTTAACTTATAATTAGAAACCAGTTTTATATACAGAAAATCCATAAATATAGAACTTTTATTCCTATTTTATCTTAGGGCTATGCAAAAAATTGACTAAAAATTTTTCATTTGGGTCTTTGTAATAAACATGTAAATACATTATTTACAATGGAGATGCTTTCTAACAGAAAGTAAACACAGAAGTAATTTTGGTCTTCACTCAATTCCATCATTATATGTTCATTATTAAAGATGATGTAATACATCATGTTCACTAAAATTTTAAGATTCTTGTTACATACATAATTCAAATAATTATTTTACTTGAACAATTAATGCTTCATTTTGTATTTAAATTTCCTTTAGAAAGATTCCTTGATCCAACAGTAGGAAGTTTTAAACTTTTTTCAAATATGGCATGTTTCTGTACACTTATGTGCAATTTTCTTCCTTCTGGCAATATTATAAATACTGAGTTATTTTAATCTTCATTGTTCACACACCACGGGTAATTCCCCGAGTTATTTCACATGATGTAAGTACCATCTCTGTAGTATTTCATGGACTCCATTTGTTTTGTCATAGCCAGGACATCATGAAATCCAGTACTCAGGCCAGACATATGTTGAAAGTATGCCTCTTTTTCGACTTGAATTGTTAAATTATTTACGCCAGCATCTTTAAGTATTCCTGTAACCTGTTATAAAAACCCATATATTTTAAAGCATTTAGATTATGCATTTAATGCATGTCTTAAATAACTGATAACACATTTTTATAACTATAGTCAAAGATAAATCCTCAAAATAATGTTTATTATTTATTTGGCAAATGTTACATAGGATCTTTTAGAAGACCTGTAAATTTTGATCTCACATTCAAAGTAGTAAAGAAAAACAGCTATTGTTTCCAATTACATATATCTAGACTAGGGATACAGGAACTGTTTTGATCCTTATCTCCAATCATAGCATACACCCTGCCAACTTTAATATTATTAATTTAGGGCTACGTTTATAATAACATTTCTTGATAATCTATTGTGAATGAAGGTGGATCATAAATGAAATTTTTTTACATAAATTAAGCTTATCCTCTAAATACTAAAACTTGATTTTATTTTAACCACTCTGGAATATGAAACAAATCTAGATGTAAAAAAATAAGTTCTGTATCCTTAGATGAAAGACTGATATTTTAAGCTGTTAAATTACTACTTTTCTAATGTGTACAATTTTATGCATGAATTACTTCAACTGAAATTACTGTAAAAGCAAAAGATTACCTGCTGTACTATTCTTTGTTCTAGCACATCAGATGTCACCTGTATATGAATTGTTCCTGCCACAATACTGGCAGAATGACGCCAAAAATGAGGGTCTCGATATGATATTAATCCTTCAATTTTCTGTATCTGTCAAATAAAAGGAGAGGTAATATAAATGGACTTAAAGGCTATAAT
>NW_017732334.1:23872-34737 GCF_001890085.2 Hipposideros armiger | reverse complement strand
GTTATTTAAAAGTTAGTATATAGCTATATATGGTTTTCTGTTTACAGTTTTAAAAGTAGTCATTGTAAAACCTCATTAAGCTCATTAAGTAAATCCAAAATTTTTTAAATGTGAATTTTATAATATTTAAAAAAATACCACAGTGTTGACAAATAAAGGGATTTGGAATTGCTTTAATTAAGTTATTAAGAATAATATGTACTTGTTTCCTGGTTTATGAATTAATAAATGATGCTAAAGTTTTCTTTTATTTAAATAAAGAATTTGAAAGTACTATTTACTATTGCAAGTATACACTATACCTGAAATCTTGGTTATATTACTAGGTAAATTTCAATAGTTGTAAAGTAATGATTATAATTCACTCACTAGTGGATTCCAAATAAATATAGTCTTACTGTGTTTTATAGTAAAATTGCCCAGAGTAAAAAAAGGTACAATGGAAAAGCAAACATATAATAGTAATCTCTCTCATTTTTCTTTTAACAAAGTGAATGGAATTCTCTTGATTTAATGGTGCCACAATAACACCCCAAAGGATAAACAAAGTTACTTACCCTTGATTATCCTCTCTTATAAAATGACTTTGAATAGTAGCTCAAGGTGTTATTTAATTTACTTACGTCTACAATTTCTCCTTTAGAGAAATCCCTTTGTTTTACAAAAAGAACATATAAAAATAAAGGGGACAGGTAATTTTTATTAATTTTCAAAGGTAGTAAAAGAAGGGATTTACTTCAGTAAACATATACGGAGCTTATTTTTCTCCCCGTGACTCAGACCATTTGTCAGATTTAAACATTTCAGTTAGCTTTATGAGCTTGAAGATGGTTAATAAATTTTGAATGAAACCAAATACTGCTTACAGATACCCCATCACCTCATAAATACTTTTCCTCTACTGAGAAATACTTCATCTTTACATATTTCATCAGAAAAAATAAAGTAATGTAGAAAATGAAAGCCCCCTACAATTCTATGCCCAACAGTTAGTCACTCTTAAGAGAATGATATATTGGCTTGTCGGAAAAGTCATGATGTATTTTTTTATGTTTTTCGTTTCAAAAATGTGTTATGACTTTTCCAACAACCCCAATATTTTCTATGCACATACTAATATACATATATATGTCTTTTTAAACCAATAATAGAATATTACAATACTGCTTTGTAATTTTTTTCACTTAGTACATCTTGTAAATATTTTTCATACCAGTGCATAGATATATTTCATTCTTTTTAATAGCTGCATAGTATTCTATGAGTCAAAATTTATTTAAATTGTCCTTTCACTGGTGGACATTTCCCCCCCACACCATTACAAACAATGGCACAATGAATCATGCACTTCTATACACGTGTGTGAATATTTCTGTAAAAAATATTAAAGGCCAAAGGATATGAGCATTTAAAACTCAAAATTTTTTCCAAACTGTAATCCAAACACATTTTACTAACATATACTTCCACCACTAAGACTCTTAACTGCTTTTAGTCATTCAACAATTAATTGCTGTGGTCCTACCACAAGCCGGGTGCTAGAATTTAAGAATTAATGATACAATTCAGGTTCTGAAGACACTTAATTTACATTTTAATTGTGGAAGAATGACAAACAACTCAATATTGCTAAAGGAAGAATGCACAAGATAAATGGGCTATTGAAAAAGGGAAATCTAACAAACTTTGAAGAGGGATTAAGGGAAAGTATGCCACCAGAGGAGACATGTAAGCAAGGTCTTGAGGAAGGCTGAAGGTCAGAAGGGAGGGGCAGGCCAGCTACAAGAAATAGCACCGGGAGAGGTCTGCAGGTACACGTAGAACATTCAACGTTGCTAGAGCAGTAATATAATCCATGGGTAAAGTCTTAAAATTATAATATTTTTCTAATTCCATCTCTAACAAATTTCTTCAGTTATTTAAAAACACATCTTTAAACAAAAACATTTAATAAGCCAGAAAGAAATCTGTATGTATCAGAATATCATCTAATATTCTGACTTCTAATATTAGGGAAAATTGATTTCTAAGAGTCAGCAGTATAAATAGCAAGATAGGAAGTTATATTTATTTAACTAAAAAACACCTTCCTAGATCAATAACTATAAACATATAAACTTTAGCATGAAAAAACTGTATGAGTATGAGCAGAAATTCAAATAGAAAAATAAGAAGACTTACTGTTAACATGTGTGTGTCTAATTCCGGAGGATCAATTAATCTAGCCACTGACTCCATAAACACAAAAAAAGCTATTACCATTAGAAAAAGTCCATTAATAAACCCAGAGAGAATTTCTATTCGGCCATACCTAAAAATGTAGAATATATTTTTAGAAAAAGGAAATGACAAATATTTTAAAAGTACAATCATTATTACTTTACAAATGAGGAAACAAGTCCAAATTTTCAACTACATAAATAGTAGGATTAGAAAATTACCAAGATTTTAAATATCAGACTAATATGTTGGAAGGTACTTTCTGGACATATATCTGTTAAAATTTTATATATTTATCAACATATAAATGCTCCTTTTTATACAAAGCCTTTCCTAATTTCTTAGCAAGAAGTTACTTCGCCTTTAAACCCTGATGTGCTCTGTATCTCTGTCACAGCACAAAGATTCTGCTTTGTATCAAAATCATTTGCATTTTTGGCTTAATGATCTTAAAAAATATAAACAGTTGAAAACAAGAGCTGAATTTATTAATCTTTTGGAGTAGGTAAAAATCAGGGATTCTAATATTTGTTGAACTAAATTATTCACCTAATGAAAGGATATTTCATGCACAGTCCCTTCAAATTTTGGATACTCTAACAGCAAAGATGTGAATGACCATGCATATTCCATTGATTCAAAGAAACACACTGAGCAAAGAGGTCACTATTTAACTGACTTTTGCTCTCTGCCCAGAAGAGAAATTTGTCAGGGAGTATAATCTTGAGCTTAGTGCCACTCAGTATTTATCAAATGCTTGGTTCATTTCCTCTTATCTACTTCAAAGTAAAGAAAAATGAAGGTATGAACAATTATTTGTATTAAGAATAATAAAATTTTATTCTCTAAGATGGAATTTGCACTTAAGATTTTTCATTGTGCTATATCACCTTGATAGTCAGTGTACCTACCCATAGGAGAAAATCCGAGTTGCTTTCCATCTACTCATTAGGGCCGCAAAAAGTCCCATGACCAAAGCAGAGCAGTCAAAGAGCATGTGAAATCCATCTGAGATCAGACCCAGACTATTGGTCAACACGCCATAGAATAATTCCACAAAGGTAAAAAGCTAAAATATGTATTAAAAAAAAAATAGGAGAGGTGTGTGTTGGGAAATATTGTTTCAAGAGAGATTTATCAGAATTTAATCGTGAGGACTTTAACCCTTAATTATACCCAATCCTTACTTGAAGATATAACTGCTTCTTTAGTTAATTGGTACTTCTACTAAAACTTCATTTCATAAAAATTGTAAGAAACTAGGCTGTATCAAATATGTCCACCTCATTATTTAAAAGGAGATAGTTTTATTTATATGTCTGTAGAACTCAATAAAATTAGCTGTAAAATGTTAGCAATTTAGTCTGTGGTGGGATTCTACAAGGTGCAGATAAAATCTTTAGAAGCTACTATATTTACTGATTTGAAACAAAACATTTAGCACACTAAACCAATGTTTCTAAAATGTCTCAAAAATTGTTTGCTTAAGTAGTCTGAAAATGATCCTGTAATCTTTGTACTACTTAGAGAAAATTTAATTTTAGCCTATCTCTAATTATCAGAAATTTGGGAATTACTAAAATTATACCAGAATTGTCAGAATTAAAAGATTAAGCTTCTAAGATATGCTACTAATATTTAAAACTCTTACCAGGTTCAAACACAAGAAGTAAAAGATCTGCCTAGAGTCATACTCCTCAAGGATCTGTTTTAGCGATTCCTTAATAAACTTAGGGACCGATTGGGAGCTATGCTGAAAAGCATCGCCCATGAAGTTATAAAGAGGTGTTCCTTCAGGAGAATACCCAATAAGGGTACCTTTCTGTCCTCTCTTAGAGGGAGATGATAAGATGTTAGCAGCTAAAAAGAGAGAGAAAAAAGAATATTACAAAAGTTTAAAAATTTAAGCTACCAAAAACCAACACAGTATCTGTCAGCAATAAATGCAAGTACTGAACAAATTCCCAAATTAAGTAAATGATGTGCACATCAGAATCCATCAGAAATTTGCTAAGGAGAAAAACACTTACACAAAATGAAGAATACAGCGCTCACTACCACTCCTCCAGACATAACGTGCTCAGTGCTCTCCTGGTGTGCTGCTTTGTTCATAGCCCGAAGCTGGTCTGTTATTGGATGCGTCCAAAAATTTCCAAAAAGTAGAGCACTAATAAAAATAGGGAAGGACCCATAGCGGGCACATTTGGAAACTTCCATTTTGACTGCACAAATGGAATCGACATAGAAATCCAGGATCATGACAAAAAAGATAACCGTTGTGAAAGGCATGATAAGAGAAAACCAAGACTCGACTTTACTCTAGAAATTAAAAAAAAAAATTTTGTCAATACTATACGCGTGTAAAGTTCAAATCTTTTAAGATATTTTAGTTAATCCCTTTATATATAAACAAATATTCTTATGATTCAATATACGTAATTAGTAAAATGCCAAAATATAAGAGCTATAAGATATTGGCACATTTCTCCAATATCCCCCAAAGTATTAAAAACAAAAGCATTGTTTAATAATTTTATAAATACTAGGTGACCCATAACCCCTGTGCCTAACACATGGTAGGTATTAAATTGTTTCAACTGATTCTTTTGAGCCATAGGCTTGGGAAGGATATATAAATGTAATAGTATTTGATTTGATTTTTCCATAAACAATAAAATTAACTCCAAAAAATTTTCAAAAACTACAAAGAGAAAGCAAAGATTATTTAAGCCACTTGCAACATCAAATTAAAATAAAATACGATGTACTTAACTAAAATCTATAAGTAACAGCAATTCATTTTACTTATTACCAATAAATTCCTCATCTTACCTCAGTCGTCACAGAAAGAACAATGACCCATGGGCACAAGAGAAGCACAGAAACAAGATGGGATAAAGCTTGAAGACGTTTGGATCCACCAACATCTATAGAGAGCTTTCTGGAAGCTGTATGAAAACCGACTTTACAACACAAAGCCAGAACTAGCAACAATACTCCACCCTGTGAGTAAAATTAGATAAGTTTCATTAGAAATACACTGTCCAATATTCAATCCTTAAATACATAATATTAGAAGAAACTGAACTACTGAATAGTATGTTTTTCCATATCCCAAGTTCCTGAACTACTTAAATGGCAGCAGTATCACAAATTACTGATGACTTATTTTAAACACTTTTATTTACTTTTTTTTTTTTGGAGGAAAAAATGAAACCTGATTTATTTTAAAAAACCATACCACTAGGAAAATGTATCAGTCCTGAAACAGCAGACAGGCTATATAATCATTTCACGTAATAAGCTGGTAAAAAGACAACAAGTTCCTTATCAAAACATAAGGTGCCAGGGCTGGAGCAGGAACACTGCATGTTGCAAAGGCCCCAGGTAAAAGTGGTATTTGGTAATGGGGGCTGCCCCTCTTTTGCTCTAAAGGAGCCACAGCTCACCATTACTCACAGCTTACTTTTTCTTCTGTGACCTTCCTGTTGCCACAGGATTGTCTCAGTAGGGCTATATTATTTCAGGAGGCTAAGTAAACAACGCTGGATATATAGGTTTCATTCCTGAAAACCAGATTTTTCCAAACCCAGTACTTCGTAACTCTTTTAAGCAGCCAACAGTTCCTTTCACTGTTCATTCCTGGGTACTGGTATAGAGCACATTCAAAATCCTCTCCCTTCAAGGGAGTGTCACTGCAAGATTGTCCTGTCACTCTGCTGCAGACAGCCTTGGGGCCCATCATGGCAGCCAGTGAGAGGGAAGGTCTGCTTCCCATACCCAGTGTGACATCACCTTTCATGTTTTTGGAGAGCTCCAGGCTGAAAGATGTAACGCGTGAGAATTTTAAGAAATGCACATCCACATCTGATGGCCAGAAACTGATATCCAAAGGAACCTTTCAAAGTTCTTATCTAAACTACCTCTCCTAGCTCCACATCTTAAATCAACTTCATGCGCTTGTGTATAAGACAAAACCAAGCAAAACAAAAGACCCAGAAACGTTTTTTCCCTAGTGACCTCATGGGCTTTGTTTTACAGCTTATGGAAAATGGCGTGGTGATGCTTCTGGTAAACAGGAGGTTGGCAACGAACAGCAACACCTCTCTTCACACTCCAGCAGATCATTGGCAGGTTAGAGGAACCTGTCACCCTGTTGGTACCTGGTACCTGAGGCTCTGGGTTGGTACTAGGGAGGTGCCTACTGCCACGATAAGTACTTGCCACAAAAAATTTACACTCTCAAAAACTCTCTGACCCAAATTTTAGCACCAGTTTTTCCATTTCATTTTTCTAGGATTTAAACAGAGGAACCAGTGTCCAGAAGCAAGTGACATATGCCTTAAACTTGCTGCCATCCTTTACTTCTTCACTCATAAACTTTGCTTAAAAAAACCAATTCTCATTCTTATTTTTAAATAGATTCCTGCCCTCAGCCCTGATGGCCAATGGCAAAGACTTCTCCTTCTGAATGGATGAGACTCCTTCGTCTTCCTGGTCATGGTTGGAATGAGGTTCATACGGTCATCCACACACTTGGTCACACAACTCTCCAGCTGCTGCTTCACCTGAAGCTCTTTACTCCCGGCATCTATTGAATATTTGGCTGTTGCAATGCATGGTGCACTGGGCCAGGTGGTCCTGGAACTTCTCCAGCTTGTTGGTCAGCAGGGCCTGGGCTTGAGCCAGAGGCGCATGGCAGCGCTCAGTGCACGGGTGCACCTGCAGCATGGCTGCCTGGCTGTCCTCACAGCAGATGGCGCAGCACCAGAACCTGAGGCCTAATTTAGCTCCACCATGGCGACCCCTGTTGCGCCGGGGGCCAACATCTAAACACACCTTTAAAGTTTAGTTGCTGTAACTTATCAGAATCTTTTGATCACATTAGCAACAAAGAAAAGAACATACCTTGTGATCTGCCACACCCAAGAAGGCAATGGCCGTGTAAAGCATGTGAGTTAGAGCACTGTCATGATGTCCTTCAGCTAAGTGAATTGGAGTAAAGGAAAAAATTCCAAATATTAACTTGGCGAACCCTTAAGTCCTCCCGAAAATTTAGCTACATTATTTTAGGTTGACAACAGACTAGAATGGGGCTCCAAACCTGACTACCTTCAATGAAGTTTCCCTTTAAAACAAAACAAAATAATATTTTTAAAGTTTACTGGGGTGACAATGGTTAGTAAGGTTACATAGGTTTCAAGTGTACATACAATTCTGTCATACATCATCTATACATCACATTGTGTGTTCACCACCCAGAGTCAGTTATCCTTCCATTACCATATATTTGATCCTGTTTACCCTCATCTACTGCCCTTCCCCGCTCTGGTAGCCACTGAACTATTGTCTATGTCTATGAGTTGTTTTTTATTGAAACAAAATAATTTAAAATTTAATTTTGGTACATGATTAATAAATTGGATGGTCTATATTCCTTTTGTTGTCTCAAAAACAATTATAATTGTGCTTAAGATATAGTTGTTAAATTTTAGTACTTAAACCTCCAAGACATATGCATACATAAATAGAACAAAGGGAGAACAATGGACGCTCCTTGGACCATTCCTATCCAATGGAGTTAAGGCTGCTTTTTTAGAATGACATGTAAAATCAGCCCTAAATCTATTTCTAAGTCATAGACCACATAACCCTCAGCAAAGCAAGCAGAAAACAAATGAGGGTGCTGCTGTTAATGGTGGTGGTGGTTGTGGGGGAAACTATATAACACGCAACCTGGAGTCTTTCGAAGTCATGGTACCCTCTTTCATTGTAACAAAGTAAACTGCTATTAGTTAACTAAGAAGTTTTAGGGCAGTGAGTATCAGTAACTAGAAGAATCAAAAATGATTTTCTGAGTTCTGCTAAATGTTGTGGGCAAAGGTGTATGGATAAGAAAGAACAAGGTATGGGTGGCTCGTTAGTTAGCTCAGTTGGTTAGAGCGCAGTGCTCATAACACCAAGGTTGCCGGTTCGATCCCCACATGGGCCGCTGAGATGTGCCCTCCACAACTAGACTGAAACAACTACTTGATTTTGAGCTAATGGGTCCTAGAAAAAACACACTGTTCCCTAATAAATAAAAAAAAAGAACAAGGTATGTCTGTACAGGAAAATGAGTAGACATATTTGACTGGTAAGTTGGGTTTACATAAGAGAAGAGTAGAGCTGAGTTGGAAATAATAATTTAGAGCAAGAGAGTGAATACTAAATGAAGGAATTTGAACTTTTTTTTTTCAGGCAAGATGATGCTAAACATTTTTCATTTAATTTCAAATAAGTTTATATTAAATAATTGCCATTGACTTAAAAAATGAACATTTAAACTGTTAAATTACAAGGGAGCATACTGACTGATTCTCTTGAGTGGCAAATGATTTTTTTTATGGAATGAGGACAATCTAAAATATTTTCCCTGTCCCTAAATTTCTGATACTTTAATTTGGTCACTTCATTTCCCATCCTGCCAGTCTTCTACTTTTCTACAAGACTAAACAACTCTGATCTATTGCAAAAGGATACGGTGTTCAGCCATTTTAGCCATGAGATCATCATTGTCGAAAAGCAATAAACAGATCACAGCAATAATGAAAAAAGCAGCCCCCCTTGTCTGAAAATGAAGAGAAAAACCTAAGAATGGATTTTTCAAGAGTTGATTTTTAAGATCATGACTATACAAATGCTAAAGAAAAAATTTTTTCAAATAAATATTTCAAGTAAAATAACATCTGACATTAGGGACCTTATACTAGAAATATAAATTTACAGTATTAACAGTAAGATAAAGGTAAAGAGCTCCAACAAATTCTGCAGGATATTTCAAGGGCATTTAAGACACAATAATGACAACTTCAACTGTCTACTTGCTAATATGGCTACTAGCTATGTTACCATGCACAAACTGCTAATGTTTACAGAACTAATTTTTTCAAATGTTACTTTGCTCTTGGTTGAAAAGCCTAGGTAGTTAAAGAATAATTGGTAAGGACTTATTTTATTTTACAACATGCAAGTGATAGAGAAGATAATTTACAATAATATCAATATTCTACTTACTAGGAAAAAAGAACCAAGTGGGCACATTAAGAAAATTAGCAAAGTCCTTTTTATATCTAGCAACAGTGTAAGCCACTTAAAAGCTGATAAACTTTTTATGTTCTCATTCTAGAGAAAGGATTCTGACAAAAGAAAATTATAGAAAAGACAGCCTAGCCTATTTTATGCTAATACTTCAGAATTTGGGGTACAGAAGCAATCTAAATAGCATTATTATACCTGTACATTCTGTATTTACAAATTTACAGGTATAATACCAGATACTCCCATTAAATGAAAATTTAAAATGAAAAGTGAGGATCCTATTCTATTTATTACGTGATCACCACTACACTTGGTAAATAAGTGTGGTAGATATAATAGTTTGGTAAAAGTCAGTATACATAAACCACACAATTTAAAATTTCATAATTTCCACTGAATCAGTATATGGCAACATCAACAATGCTCTAACATGAAGAATTAATCTAATCTTTTGTTAATAAAGAGGGCAACTGAGAATTTTGTAGTGCTTCAGTCATAACCAAGAAAAAAATCACTGAGTCCTGGACAGATGCTGAGATTCATCACTGACACTAATGAGAGGATATGCAAGATCTATACTCTCATTTCTGATTACTGGTGCAGCAAAATTTATTTTTTTAATGTTTTGAAGTCATTTGTTTTTATTTTGTGAGTTGTCTTTCCCTGTCCTTTGCTCATTTCTGTTGAGGTTTTTAAGCATTTTTCTTAACCGATTTATATTTTAAAGAAACGTAAAGCTTTTATGTGTGACAATTTGTTAGTTTGTTGTCTGAACAATGATTTCTGTTAGATAGAAGCTTTATGAAGTCAAATGTACTGAATTTTTCCTTTGTGATTTTTTTGTTGTTTATTATTTATTTTTTAAATTTACTTTTTAATTACAGTTGACATAAAATATTAGTTTCAGGTATACAACATAGTGATCAGGCATTTATATGCCTTACGAAGTGACTCTGTGATTTTTTCCCCACTGCTTTTATGCTCAGAAAGTTCTTCTCTGTCTATAGATTACCTATCCATCTATATTTCATTCTATGTTTTTACAAATATCATCCACCATACTCTTCAATTCACTTAACATTTATTTTGCAGTATTGCATGAGTGTGGGGGGAAATGCTTAAACAGTGGCATATGCTTTAATACTAATGATCCAATGTGAAATCTACAGGCTGGGTAGTCTCTCACTCTGCTTTACTTGGCACATTTTTCACTTTATTTTATTCATCTGCCTTCATTACTTAGCCTGAAAGCGCCTTTTAGAACAGGGACTATTATACTTTGTCTTTATTTCTCCTTTCCCCTATAATTAAAACAATGTACCACGCAAAGGAAACATTTAACAAGGTAAATAAAAATATTGGAGTTATAAGAATTTGGAATTACAGACTGATGACACATTTACCAACAAGGGATAACACTTAAACTACTTAAGATGAATAAGGTTGCCTAGTTGGCAAAATATTACATTAAGTGTTCATTAAAAAATGTTCATCAGACTTTAAATACAACAAGTTCTTAGGTGTTCTCCAAAAATAATGTATAGGGATTAAAAATTAGATGGGGG
>NW_017732334.1:15691-20177 GCF_001890085.2 Hipposideros armiger | reverse complement strand
CCCCAATAAAATCTTTAACAAAAAAACAAAAAAAACAAACCCTTTAGAGATGGAGAACTATTAAAAGAATGCTTATGCAGTGGCATATGTTACAATTCCTATTAAATTAAGTGGCCAGTAAACATTTCCCTCACTGAACTGGTCCATTTACATAAAGATTACATAGATCTAGGGGAACATGAAAAGAGTTAATTCATCTTTAATCTGACGATTGACACACTATTCCCAAGACATTTGTTTATAACCATATCTTTCAAGAATTTTCTGTGGGTACTGCAGTACTTTCAGAGTTGTGTTAATAAAGAAAGTGTTTTTAAAGATTTTCTTCTCTTCCATATTGGTTGATTTTATCACTTCAGACCTCTTAGTTTCTAAAATCAGCTGCTAAAAGGGATCGCCAATGAATGATTAAAAAAAGCCACTTACGCTAAAAATTTTCTGAAACTGTTTGGACTCTAATACAATATCTATTACAGATCAAGAATAATATGTTAATGGTATTCACCAAATAACTAGTCCACAAACTAAACAGGTATCCAATATATTTATATATATTTGCTGAGTTGTACCCAATGCTATAGAAATCATAGAAGCATTTGTACATAACTTAACACCAATATCTGACATAAAATTAATGGAACAATACTAGTATTCAAAATGAAGAAATATAAACAAACATTCAAAATATGCATTTTTATTTACCTTAGTGGTCCACAAAGAGTAAGGCCAAAAAACCACAAGAGTGAAATGATACACCCAGCAACTGCATGTTTAAATATTTTGATCCACTATAAATGGAAACAAAATATTAAAAATTTCAGTCATATACATTTTGCTAAATATTTGAAAATCTTAAATAATATACATAGGAAGAAATAATAATGCTAACACAAATATTTTAAAGGCTTAATTATTACATATTTTGAAATAAGTATAAATGTTAAGATCCCCTGACTAAATTTGAATTTGCAAGACTATTGTTTTCCACATTCTATATTCTTGTCTGTTAGATTTTGAAATCTTTTTCTATAAAGTACAATTTTCTGTTTCTTTTTAATTAGTTTCTCACTAGTTTGCTAGAATACTTAATATTTTAGTCTTTAAACTCTTCCATCAAGAATATTCAGTGCTTCAATTATTTGAAAAGAGAGAAAAAAGTTAAGATGCAGTTTAAAATATTAATTCCATTTTAAAAAAATGTTCTTGGTCTCTAAAACAGAGGTACTTAAATTTGTCATTCTAATAAAAAATCATGGCACAGGTTTCTGAATTGTGGCATAAAGCAAACATGTAGTAGGGTATGACTACTGTCCCAAACAGGTGATAGATAATGTGAGATGATTATGCAGAAAGCAGAACATTTCTGGTATGCATCTTGAACCTCAGATGCCTAGAGGTAATACTGATCATGATGATGAGGGAGACAGCTAATATGTATAGCATACTCCCTATATGCCAGGCACCATTTTAAGAACTTTACATGTATTGATTCATTTATTCCTCACAGTTTTGTTAGGAAGGTATTTTTATCTCCATTTCACAGGTATGAAAATTAAGGTAGAGAAATTAAGTAACTTGCTCAAAATAAGATTATAGTAAGTAGGACAGACAAAACATGAACTTGTCTGACTCCAAAGGCCTCGTTCTTAACCCTTTATGCTTTATCTGCCTCCCAGTGACATTTGTACTAGGTGCTTGGGCAGTCTCCATGTCTGATTTGTAAATCTTTCAGGATAAGAGTCTTGTGTTAGAGAAAATAATCGCATACATGCTTTTTCTACCCTTTTCTGCATTTTTAAACATTCCATTATCTTAGCACTTTATAGTTCGCTTTTGAAGCCCCAATTCTGAATAGATAAGATAACTCTGGAAAAGTTCTGCTTTGCACGTAAACCATCCATTAAGTAACTCTGATCAAAGAAACAGCATTGTCTCCTAGCATACTAAATGGGAAGCTGCCAGGTAAAAAAGGATCTGCAAAAAACTCACCTGGTGTTTGGTAATACTTTTCCCAGAAGAAAATGGCTTTTGAAACAAAACCATAAAAAATGCAGTCCTGTGAATATTGAAACAATACTATATTAATCAATCTTATATATAATATACAAGGTATGGTTGTAAGTAAGAACACTTACTTGAAACAAAAATACTAGAACTTGAAAGGTATGTTAACCTCTAAAGAAATTATACTGGAGAATAATACTTATTTTAATAAGGCTCCCATTGCAACATTTTGGGAACTCTTCTTTTNCTAAAAGAGTCAACTATACCATTGTAGCATGAAAGCAATGTGTAACCAATGACCATGGCTGTTCCTCAATACAATTAAAAAAAAAAAAGAAGTTACTACTGAAACTGCGTGAAAGGCACAAGGACCTCTCTACTGTTTTTGCAATTTTCTAAGAATATATAATGATGTCAAAATAAAAAGTAAATTCCAAAAAGTTTGTAAGCAAAATTTAAAATTAGTAGAAAAAGCCTGTGCATTCTTTCAAATGGTAAAAGATACTATTTTATTGTTTTGGAGAACATTTCACATGTATACTTTCAATTTTTAAGAAGCTAATAATGGAAAATTCTACCTTTGCTGGTCCTCCTCCAGAACTAGTGAACAAAATAGTGAGTAGTGAGATGACAACAATGTCACTGTGTTCAAATAGCAGCAAAGTCCTACAAAAATAAAACATTATAATTCAGAAAATGTATGCGATCTTTATCAAAAAGCATGAATTCAACTAGAGTAAAAGAAAAGACAATAAATATTTCCCCTTGATTTTATAAAACATTATGAGAAAAATAAATAGATACAACTGCTCTGGAAAATATTTTGGCATTATATACCTTAGAAAGGTTGAAACTACAAATACCTAACAATACTACTTGTAGAATTATATCATACAGATTTCTTGTACCTGTGTACCAGGAAACTTAAGATATTAGCATTATTTACAGTAGCCCCAAACTGAAAACAACCTAAATGCACACTGATAAGATAATGGATAATATAAATCAGAGTATTTTCATTCAGTGGGCTATCATACAGCAGTAAAAAATGAATGCAATTCCATGAATATACTAAGAAATACAGAATTGCACACTTTGCAAGTGCTATAGACTGAATGTTTAAGTGACTGTCCTCCCCTCCCCCCACCACCAATTCATATGTTGAACCCAATTCCCAATGTGATGGTATCTGGGGGTGGAGCCTTTAGGAGATGCTTAGGTCATAAGGTTGGTGTCCTCATGAATGGGATTAGTACCCTTATAAAGGAGACCAGATTGCTCCCTTGCCCCTTCTGCCATGTGAGGTTACAGCAAAAAGACAGCTATCTATGAACCAGGAAGCAGTCCCACACCGGGAACTGAATCTACTTCACCTTGATCTTGAACTTCTCAGCCTCCAGAACTGTGAGAAGTAAATTTGTGTTGCTTATAAGACACTCAATCTACGGTATTTTGTTATAGCAGCCCAAATGGACTAAGACAAAAAGAGTGAATTTTATGATATGTGAATTATATTTCAAAAACACTGCCATAAAAATGAGTGAATCATATATATAATACATGCATTAAAATGAGCAAACTTCAAGCAAAACACTGAATGGAAAAAGTATGCTATAGAAAATATATGCAATGTAATTCTATTTATATAAAGTAAAAAACTTGCAAAGTTAAGCATTAAAAAAAGAAATATGTACATATATGGTAAAACTATAAAGCAAACTAAGAGAATAAAAAACTTAAGATGCTGGTTATAAGCAATGGTACGGAGTGAAGGGGATATAATCAGGAGGACTTCAAAGATGCTGACTGGCAAGGTTTTATTTTGGGGGCTGGGTGTTGTATACATGAATGTTCATTTTATGAATCAAACATATTTATTTATATTTACTCTTTTATATGTATGAAATATTAAAAAAACAACAACATTATCATCAGCCAAAGGGAGCTTATAGGATCTAAATAGTAACAGATTTTTCAGCTGCTCATTAAGATTTTTTCATTTTTCCTTTTTACCCAAAAATCTGTAATGAGAACACAGCAGTGATAACTTTAGTCCTATTAATATTTGGGAGATTACAATTTAAGAAAATAAATATATTAGAATAATACTAACCTAAAATAAGACAAGCTATGAAACACCAAAGGAGCCTTTCTAATCAAGAAATTGTGTGATGGTTTTAGTAATAAAAAAATGAGAGGGGTAGCATGTTGGTAGAGGAGCTAGTGGTGTCAGGGTTGTTTTAAGGGCAGAAAGTAGATGACTAAATAAGGAGTCAAGTAAGAATTTAAGAAATTTCCCCCTTCCTTCCCTAACCTAACACACAGGGACAGTGATTTAATAACATATGGACCAAAACATAATGTTATCAGTAAGAACTTTAAAATATTTGAAGGCAAGCAATACCACCAATCATCTTTAAGCATAAACTGAAAAAGCTCTCCCCATGCTAAGAAATGCCAGCCAGCTTTCCCACCACTCCAG
>NW_017732334.1:0-6706 GCF_001890085.2 Hipposideros armiger | reverse complement strand
AAAAAACAATTTTAAACTATTTAAAAATAACTTCAAGTTTACAGAAAAAGATGCAATAGTATACTCTTTATGTATATTCCCTAATTGTTAATGTATTGTCCCATTTGCCTTATCTCTAAATATACAGACTTTTTGTCCTGAACTATTTAAGAGTTACATATACCATGCTCTTTTACCCCTAAATATTTGTATTTCCTAAAAATATGGACATTCTCTTATAACATCAGTAGAGTTACCAGCTTCAGGAAATTTAACATTTGATATGATACTTTAATCTATTGTCCATCGTCTAATTTTGTTAATTGATCTAGTACTGTCCTTTATAGCATTTTTTCCCCCTCTAGTATCAAATCCAGGCCAGAATTGCCTATTGTATTTAGTTGTCATGTCACAGTAAGTATCTGACATGCTGTTATTTACCAAATGAGTTGCTCAAAATAGATTAAAAAATTAAACTTGCATTACAAAAATGCAGTTGAATTAAGTTCTGTTCCAGCATTTTGTGTTCTTTCCTTTTCACAAAAAAAGCTATTAGTAATGCAATCTCTATGATTTCAAAAAATTGAGACAATCTTTAAGTCTCAAAGGAAGTATTCAAGAAGGAGAAAACGTTAATTTCATTAAAAATGAAGACAAGGAATACCAGTTCCAACCAATTTGTTGGGCCTTATATTATGCACTTTTGACACTACCTCAGAACTTAGAGGACAGGTCAAGAAGGACACACTTGAAAGTGGTCACCGTACTTACCTCCTGGGGGTTAGTGGGAGCACTGGCGGTCAAGGAAAAGGGGAATTTTCGCTTTATACTCTGAATATATGTACTGTTTGAATTTTCTGACAATGAGCACACATTTCTTATATAATGATAAAATAAACCAAGGTAGGTAAAGGAAACGGGTTCGATTTTTGATGTGCAGGATTAACTTGAACATCGAAATTTACCTGTTTGTATGTACCCTGTTTTCTTCGCCTGAAGCGATGGTGACACCTTCCCCTAACTTACACAGGGAGACGTCAGAAATTAAATGGTCACTAAACTACTATTTTAGGGATACACAGCCCACAGAAATGTTTCTCATCGATCAGAAAACCCTCTCACATGAACTGGATGGCAGTTCTAAGGTTAACGGTCTGCCCTGAAAACCAGAGGTTCAAGCAGAACCTTCCTGGGTTTTAGAACATTCATTCTGCCGCGGGGAACAGAGTTGCCAATGCAAGTTAGCAGCAGCCTGGGGGCAGATGGAGAGAACTGAGGGCTCTAGGACGCGTGTTGAACCAAGGAGGGTGGTCCAGGCTGTCAGGGGGTTGAGAGGGACGCCGGTCCTCGCGCGCACCCTGGGGGAGTCCAGGGCAGAGGCCAGGGAAGGTGTGTCCGGAGCGGCCAAGCTGCCTTCTAGGTCCGCGAGTGAGAGTGAGCGAGTCCGCGGGCACCGGGAGCGAGGAGCTCCGGAGGCGGGAAGCCAGATCGGTCCCTTACCGTGCGCTGGGCACGTCCACCGGTCCCAGGCCGCCGCTGCCGCCGCCGGGGCCGGCGAGCACGTCCCCACTGTATTTCTCCTCCATCCCGGGGCTCAGGAGACGCCGCCGCCGCCGCTGCCCTTGCCGCGGGGTCTCCTCATGTCTCGCCGCTGCAGCGGAACAGCAGACGCAGGGACGTCACTCTCCCATGGCAGCGGCCTCCTTGGTTGCCCGCGCAGGCCAAGCCGCCGCTGCCGTTGTCCCTGAAACCGGCTCACAAACACACGCACGCCGGGCTAGGCCGCAGGCAGTTCCGGCTGCACCGGGTTCCCCGGAGTCGCACCGGAGCGGACGTTGCCAGGCCACGTCATCGGGCCCAGCAGCCCTCACTCCCGGGGGAGTGCCCAGCTCCGCGCCTGCGCACAACAGAATTCTCGCTTTCCCAGGCCCTTCCTTAGGTCCCTCCCACCGCGGTGAAGGATCCAATCCTCGCCCCCTTTCAGCACCTCCCCTACGCGCTTACCTGTCCCTGCAGCGCCACCTATAGAGGACCAGGCCTTATTAGGGTTATTTTTCTGTTGCTAAAAGCTTAGGAAACTTGTCTCCTGTGTTTGTCTTGGTTTGAATACCAACCCTGCCACTTAATAATTGTGTAACTTGGATTTTGTGTACTTCAATTTTATAACCTGTAAAATAGAAATAGTAATACCTGTATCATAGGTTTGTTGGGAGGATTATATATGTTAATATGTGAAAACTGTCTAGAACAGTGAATGGTATATTGTAATAAATGTTAGCTGTTAGCTTTATTAATACTCATAAAGAAATTGGAGGACTGGGATTTGGAGATGAAAATGGACCTTGGGGCTGTGTAAATTATGATTAATTTACAATACTTAATCATGAAGAGTCTTAGTACCATATAAAAGAATGAGGAATCACAGCCGGCTGGGGCTTCATAATGTATTGTGAAAAATACTTANAAAAAGGTAGGGAGAGAAAAAACAGATCAAGAAAAAATAGATAGAGGTACAGTAAAAATCACAGCAATCTTGGAATTCTTGATGTTAGCAAAGAGCCTTGAGGCTATTTAGCCATTCTTGAAATGTTTCTTGCACACCTACTATATGCTAGATGCCATATGCGCCAATGAGACCGAAGGCAAGTCTGTCAGGGAGGCTTCAAGTACCGCCTTCCTTCTTCCTGATAAAAGGGCAAGACGTAGCTAGAACTATTTCTTTCATGTTCTTTCTGCCTTCAAAGGAGGACTTTTATCTAAAACTTTTCTAAAAAATGTTATTCATTTTATAACAAGCCTGAATATGAAAGCCACAATTAGGATAGCAGAGAGTAAAGACAAAGAATCTGGTCCCAGATGGTATCACTGAGGGGCTGAACAAATACCAGCAAACTGGTTTCTTTGATGTAAGAATATATCTCTATTTGTTTAAAGCTTTCTTAGTTTGGTTACTTACAACTAAATGCATTTCCAGGTGCTGTCCGAGACACTAACTAAATGCATAATAGAGACCTTGCCCCCAAGTAATTGAGGTCTAAGAAAGACAGGCAAGAAAACAAGTATTTATGTGACCCAGGTAAGTAAGCGAGTTCTAAAGGATTAGATGTGGAACTAGATAACTGTTAACTAAGGAAGCAAAGGTCATCTTCAGAGTTTGAGGTGTGTAAGTGTATAATAAGGACATAAGTAGGAATTACAAAACAAGGAAAAGGAAAGGGTATTTCAAAGTACAGAGAGCAGCATATGCAAAATGTTAGCACTAGGAAGGAGCTTTTAAAGAAATTACTGTATTTAAGTTCAGTTCACCATATTATGCTCAAAATAACCAAGTTACCCCAAAAAAGGGTAAATTACATTGAATATACTTGTTTTAAGAAGATGGGGGCAATATATAAAATTATTTCTAAATAATTTTTGTTTAAAGTATTAACAAAACTAAAAATTTGGCACTTTCATGGCAAGATTTAGTCATATAGAACATTAAGTAAAATACTTCTTGGGCCGGGCGAGTTGGTTAAGAGTTGGCTTGGGGGGGGGGATTGGCTTGGGATGCCAGCTCTGAGCAGCAGGACCCCGGTTTGGATCCCACATGCGGGCCAGTGACGCTGCCCTCTACAGCTAAGATGGTGAACAACAGCTCAACCTGGAGCTGGGCTGTTGTGTCACTAGTGACGGCGTAGGCTGCAGTCCCTGCTGCAGTGGGCTGCCATGAGCTACCGTGAGTGGCTGGCAGCCAGCATGAGTGGCCAGCAGCCGGCGTGAGCCGCTGTGAGCGGCTGTCCAATGGCCAGTGACCGATCTGCCTCAGCCGGGAAGAGCACAATGATCACAATACCAACGTGGGCCAGTGAAGCAATGTCTTCCACAACTAGACTGAAGAACAAAAAGGACAGCAACTTGTCTGCTCCCCTTCCCCTATTCCCCAACGCTGTTCCCCTCCCCCAATTCCCCAATAAAATCTATTAAAAAAAAAGCATACTTCTTGATAATATCACTATTATGATCTTTCTGACACTAATTTTATTTCCTTTTTAATTAAAAAGAAAACAGAGATTATAAAAGTAATTCCTGAGTAGATGGTTGTTATGAAAGTTTTAAATAATTCCCAATTTCCTCCTCATAAGTGATCAAGTGGGTACATACATCCTTCCAAACCTTTTCCTTGGCATTTCCACATATGGACACACATGTATTTTAGATACATTCACATATTCACAATTGTACATTTTGATATTGCTATTTGACTTTTAACATAATATATATTGAAGATCTTTTATTAGCACATTAAATTAGAAAATTTACTAATTTCAAAAGTTAGATACTTTGATTTCTAAAGTCTCCATTAATGAAGTCTTCCTGTTGGGCTAAACATGACACACTATCTTTAGTAACCATACAGGAGTAAGCAGACATTCCTAGTTCATGTTGCAGAGAGAAACAATGAACAGCTTCATTTACTACGGGGTAAAGAAAAACGGAGGCTCTTGGAATAGGGCAGTGGCCCTTGAGCCACTCACTGACTCTCTGGGCAACTGAAAGGGAACCGATCCACCTCCCCATCTTATAAATCATTTGTCATTAACTAGTCTCATCAAAGATACCACTAGTCTTTTGTGTGAAGGGTTAGAAAAATCTCTGGTTCTGTAAGGCAGAATTACTGAAATTTGGGTTTGGGTTCACACCTGCTTCTTGGGCTTTGCTCACTGCAGCAGCTCTCAGTTCTCCAATTAAAAACAAAACAAAACACAACAAAATCAGTGTGTATAATTCAAATATGATTCATTCAATAAATATTCAAGTGTCTACTATGTAGAAGGCACTATGCATGGGGTTTGGGATAACTGGTTCCCAGTTCAGTTATTTGTTGTGGGATCTTGGNTGGAGAATAATACTTATTTTAATAAGGCTCCCATTGCAACATTTTGGGAACTCTTCTTTTGTAATTGCCTTCTGAACTAGTTCACAAACCAGAAAACAATAGGAGTCTCAATATATTTTCACACTTTGAAATACCAAAAAAAATCATTCCAATCATCTCTAAAATTTAGTAATAACAAATCTTGAAATAATATAATAAAAATGAAGAAAGTACTGATTATGTACCTACCTTTCACATTTCCAAAATAGTTATATAAAAATGCATACAAATGATGCTTAAAATTTCCTAGTCAAGAATCACTTTCCATAATTACTGAAAGTATACACCCAGGAGTCTTTAACAGATTTTAATTCACAGAGAAGGTGGTCACTATTAATCTCAAGGTCCAGAGAGTCTTTAGAGAGAATTTCTTACTATATGCAGAATAATGTAAAATTTATACTATATGAGGACCCTGTAGAGTACAGAGACCAAATATTCAATGTAGTCCAGCATGGTTTAACTTAGAAAATAAGAAACGTCTGTACCAAGACAGGTCTCAGGTGACATTCTATGCTTGCTGGAAGGTTGGACTACACCAGTGTTATGGTCTAGGAATCCCTAGGGCCCGAGACCCTTTCAGGGAGTCTGTGAGGTCAAAGCTATTTTCATTAAAATTACTAAGACATTATGTGCCCTTTTCACTCTTACTATCTCAGAGGTGGAGCTTTTTAGAGGCTAGCTGATGTGAGATGATGCAACAGGTGGAATGCTAAAGCAGATATGAAAATCCAGTTGTCTTCTATTAAACCAGAAATGTGCAAAAAAGTCTCATTAACATAAATTAAGGTAAAAGTCTATGCTTTGGCAAGCTATCAGAGTAAAACAATCCTTTTTTTTTTTTTTTTAAAAACCTATCTCTTTGTATAGCTAACCTTAGGTATACTAAGGTTTTTGTTTTTTTTAATTTACCAAATACTTATGAGGAAGAATACATTACACAAAATATTCTATGTAAAATTCCTAAAGATACTCAGTTAAAACAGGATTTTCCAAGAAATAAGAAACATTAAGGAAAAAAAGAAGCATACACACTCACCCGAGTTTTAATATAAAAATGAACTGAACAATGTGAACTACTTTTAGGAGATCATATGATTCAAAAAGTCCCACAGCCTTCAAAAATTTAGTGAAACACAGTAACACAATATATTTTGTTAATCTGAAAAATAAAAGCAGAAACAAGTTTCAGTATCATTGAAATCACAAGGAACTCTTTAGTCTTTGTTTTTTTCTTATTATACAAGTAATAGGGTTCATTATATGAACCACAAGTATACATAAAAAATGAAACAAAAACCCAAACAAGGGAAGTTGAAGCCCACAGTTAGCTAGCGTCAGCCTCAGGTCTTTTAAGTATGCTCTCTTTAATATGTCACAGAAAAAAATCAAAGTTCATCCAAAAGACTTTGAAGGTTCCCATCTTCTAAACTGTTTCCAATTATACATTCACACTGGCCCACATGAACAGTAAAATCATCTTTAAATGTGAAAGAAAAAAAGCATATTAAAGTCTAAGATTAAGTTAGATTTTGGCCCATTTGAGCTAGAGAAAAAAGAAATATAGACGTAAGTAAATTAAATATATTAATGCTAATAAATACTCTGGTCATGGTAGCAATTCATAAGTAGCCAATAAAAATAATAGTTGAGCTAGAAATCCTTTGTTTATTCAGCTCCTAACATAGGGACTTGCATAATATGTATTTGGCAAATACTTACCAAATGAAAGAATGCTAACTCTACATTATACTTGTGTGATACAGAAATGTCTAGCACAGCAATATATATAGTGCAGCAATATAGTAC
>NW_017732333.1:659747-661277 GCF_001890085.2 Hipposideros armiger | reverse complement strand
GTCACGGGCCATGTTCTGGCACCACAAAGCAGCTGGCTTGGCAGGTGGTAGGCAGAACCACAGTGTGGGATTTGGGAGATGAGTGTGACACCAGTTGGGTGGCAACCCTGTGGAGCTGCGGTTATGCTCTCCGGGTGCAGTAGATGCTGCGAGTCAGCGATCCACGGCTTCTCACACAGGGTCCAGGTCCAGGTATCAGGAAGTGGACGTTGTTAGGGGCTACCAGGGGCATCGAAAGGGAGGCAACACCCCCCCACCCCGCTGATAAAGCTGCCAGACATCCTCTTAGATAAAAATAACGAGCACCTGACCACAGGTTTCCTGAAAGAAACAAGACGTAGCAGAACTGTAAAGGTCCACAGAAAATTTCTGCAAAAGTACCTGTTCTACAATCATAACTGCTCAAGTATGCTTGCAACTACTTCCCTTATTGCTTACCCTATAAAAACCCCGCGCAAATTCCTGCAGGTGGCTGATGCCAGTTTTAGGCTCAGCCCCGACAGGCAAATAAAGCTGCTTGGTTTGGACATGTGTCTGACTTTAACTCCTTGGCGGAGCTTCCGGACGTGGTAGCGTTGTGTTGTCCCAAATGGTCTTTTAATGAAAAACACTTCCCGTCCTGCAGCTCTGGGCTCTGCAGGCTGGAGTCGGATTCTGAGAGGGGTGTTCTAGGGTAACCAGCTAACCCAGTGTGCCTGGGACTTTCTGGGTTTAAAACTGCAAGTGCCATGCCCCACGAATGCCCTTGGTCCTGGGCAAACCAGAGAGGGCTTCCGCCAGGAGACATATTACATGGGAAGCTGAGGCTGCCACCTAGCCACCTTGGGCCCCTCACACTGTGGAATTGACAGAGGGTGGCTGTGCTGGCTGAGGTGACCAGTCCTGTAAGAGAAAGCTGGGCTCTTATTGCAGAACGGGGTGAGGAGGAGAGTCTGGAAGGCAGAAGGTGGCCTAGGGTGTGTCTGAGTAGCCTACGTCCTGGAGTAAATGCCAGTGGAAACCATGACCACCGGACCCAGGTACAGCCCCTTTGGGAGGGAGGGTCCGAGTCACCCCACCAGACAAAGAACTGTGACCAGCTGAGGACAAAAGGAACATGGGACAGGCGGTGAGAGGGGGTGACGGGTGCCAGCTCCGAGCACGGCGGTCGGAGGGCTGGGTACCTTTCCTTAGCTTCACAGGACAGCATTTACACTGCACTAAATTCTTCCCTCTCATTTTCCATTCCCATTCTATTTACATAACGTGCTAATAACAGTTAACCTTACATCTCAGTGTTTGTTCCTTATTGTTCAACATTGTTGGAGAGCATGTGACTCCGTCGGAATCTATTACGCAAAGACGGACAAAATGATGACTGAAAATTTCTTTCAGTCTCGTCTGGAGCATCAGCCTGGGTTGGGTTGGGGTGGCGGAGTCCTCCTTACCAGAAGCATGATTTTACCTGTTTTTATTTGAAAGTTAAATGTGATTAAAAATAAAGTGTGTGTGTGTGTGTGCGCGCGCGCCTGCTGGATCGCCAGGAGGGAG
>NW_017732333.1:656345-659507 GCF_001890085.2 Hipposideros armiger | reverse complement strand
CCACCTGCCGGTTCTCTGGCCAACAGAGGCAATCGTCCAGCTGCAGACCCACTTTCCAATGGTTGCTTTCTAAAATGTTTCTATCTCTGGTCAGGACTCAGTCTCCCAGAGTGACCCCTACAGGCAGTCTATTCCGTCACCCTGTCTTATTTCCTTCCCAGCACTTACCACCATCTGAAACTATTATTTGTCTCTGCTTAGAAAAATATCAACCCCACAAAAGGAGGGATCTTGTTTGTCTTGTTCTCATCACTGTGCCCTTCGGTCTCGGCTCATGAAGGCCCCTGGTGAAAACCTATTGGCTGAAAGAGTGGGCATCCGGACCAGAGGGGCACATGAGATGCACACACAGCAGCATGGGTGGACGCATGTGAGCTGTGGAGAAAACACAGGAAACACAATGAGATTTAAAGCACAATACTATGAAGAAAACGTTTAAAATACACACAACTCAACACATTTTAACAAATGTGCAAATAACATAATTATGGAAAGTGGCCTGGAGGAGGGAAAGGGTGAGAATGGGAAGTGACAGGAAGTTTGAAAAGATGCTGCTGACATCTGCAGCAAAGATGACAGAATGACATCAACAAAGGAACAAGGCCAACTGGATTCTCTGCCCCAACGTTAAAATACAAGGATGGAGGGGTGGTGTGGCAATGTGAAAACAAGGCTGCAACTTCCTGGACAATCCCAGGATGAGGTGGAATCAGTGTCCCCTCCTCAAAGATGGCTGGCTTGTGACAGCAGGTGACAGAATGGTGTGCAGTGACTCACAGAGGCCACCGCCCTGGAGTGCCCACGTCCCGCTGCTCTGGTTGGCCATGCCGGCTGAGCCCAGTCATCCCCACCAAGGCATAGCTTTCCAGGTGACCCCGCCCAGCCACAAGAGTCACCCCCAGCCATCCACGTCTCCCCATCCCATGCCCATGACATCATGCCGCAGAGAAAAGCCGTCCTGTTGGGTCCCAAGATGCTGACCCACAGACCGCCAAAAACCGTTGTTGTTCTGCAGCACTAATGTTGGCGCGGCTTGTTAACACACAGAACACACACATGAAGGAAGGGGTGGAGAGGGCAGGCAGGCTGCAGTGGGCAGCGGGGACCACATGGGGTAAAAGGCATGGTCAGGCCCCACTTCCCACCCACCCCCAGCTGCAACAGCGCCTCCTGCCCCTTGCTCCTGTGTGACTACTCCCCATCCTCACGCTGCCCTCAGTGAACCACCTGCTGCTAGGTCCACCTGGCAGCCAGGTGAGACCCTGGCGCCCCAAGCTAAGATCCTTTGGTGGCTCCGCATCCTTCTCAAGGTGAAGCCATGTGCTTTCGAGACCCTCCTCCACCTGGCCTCCCACCACACCTCTCCCAGCCCCCTCGCCCCTCATCACCACCTACCCACATGTATCTCTGCCTCCACCTTCCTCTTTCCTCCACTTTGAGACCCATTCCTTCTGGTTGCATTGCTTTCAAGAGACTTGTTCCAACTCCAAGACCAGGCTGCTCCCATCCTTCCGCCTTCTCCCCACATACCCCCTCCCCCAGTATTCCTCCATCACCCTGTTCCACGTGTCCCCACATCCCCCCACCCAAAGCTTGCGCCTCCCACCGCCTCCATCCCTACACCCCCGTGTCTCCCAGCGCTCCGCAGCCCCAGTCCCGTGTCCTGGCCCCACCCNCGTGGGTGGGGTGGTCAGCTGGAGCAGGAGAGGGTTTTAGGGTGAGGAACTACTCTCTATGATACTGGAATAATCAATCCATGATATTATGTAGTTGTCCACATCCACAGAACTTGACAATACAAAGAGTAAGCCTTTATGAATGCAAATTAAAAACAAATTATTTAGGATGTCAGGGGAATTCCAGGAGGGAATGCCCACTGTGACAATAGAATGTCACTGTATTACAAATGTGTGAACCATGCCACGTCACTGAAGGGGCTGTGGGAAGGTGCCGACCTCTTCACCTGGGAATAAGTAGAGTCTGTGAGAAGAAAGGCACCCACACTCTGTGCTCTCTGGATGGAAGTGTTTCCCATGGGGCCGTGGGCCAGCAACTGTTATTCTGGTTTGTGTACCGGAACCGAACAACTCAGGAAGGGACTGGCGGCCAATGGGAGCCAGGTTTGTCACTGTCAGACTGGGAGGCTACAGGTGAGCAGGGGTGGGGGGCGTGCAAGGCTGATCTGTGTGGTGATGATCAGAGCTAGACACAGGAAGAACTCAGATACACAGTTACCAGGGAAATGTTTAGATATGTGTGCATGCACGGTTTGCACACACAGACTTACTTCTTTGCTTTTTCTGCTGGGAGGGCACAGAAACAACACGCCAGCAGCAGCGAGCACACCTACTGCCCAGACCTTGGTCTCTAAGACCACTTTCTAAAAAAAGGAGGGCCCAGAGCTTCTGGGAGATGGCCGATTGTGGCATGGGGACTGACATGTACTGGATGAGCCCGGAACGTGCGTAATTCTGGAAAGGAAACAGGCTCTCAACAAGACAAACGAAGAGCCGTGATGCACACCACAGGGACATGCAAGCCACCAACAGAGCTCTCGGTGCCAAGGCGGGAACCATTTGAGCAAGAAAACAAATAAATGGCAGTGCATTATAACCCAAAGCATAAAGTAAATACACATGCACACATGCTGATAAACAACTGAATAAATTAATCAACAGGGGAGAAGGGACAAATGTCCCTTTGTGAGCGGGGTGCAGTCAGGCTGGGCATCGTCACTGAAAGTGACATGTACGGATGGCACTGGAGCAGGTCCTGACAGTCCAGGTAAGTTTTGTGAGGAGGTCCTTAACACGCAGAAGGTAACTGTGTCCACTGCCTCCACCTTCCCCACCTGCACCCATGGCTGTGACCTGCTGACTGGGAGGGGACACAGACAGGCCAGTGACAGAAGGCCTGCACAGTATGCTGAGCACACATGGACCTTCATAACCAGGTGGGCAGCACAACCCATTCCGGGGGCACGTCAGCCTCTCTCCCCAGCACCCCCACCCTGGGCCAGCAGGCTCAGGAGCCAAGGCAATGGGGAGGGAGGTGACGTGGCCTCCTGACCTGGACTCCCACCCACCAGGGCCTGGCTAGATGCAGCTGCTGTCGAGTGCGCAGCTGCCAGGAGCAGAGCCCCACCCTGGCCCCTTCTTCCCC
>NW_017732333.1:652555-653845 GCF_001890085.2 Hipposideros armiger | reverse complement strand
CAAAGGGCCATGCGGGGCCGGGGGATGCAGCGCGGGGCGCGCGGGAGCCGGGGGCCGCAGCGGCGCTGCTGAGCGCGGCCTGGGGCGGGGCGGGGCCGGCCGCGATGCCGTGGTTCCCGGTGAAGAAGATCCGCAAGCAAATCAAGCTGCTGCTCCTGCTGGTGCTGCTCACCTGCGCCGCGTGGCTCACGTACGTGCACCTGAGCCTGGTGCGCCAGGGCCGCGCGCTGCGCCAGCGGCTGGGCTACGGGCGAGGTACGGGAGGGGGCGCGCGCCCCGGGGCAGGGGACGGGGAGGGCCCCGAGCAGCGCCGGGCAGGGCCCTCCCACTGCGCCCGGCTGTAGTCTCGGGCCAGACCCGCCCGCAGACCCCGTCTGCTCTTCGCAGCTCGGCAATATTGGGGCAGGGGGCGCAGTTCGCCCCAGCCGCCCAATGACGTCACCAGTGACGAGCGCGACCCTCTTGGGGAGCGTCCCTGAACCTGGGCGGACTCGGGATCTGGCCCGGAGCCGGTAGTGACGGGGTTAATGGGGGAGGGGAGCCTCCTGGAGACATCGCCCCCAGGCCCTGCGCGCCGGGTTTCCAGGCACCTAGTCGGGCTGCTGTCTCCACCACTTGTCTTTGTAATTAGCAGAGCCTTGGTGTCCCCATCTGCTGGGGGGGAGGAGGGGCAGGGCGGCTTGGGGAGCTGACCCGTGCAGCTGAAACGTTTCCTGGAAGCGGTGCCCTAGGTGAACCTGTGATCAGGGACTGTGTGGCTGAGGAAGGCATGGTGATAGGGGTCCAGCGAGGGAGGAGAGGGGAGCCCTGAACTGCCTGGACTGAACTCACAGGCACCCTGAGCTCACCCCAGTGGGTCCAGGGAACCCATGGAGAGATCAGGTCCTGGTGAGCACTGTGGGAAAGAGTCATGGGAGGGGTCCTGGAGGGCCTCTTGGAGGTGGTGACCTTTGACACACAACATTTTGGGGGAAAGCATCCCAACAGGAGGAACAGCATGATGATGACCTGGGGTGCAAGGGGAGGGACAGAGTGCCTGGAACCTGGAAAGGAGGAACGAGAGAGAGAGAGGGGACACCTCAGAGCAGGACAGATCCCAGCTAGGCCGCCCCTGACCCTTCTCAAGGACGTGGAGTGTCCTTCGGATAGGGAGAGGGGTGAGAGTCTTGCTTCCCAAAGACTCAGAACAATGGCTTTGACTCACAACCTCTGGGAGGTCTGAACCTCCCTGTTCAGCCCCACCCCTCCCCCACTTGCCGAAGCCCCTCTGCCTTCCCTCACTACCTGACA
>NW_017732333.1:649483-651650 GCF_001890085.2 Hipposideros armiger | reverse complement strand
GGAGACCATGGGCAGCCCTCCCCCACCCCAGAGAGGCCCAGGGCCGTTGTGTCACTCAGCAGCCCAGTTCCTGGGGTCTGGATTGAGGGACAGGCCTGGATGTAGAAGCCCAGGCTTGGCCCTGGAGCAGAAAGGCCTCCTGGGTTGTTGCTCCAAGGAGGAGCAGAGGTGGGTATAGAGGCTCAGATCTCCAGGATGGGGGTGTTCAGGTCCACAGCTTAGGAAGGTCGGGGGAGTTGAGGGGGTGGGGGGGTCATCCCTAGGCTGAGGGTGTTTGGGGCCACCAAGCTCTGGAGATGTCCACAGACGGACCTGGGAAGGGTTCCCCAGGGGATAGTCTCCCTCTGGGGCTGCCTGGGTCTCAGATCCCCCAGCAGCCAGACCACTGTGTCCATCCCTCCCCTGCCCAGGCTGGTGTCAGGGCTCCTTTCGTCCCAGACGCCAGCCTGAGGGGCAGCAGGGAGTACATGTGCCACTGCTGGGGTTGGCTTAGCCTCAAGACAACAGTGCTGGCTCTCCTGACAACAAGCTCCAGTACTGACCCTTAATTAGCTCTCAGTCCTGGTAAGGGAGGCAGACAGAGAACATTCCAGCACATGGGAAAATGTTGGGGGCACAGAGCAGTCCTGGGGGGCTTCCTGGAGGTGAGGCCACCACTGAGGCTGGCCAGATGGGTAGGCCTGTGCACGTATAGATCCTAGCATGTGCTCACAAGTAACTGCTGCCTCACACCGGTCTGGGCTAGGAAACTCCAGGTAGAGGGCTCAGATGGGGCTCCCCCCAACTGCAGTGGGATGTGGGAGAAGAGCCAACTGGAGGGTACTTGTCCCGTTGAAGGGCGGGGCACCTGGCAGCACAAGGGAACATAGGGGAGGAGACCCCACTGGCCTTCCTGCCCCACTGCCCATGTGGGAAGGGGGTACCTGACCCCGGCGGCAGGAGCTGTGGCCTTGGAGAAAGCCTGGGCCCCAGTCACACCCCATGTGCCACCCGCAGATGGTGAGAAGTTGACTGGTGTGACAGATGGCCGGGGCATCCCAGCTGCACTGTCCACACAGAGGGCAGAGGACTCCAGCGAGAGTCGCGAGGAGGAGCAGGCGGTGAGCAGGGCCGTGGGAGAGGCTGCTGTATGGGCTGTGTGCGTGGGGGCCCGGGGCCAGGCGTATGTCCTGAGGTCTGCGTCGGGGTGGGCATGGGTGTGCTGCATGGCTGTGCCATGGGCTGTGTCCCATTGTGTGTGTGTGTGTGTGTGTGTGGTTGTGAGACACACACACACATCCCCTCACATTTCTCAGCTTTGACCCTGGTATCCTTTCTCTTCTGTAGCCAGAAGGTCAGGACCCAAACATGCTGCTCTCTGGGAAGGCTGGAAGGCCGCCCCCACTGAACCTCACTCATCAGGCGCCCCCGTGGCGGGAAGAGGTGAGCTGAGCGCAGCCTGCAGTGGCTGGGGGGAGGGCCGGGCTTGTGCGGAAGGTAAGGCCCCCCTCCCCCTAGTACAAGGGCCAAGTCAACCTGCACGTGTTCGAGGACTGGTGCGGGGGCGCCGTGGGCCACCTGAGGAGGAACCTGCACTTCCCACTTTTCCCTCATGTGAGTGCTGCAGCGGGGCGGGGCTGGCCCTACGGGGGGCGGGGCTGTGCAGTGGGCGTTGACGTCAAAGGTCTCCGCCTGCAGACGCGCACCACCGTGAAGAAGTTGGCTGTGTCCCCCAAGTGGAAGAACTACGGACTCCGCATTTTCGGCTTCATTCACCCGGCGAGAGATGGTGCGGGTTTGGGGACGGCGGGGGCGGGGCATCCTGAATGGCCCGCCCCCCTGAGCCCCTGTCCTGTGGCCTAGGAGACATCCAGTTCTCCGTGGCTTCGGATGACAACTCTGAGTTCTGGCTGAGCCCAAATGAGAGCCCCGCGGGTGCCCAGCTAGTGGCCTTTGTGGGCAAGGTACCCCCACTCCATAGCCCTGACCCCAGCTCTGCCTTCCCACCTCACCCCCTCCACGCGCACCCCCCATCTATCTTCACTGGACTTCCTGTGGCCTAGGTCCCCTGCCCCCTCCAGCTTCTTAGGAACTAGGACTGGATGGGGCTGGTGCCCACAAGGAGAGAGCGAACCTTGCCCCGCCCCTTCTGTGTCGCCCCCCAGACTGGCTCGGAGTGGACAGCGCC
>NW_017732333.1:644892-646873 GCF_001890085.2 Hipposideros armiger | reverse complement strand
CATCCCGGCTCGGGCGGCCCCCACTGAAGCCCCCACCGAGGCGGGAGCCACCCCTCCCCTGTCCGCGCTTCCCAGCCCCAGGCACCAGTCCACCCCTAGGCGCTCCAGGGCGCTGAGCTGGGCCGCCAGGGCCAGGGCCCCACGCCCGCTGCCCCTCTTCCTGGGCCGTGCCCCACCTCCCCGCGCGGCACCCCGACAGCCACCCCCAAAGGTGTACGTGACACGGGTGCGCCCAGGCCTGCGCATGGCCCCCCCTGCCCTGGCGCCACTCAGCCCACGTGGCCCACCCTGGTCGCCCTTCCCCGGTGTCTTTCTGCGCCCCAGACCTCTCCCCAGGGTGCAGCTGCAGGCGCCCCCACGCCCACCCCGGTATCGAGGCCGCAGGACCGGCGGCTCCCAGGCCACAGAGCTGCGGCCTCCAGCCCGGGCGCAGGCCACCCAGGGGAGCTGGGAGGGCCAGGCTCGCGTGCTGGAACTCACGGCACCCACCTCGGACTTGAACTCATCGTCTGAAACGGGGCCTGTGACCTCCTTCCTGAGCTTGTCCCAGGTGTCCAGGCCACAGCTGCCTGGGGAGGGGGAAGAGGAGCAGGAGGGGGAGGAGGACGATGATGGGGCTCCGGGAGACGAGGCCATGTCGGAGGACAGCGAGGAGGCAGCTGGCCCGGCCCTCAGCCGCTGGCGCGAGGACGCCATCGACTGGCAGCGCACGTTCAGCGTGGGCGCGGTGGACTTCGAGCTGCTGCGCTCCGACTGGAACGACTTGCGCTGCAACGTGTCAGGGAACCTGCAGCTACCTGAGGCCGAGGCTGTGGACGTGGTGGCTCAGTATATGGAGCGGCTGAATGCACGCCACGGCGGGTATGGGGCGCATGGAAAGGGAGACCCTCAGACCTTACCCACAGCTGGTCTGGGAGTGGCACACACGACCCGAGGGAAGTCTCCTCTCCTTTCTGGGCTTCCTTAGCGTCCAGGGCCCTTGTCCATTGTGAGGACCCTCACCTCCCACCCCACCCCAGAGCTGGCTCCCCTGTCCTGCACCTCCACACCCCACCTTGTCACCTCGAACCTGGACCTAAGAGATGACTGAGCCACCCAGGCCTCTCCAGATAAGCACACCCAAAGGTCGAGCTAAGAGCCCCTAGACCCTCCTCTCCTGACACAGTTCTGCTAGGTCTTCCAAGAGGGGTCTCCACCTGGCTCTGGAGGGTGCAGTTTCTACCCCATTGACCCCAGTGGTCTCCCCCAGGCCACAGAAATCCAGTCCTGTCTCCACCCCAAGCAGGTAGGGGGTGGAGAGTAGGGGCCCCGGTTTGACCTCCAGGAAGGCATTGGGGGATTCAGAGTTGTGCCAGCCATGAAGAAGGGGCAGAACCTGCAATGACAGCAGTGACAAGCAAAGGCATTGGGACCGGAGGCCAGGGAGGCTGGTGGGAGGACTGAGAAGGGACAGTCGTGGCCCTGAAAGCCACACTCAGGAGTCATTTTTCTTGCCTGCCATACAAGGTCTGTGCAGGACAGGGGGCCTTGTTTGGGTTGAAGACACGCATATCGCTGCCTTGGAGGGGGGTGGGTGGAAGGGGAGCCCATGGGGACCATGACTGAGGGCTTGACATGACCACGATGTCACCATGGCAGTGATAGGATGGCCTGGATTGAGAGTGGGGGATGGGGGAGATTTGGTTCTAGGTGACAGAGGACAAGCCTGCCCTTTGCTCTAAGCTCATAGCAGCTCAGCATCCATGTCCCTCGGGCACAGGGGGGTGTGCTCAGCGGAGTGGTCATGGCCCTGGCCCCACCTTCTCCAAGAGATGCAAGGGTGTGGGGGGCCCCAAGGAGTGAGAGTGTAGACAGACCCAGAGCGTTTGGGGCAGGAAGTCCCTGACTTTTGGGGAGAGCCTGGCGGGGATGGCAGGGGTTAAAGAGAGGAGTCTGGACTCCTGGGAGGTCAGATGGGGCTCCTAGGGTAAGAGGCACTGGC
>NW_017732333.1:639906-642727 GCF_001890085.2 Hipposideros armiger | reverse complement strand
CAGGGCTCCTGGTTGTGACCAACTTGGAAGGGTGAGCCCTGGGAGCCCCTGATGACGGGACCTGCCTCAGACCTCTCTGAGGTCCAGGGAGTCTGAGGGGTGCCTTTTGCCCCCAGGTTACTGGGAGGTGAACGGCTTTGGCCTCTTTGGGATCTACAAGTCCGACTTTGAGCGCGTCGGAGGCATGAACACCGAGGAGTTCCGAGACCAGTGGGGCGGGGAGGACTGGGAGCTGCTGGACAGGTGACCGCTTCCCCTGTGCCCAGAGACTGACGCCCCCATGTCCTCCTGTTCCATCACCCAGGACCTGAAGGCCCCACTCCCCGAAACCACATCCCACCCCAGGGTCCCGCGGATCAGGGACAGCCTTTGAACCCCTTCTGCACCCAGGTTCCTCGCCTCAGTGGTGGCCCTGAGTCCCCATCCACCTACTGTGCTTCTACAGTAGCAGAAGCCCTGACACCCCTAGCTCCTGGACTGGGGCCGTGACCACTTGCATCCCACTCTCCCCAGGGTCCTGTAGGCTCAGGGCAGCACTGCTTACCTCCCCCACCCACCCAGGGCCCTGAGCACCTCCAGCCCCCAGCCCTGATGACCCCTCCCCAGGGTCCTGCAGGCTCAGGGCAGCCCTGACTCCCTCTCCATCCAGGGTGCTGCAGGCGGGGCTGGAGGTGGAGCGGCTGCGCCTGCGGAACTTCTACCACCACTACCACTCCCGGCGGGGCATGTGGGGTGCACGGCGGGGCGCACACATCCGGAAGGGCTCCCGCGCAGAGGGACCTTGAAAACGGGCCACCTAGCCCAGCCTGTCCCCTGAGTCCACCATCCTGCGCGCCCCTCCCCAGAGAGGCAGGCTTCACAGCGGGTCAGGCCCAGGCTCGGTCCCCACACTCTGTGTGATGATTTCTGTGAAATTTTGCTGTAGCGATGACATTGTTTTCAGGATTTCCAGGAGTTCTGTCTGTTGCGTTTTTTATTCAGAATGAAATGAAATATATTTTTTAGTTCTGACTCGCTCTCTGCCTGGCCTTCTTGGGGGGCACCGATGGGCCTCAGCAATGGCCACAGCCCTGTCCCCACGGGTGGCCCTGGGCACTGTCCCTACTCCTGGTGCCTTTCCTGATTTGGCAGCTGCAGGTGCCACGCTGACCCCACCCCCACCCCGAGGACCACTGTCCCCTCCCTGTCCTGACCCGTTCCTTTGAGTATCTGTTGGGCCCTGTACCTGCACTTTTGGACCACACTACCCGCACTTCTGTCACCACTAGTGACAGCCGGTGGGGGCCTTCCCACCCGGGAGCAAAGAACATCCAGCCATGTCCTCAGCCCCCTTCATCTGAAAACAGAACTTGGGTGTCAGTCCTGCCCCTTCCTCCTCAGAGGGGAAGGGGCGCTTGGCACCCTAGGTGGGAGTGGCCTACCACCAGGTTTGGTCAGGACGCCTCAGTCAGGCCTGAGTTGGCAGAAACAAAACCCAACTCAAACTAGTTTAAGCCAAAACCAGGGGCTTGTTTGACTTTTGCTCCTGTAGCTGGAAGTGCAGGGTGGGGGGCACCACAGAGTTTTGCCCCAGAGGGTGGACGATACTGGTGACCAGCTCTGCCCTGGGGGTCACGGGAGGGAGGCTGGGGCTCTGCCCAGTGCCTGCTCGTGTGAATTCCTTGTATCTGCTGTGACAAATTCCCACATACGCAGTGGGATTTGTGATCTTACATTTCCTACAGGGCTGCTCTGCTTCTGGAGGCTTCAAGATGCAATCTGCTTCCTTTCTAGGGGCCACCTGGATTTCTTGGCTCACAGGCTCTCCCTCAGTCTTCAAAGCCAGCATCTTAGCACTTTCATGTCCCCCTCCACTGTCTCTCTGTCACCTCTTCTTCCATCCTCACATCTCTGACCCTGACCCTACTGCCTGCCTCTTAGGATCCCTGTCATGACCTTGGGCCCACCCAGATAACCCAGGATAATCTCCCCATCTCAGTCAACTCCCTTTCCTTAATCACACCTACAGAGTCCCTTTTGCCATGTAGGTGGCAGTCCCAGGTCCCAGGGCTTAGGGCATGGATATCTTGGAGCTGCTGTTCACATTTGGTGGGGAGGCAGCATATCTGCCCAGCAGCCCAAACAATGCTCTTGAGATTGTTGACAAAAAATATCCAGCCTAAGAGAAAACTTATAAGAGTTTATTTGAGCCAAACTGTCAACAATTGCCGGGAAGCAAAATCTCAACAGATTGAGAAAAAGCTCCGCAAAATGGCAGTTCGCAGTTTATTTTATACATAAAATCAAAGGAGGAAGGTTACATGAAATCCACTGGTGATAGATGAAGGGGGTGGGAGAAAGCAAAGCGGGGAACTCTCTGGGGTTGGATAAAAGCACAGTGGAGAGACAGGTACTCCTTCCACACAGGTGGGTGCAGGATAGCTAACAGTTCACTCTTTACAGCACATCGAGATGGTAATCAGGAGACAAGCATGATAATGAGCAATTTTGCAGTTTCCAGCTCTGGTGGGGGGAAGGGGAAGAATTAAAGATGTTCTTTTAGGTACAAAACTACAAAGAACAGGCCCACTGAAAAGGCACAGATTAACTTAATGAGGAAGCTTAAGAGATATGACTTCCCGCCATGGCCCACCCTAGTTAGGAATTTTTATGTTCACACCATCCTCTGTGGTTATTTTCAGTCTCCTGAGCTTTTCAGGTTTAACATGTGGCCCCTTTTCTGTCCACAAGATTTACGCAAATTGTGTCCTTAGGTCATACCTCACTTAGGTTCACGATCCAAGAACACAAAGCAGTGGGAAGGGTTTTGATGAGAGAGGAC
>NW_017732333.1:632787-637251 GCF_001890085.2 Hipposideros armiger | reverse complement strand
GCCGTGGGAACTCCCACTGAGGCTGGGAGAGGGGTGCAGATAGGGCGGCCACTTTGGAGGACAGAGTGGCGGTTTCTTGCAAAACCAAACATACTCTTATCCTATGATTCAGCAATCGTGCTCCTTGGTATTTACTGGAAACTCATGTCCACATGAAAACCTACACACAGGTGTTTATAGCAGCTTTGTCCATCATTTTCAAGACTTGGAGGCAGCCAAGACGTCCTTCAGTAGGTGATGCATAAAGTGTGATCCATCCAGACGATGGAATACTATTCAGTGATAAAAAGAAATGAGATCTCGGCCATGAACATACATGGAGGAACCTTAGATGCGTATGACTAAGTGAAAGAAGCCAGTCTGAGAAGCCTACACACTGTGTGATCCCAGTGACAAGACCAGGGGCTGTCAGAGGTTAGGGGTGGGATGAGCACGCAGCACAGAGGGTCCTTAGGGCGGTGGGACTACTCTGTGTGAGAGTACAACGGTAGGCACATCTGTCCAAACCCCGAGAGTGTACAACACCAAGACTGAGCCCTATGTCAGCTGTGGACTTTGGGTGACAATGACCTGTCAATGTAGGTTCATCAACTATAACAAATGTGCCCTCTGGTGGAGGGTGTAAGTAGTGGGGGAGGCTGTGCCTGTGTGTGTGTGTGTGTGTGTGTGTGTGTGTGGTGGGGGGGGGGCAGTGCAATCTCTGTACTTTCCTCTTAATATTCCTGTGAACCTAAAACTGCTCTAAAAAAAATAAAGTCTTCACCCCAATAAACTTTAATTTAAAAGATAATAAAAAATAAAGTCTTAAAGATCCACGAGAAAAAACAAAGGAAATGGACATTATCTGACAACACTTGGGGGGATGGGGAACAGAAGAGAAAAATAAAACCTTTACAGAAATAAAAGCTACTTTAGGAATTTCACAAATAATAATAGCCACTGTTGAAAACCCCGTCAGGAGCAGAGGAGCAGAGGTTTGAACAAAGCACACAAAAGAAAATAGAAAAGAACAGCTAAAAATGAGTCCTGAGAAGACAGGAGATAATGGAGCACAAAGGANAGGGAACCACCCAGGGCCTTACAAGGAGCTGGGAGGATGGGATCAAATGCGCCAGAAGGACACCCCAGGACAAAGACCCCATGGGAAGAGGAAGGCTGCTCACAGTGTGAGGCCATATTGAAGGCCACAAGTTAGGAGCCTGCCTTAAGGTCCTAGAATGCCGTTTTAAGACACTGGAACCTCATCCGTGTGTAGTGGGTGCCGCTGAAGGGTTGTGGGCATGTCTGAAAGATGGAGGTGGAAGACCTGAGGTGGCAGAAGAGAATAGGGCCTGAGCTTGGGGGACGCCTTCCCGCCACGGGCTGCCCTGGGAGAGGGGGATGAAGTGTGGGTCTTCCTTCTGCGAACTCCCTGCGGAGCGTCAGGTGTGACGAGCACGCTGCAGGGGGCAATGGGGGCGGGGACGACTCGGCCTCTCCTCCCAGGCGCTACGCGCTCCTGCGCATAGTGAACGTGGAGAAGCGCCGGGACTCCGCACGCGGGAGCCGCTTCCTCCTGGAGTTGGAGCTACAGGAGCGCGGGGGCGGCCGCCTGCGTTTGTCTGAGTATGTCTTCCTGCGACTGCCGGGAGCCCGCACTGGGGGCGCGGACGGGGATGGAGAGAGCCCCGAGCCCGCTCCTGCCGCCTCGGCGCGCCCCGATGGCCGCCCGGAGCTCTGTCGCCCGCTGCGCCTGGCCTGGCGCCAGGATGTGATGGTACACTTCATCGTGCCAGGTGTGCGGGAGTGCTGGGGGCCTGCACCTTGCTTGGGTGGGGGGCGCCCCAGGAGGCCCCCTGGGAAGCAGAGGGAGTGCTACTGGCCCTGGACGGGGTACCACAAGGTGCGGTGGGGGTGGTCTCAGTGGCCTCATCTCCTCCAGTGAAGAACCAGGCGCGCTGGGTGGCACAGTTCCTGACGGACATGGCCGCGCTGCACGCCCACACGGGGGACTCGCACTTTAGCGTCATTCTGGTGGACTTTGAGAGTGAGGACATGGACGTGGAACAGGCCCTGCGCCGCGCTCGGCTGCCCCGGTACCGGTGCCCCGCCCCACTGCCACCTGGGGGGACGGGCGCAGCTTCCCTCCTGGGGAGGTGTGTTTTTCTACCCTCAGGGATCGGCACCTGTCCCCTCACCCCCAGGTACCAATACCTGAGGAGAACCGGAAACTTTGAGCGCTCCGCAGGGTTGCAAGCTGGAGTGGACGCGGTGGAGGTGTGTGGGCAGGATGGCGCAGGAGGGTAGCGCGAGATGCTGGCCGAGGTGGGAACTCGGCTTTCGGAGGAGAGGGCAGAGGGCGGCCCTTTGACCTTCCCTCACCCTCCAGGATGCCAGCAGCATCGTTTTTCTCTGTGACCTGCACATCCACTTCCCCGCCAACATTCTGGATGGCATCCGCAAGCACTGCGTGGAGGGCAAGCTGGCCTTTGCGCCTGTGGTCATGCGCCTGGCCTGCGGGAGCTCGCCAGGGGACCCACACGGTAGTGCCCCACCCCCACCCCAGTAATGCCAGGAGCCTCACCAATGCCAGGGTGAAATCTAGGCTCCCCAGAACCTCTCCCAACCCCCAAGGTAGGCCTGGGGCCCCATCAATGCCCCTATATGCCCAGGACCCTCCCCCAGTCTCCCCAGGCTCATGCCCAGCCCCTAGGACCCTCCTCCAGCACTCATGTGCAGGGCTCCTGGTTGTGACCAACTTGGAAGGGTGAGCCCTGGGAGCCCCTGATGACGGGACCTGCCCCAGACCTCTCTGAGGTCCAGGGAGTCTGAGGGGTGCCTTTTGCCCCCAGGTTACTGGGAGGTGAACGGCTTTGGCCTCTTTGGGATCTACAAGTCCGACTTTGAGCGCGTCGGAGGCATGAACACCGAGGAGTTCCGAGACCAGTGGGGCGGGGAGGACTGGGAGCTGCTGGACAGGTGACCGCTTCCCCTGTGCCCAGAGACTGACGCCCCCATGTCCTCCTGTTCCATCACCCAGGACCTGAAGGCCCCACTCCCCGAAACCACATCCCACCCCAGGGTCCCGCGGATCAGGGACAGCCTTTGAACCCCTTCTGCACCCAGGTTCCTCGCCTCAGTGGTGGCCCTGAGTCCCCATCCACCTACTGTGCTTCTACAGTAGCAGAAGCCCTGACACCCCTAGCTCCTGGACTGGGGCCGTGACCACTTGCATCCCACTCTCCCCAGGGTCCTGTAGGCTCAGGGCAGCACTGCTTACCTCCCCCACCCACCCAGGGCCCTGAGCACCTCCAGCCCCCAGCCCTGATGACCCCTCCCCAGGGTCCTGCAGGCTCAGGGCAGCCCTGACTCCCTCTCCATCCAGGGTGCTGCAGGCGGGGCTGGAGGTGGAGCGGCTGCGCCTGCGGAACTTCTACCACCACTACCACTCCCGGCGGGGCATGTGGGGTGCACGGCGGGGCGCACACATCCGGAAGGGCTCCCGCGCAGAGGGACCTTGAAAACGGGCCACCTAGCCCAGCCTGTCCCCTGAGTCCACCATCCTGCGCGCCCCTCCCCAGAGAGGCAGGCTTCACAGCGGGTCAGGCCCAGGCTCGGTCCCCACACTCTGTGTGATGATTTCTGTGAAATTTTGCTGTAGCGATGACATTGTTTTCAGGATTTCCAGGAGTTCTGTCTGTTGCGTTTTTTATTCAGAATGAAATGAAATATATTTTTTAGTTCTGACTCGCTCTCTGCCTGGCCTTCTTGGGGGGCACCGATGGGCCTCAGCAATGGCCACAGCCCTGTCCCCACGGGTGGCCCTGGGCACTGTCCCTACTCCTGGTGCCTTTCCTGATTTGGCAGCTGCAGGTGCCACGCTGACCCCACCCCCACCCCGAGGACCACTGTCCCCTCCCTGTCCTGACCCGTTCCTTTGAGTATCTGTTGGGCCCTGTACCTGCACTTTTGGACCACACTACCCGCACTTCTGTCACCGCTAGTGACAGCCGGTGGGGGCCTTCCCACCCGGGAGCAAAGAACATCCAGCCATGTCCTCAGCCCCCTTCATCTGAAAACAGAACTTGGGTGTCAGTCCTGCCCCTTCCTCCTCAGAGGGGAAGGGGCGCTTGGCACCCTAGGTGGGAGTGGCCTACCACCAGGTTTGGTCAGGACGCCTCAGTCAGGCCTGAGTTGGCAGAAACAAAACCCAACTCAAACTAGTTTAAGCCAAAACCAGGGGCTTGTTTGACTTTTGCTCCTGTAGCTGGAAGTGCAGAGTGGGGGGCACCACAGAGTCTTGCCCCAGAGGGTGGACGATACTGGTGACCAGCTCTGCCCTGGGGGTCACGGGAGGGAGGCTGGGGCTCTGCCCAGTGCCTGCTCGTGTGAATTCCTTGTATCTGCTGTGACAAATTCCCACATACGCAGTGGGATTTGTGATCTTACATTTCCTACAGGGCTGCTCTGCTTCTGGAGGCTTCA
>NW_017732333.1:620921-629652 GCF_001890085.2 Hipposideros armiger | reverse complement strand
AAAAAAATAAAGTCTTCACCCCAATAAACTTTAATTTAAAAGATAATAAAAAATAAAGTCTTAAAGATCCACGAGAAAAAACAAAGGAAATGGACATTATCTGACAACACTTGGGGGGATGGGGAACAGAAGAGAAAAATAAAACCTTTACAGAAATAAAAGCTACTTTAGGAATTTCACAAATAATAATAGCCACTGTTGAAAACCCCGTCAGGAGCAGAGGAGCAGAGGTTTGAACAAAGCACACAAAAGAAAATAGAAAAGAACAGCTAAAAATGAGTCCTGAGAAGACAGGAGATAATGGAGCACAAAGGAGCTAGCAGAGAAGGAATGAAAGAAAGAAAAAAAAAAGTGATATAGCAGAAGAAAACTTTTCTGAAGTAAATACAGACCAGAATGTGTAGTTGGAAACACTGATGCCAAAAAATTAGCCAAACACATGCACTTGAAGTCACTGGCTTCAGAGGGAAAGACGGCGTGGGTGGCGGGCAGCCTGGTTGCCGCCCTCACCTGAATTAGGCCAGCTCTGTGTCCACCGCGTGGAGCCAGCCAAACGTCTGCCAAGTCCTGAGGGAGAGAACGCGCAAGCCCAAAGTTAAAGCCAAAACTACTGAGAGTCTCCGAGCCCTGGCGTCCAGGCGCCGGCCACCACGCCGGAGCGAGGGGCTCGGGGCGGCAGTGCCGGCCTGGAAGCACTCAAAGGAGCAGGAGCCCGTTGGAAAACAAGACTAAAGCTAAACCGCGGCGAGAGGGCGAGCGGCGGGGCCTTGCCTAGCTGGGGGGACCATGGGCTCTGCCAAGGCCCGACCCCACCCAGCGCTGGCTCCCAACACCCCTCCTGTCCTGCTGTCACTCGGGATAAGAAATGTCTCTGCACACCCGGCTTGCACCGTCACTTCTGGAAACTGACTTAGCCTCGGTTTCCTCTTCTGTAAAGTGGAGGCGTCACAGCTCCGCCTACCTGGGGTCCCGGAGGGTTAAGGACAGAGAGTGACAAAGCACTGAGCACCTGCTGGGTACAGGCAGCCCTCGGTAAACGGTGCCTGGGATGCCTTAATTACTGTTTCTCTCAGGACCCGGCGCAGGCATCAGCTGTCACCCCTCCAGTGACAGGAACTCACAGCCGGGGAAGGGGACGCAGCGGCCGGATCGCCACCCTCCCTGCCCCCACCGGGTCCAGGCCACCGCGGCCCACCAGACTCTCTGCTTCCTCTCGTTCATTCTCTCCAGGGAGGCTGTCGCTCTTTTGAAATACAAATCTAATGAATGGTCACTGCCCGGCTGCAAAGCCCCAGAAGCTCCCCAGCGCTCCTCCGCCGGCTCCTCCTACCGGCCCCACCTGCCCTCGGCTCCAGCCACGCTGCCATCTGGGGCCTCCCGTGCAAAGCTGGCTCCTCTCCGGGGCCCCTGCCCGGCTCCTCCCGCTGCCTGGACAGTTCAAGAGGCTTCCGGCTGCCGTCCCCATCCTGACAGGCATCAGTCACTGCTTGCGGGTCGCTGGGTTCCTGGTCTGTGCCCCACCCGACCCCCCAGACCCCCAGCAGGAGCGCTCCGGTGAGAAGCTGCCTCTGTCCGTGTCACACACTTTCCCCAGAGAAGCGCCTGTGCCCTGGAAGAGCTCCGTACCATTTGATGAACCCACAGAGGGACTCAGGGGCCGATGGGCGTGTGTGGGGGGGAGGGGAGTAGAGGGGTGGAAGGTACCTCCCGGGTCCCTGGGGCCCACGCGGACCCGTATCCCGGTATCCCTCAGCTACCTTCTACGCCAGAAGTGTCAGGCGGGAGGTGAAGGCGCAGAGGACGCCAGGTCGTGTGTGTCCCACCCACAGTCCCCGAGGATTAGGGGCGGGGCCGCCGGCGCAAATCCAGGTAGGCTCCGCGGAGGAGGCGGGCACTGGGCTGGACTTGGCGGGAGCCCAGACCGTCCCACGTTTGAAGAGTCGAGAGCGTGGGTGCGGCACAAAGTGCCGACACGCGGGGCTGGAGCCGAGAGGCAGCAAGTCCCATGCCTCTGGGGGCCTCGGGGGCGAGCTGGCCCCCACACTTGGTCTGCAACTCGTGCGGCGACTGCGGGATTCCACCGCCACCTCTGCAGGCTGTGTGGCCCCCGGGCGTCTACTTCTCCGTGCGCCAGCGCGCTTCTGAATTTTGTTTTGAATATTGTTTTGCTCTTAACATCACCGAGTTTCTCCTCACCTTCTCCTAATAAGCCCCAGGCTCCCGACCACGGTGTGGGGGTGCCCTCTGTGCCCCTCCCCCAGCTCCCCAAAGCCCGCTCCTTCTACCCCTCCCCCACTCTGGCCCTAGGTCCTGAGGCCTCCCATTCCCCACCCGTTGCTCTTTATCCCCAACCCCTCTTTCAGAGCCGCTTTTAACAGCTGCCTGGGGGTCCCCTTCTTCGGGAGGCGCCCCAGCCTATACATGAGGCCCAGTAAGGCTGAGGAGTATAAATGCCAACCTGCCCCTCTCTAGCCTCCCAAGCAGGCCTCCCTAGCCCTCCCTCAGATCCCCCAGGGCAGGGTTCAGGCTCCCCACTGGTAAGACAGTCACTCACCCTTGGAAGCCCTGGGGTTCCAGATTCTCACCCAGATGGTGCTCCAAAGCCACCTGGAGGGTTAAATGCAGACTCCCAGGACCTGCCACACTGAGGGCCCTGCCGTTTGTCGTCTGAGCTCCCTGGGTGGTCCTGCTCCCTCTGCCAAAGACTTGCCTCCTCCAGGAAGCCCACTGGCAAGCCTTGCTGAATCCTCCACACACTAGATCTAGGCAGAGGCGGGCGGAGCAGGAAGCGGGTCTGGGGTCAGATGAACTCTAAGTCAGGCTGAGAGCAGTGGGGACAGGTCCAGGCATGGCGGTGCCACTCACCCAACGGCAGTTAGAGAAAGTGCGTCCTGGACCCTACACATTCCTGGGACACTGAACCAGGGCCGGAGGTCCACCGTGGAGAGGGGTCCACATGTCCTTGAGGACGCTTGGCACAGCTTTATGGCACCCACAGCCCCCCCTGCCCAGAGGAGGGGAAGGTCCACTGCTGGCCCTGGGAAGCCTGCAGGCTGCTGAAAACTGCCCACCCCCCCAGGCCTCCTCAGCCTCCCATGTCTGCTACCCCACCAAAGTGCCCCCCACCCGGAGCGTCCCCGCAAGCCCATAGCCTGTCCCCAGCCATGTGCCGGGGCTGGCCACCAAGGGCCACAGGTAGACCCCCAGGGAAGGGCGGGCAGGCCCCAGGCCCTGGGCCAGGCGGCACCTCCAGGCTCGCTCAGTACCGCACAAACTTGTCTCCCGGGATTTTTCCACACAAAACCCGTCTCCCAGGGAAGGGACCGGTCTGATGAGTGGGGTGTTCGGGCGTTCCCACCCCGCCCTCAGGTGCCCCCACAGTTCTTTGCCGGCAGTGAGACGCCTCCCTGGATGAACTCGCTGGGCCTGGGATGGAGCCCAGGACCCCTCAGCAGGCAGCAGTGGCCTCCGGGATGAGCTACGGGGTCCCCAGTGTCCCGACCACCAACAGGGTAGGTCTCCCACCGGGCACCACACCCTCCAGCCCCGGCTTCACTCTGACCTCTGATTTCCAGCCCCTAGCCCCCTCCTCGCCTCAGGCCACTGCCCCCCAGCCACCATCCCTACCTGAGACCAGGTCCTTGCCAGGACTGATTGCAGATTAAGGCACATGTTTTCAGGGGAGGGGGAGCGGGCGGTGGGTGTAGGGCCAACAGGGGATAGAGGCCTGGAGGCAGGCTGTGAGGGTGGCCCATGGGTGACTTTCCGAGGGGAACCCAGGAGGTATGTGAGACACCCCCCCCTCCCGCCCCCAGCCCTCTTGGGCTCACCCCTCAGCCCCACTCAGTCTACCAGGGGTCTCTCTCCTGGGTCCACGCCAGGCCTACCCAGGAGGCCTTGAGCATCAGACCCAGCGGGGGGAGGGGCTCAGGGGGACCTTCTGGGGCAAGCCTGGGCCTCTCCCTCACCCCCCACTCCCGACTCCAGCACCCCCTCGTCCCTGCTCTCCTGACTCCTGGGTTCTCCCCTAACACCCAGCTCCTGCCTCACCAGCTCCGGAGGGGGGCCTCTCTGAGTCAAGCCCCTGGGGCAGCTCTGCCTGCCCCTGTCCCCTCACAGCCCTGGTGAGCCCTGACTCACATCCTGGGAAGGCTTCCCACCCCCATGGCCTGTGGGGCAGGAGCCAGGGAGGGGTGCCAAAGGGGGCCCAGCCAGCCCTTTGAGGCCTCTGCAGAGGTGGGGTGGGGGTTGGGTTGAGGCCACTTCCAGGGTCTTCAGGCCTAATGTGTAAAGGGTCATACCCTAGGGGATGAGCTTCTGGGGTCTTCCAGGCACCAAGGACCAAATCGAGACCTCCATAGGGCCCGTCCCACCTTAAAGTTCCATCCTAAGCCCTTTTTCCTCAGCTCTGACCCTCAGCACTGACCCCTGGACCTTAATAGCAGCTCTTGATTCGGGCCCCTGCTTAGGCCTCACCCCAGCCTCATGGGTGGGCCCCTGAAGCTGCCTAGAGTCCCCAGCCCCCAGAGAGGGAGAACCCCTCCCCTTCAGACTCCTGGATGTGGCCGACCACAGGACAGTGGGGCTTGGTTAGCCCGCCCCTGATCCAAGGGCCCGGTGTGGCCTTTGCAGGCTGGGAACACAGATGGGCCCAGACACTCCTGCTTCCCTGCCCTGGGCCGGACAGAAGGAGGGGAGGCCATGCGGCCTGCTCTTCCGCCCAAATTCCACCTTAAGCAGGCAGTGGCTCCTCCCTTCCACCTGGCCCAGGTGTCCCCGCCCCCAGGGCTGGGCAGGCCTCAGTCACCTGGTGGCTCTCGGCTCTGGGCTCTGGGCGAGGCCAGCCAGGAGGGGACTTCGGGGGCCGCGGGACGAGTCAGTGAAGACAGTTCAGGCTGGAGGCAGCCGCAGCGGCCCAGGCCAGGTGGCCCCAGCCCCATCCGTCTGCCGCCATGCAGGATGGTAACTTCCTGCTGTCGGCCCTGCAGCCGGAGGCGGGCGTGTGCTCCCTGGCACTGCCCTCGGACCTGCAGCTGGACCGCCGTGGCACAGAGGGGCCGGAGGCCGAGCGGCTGCGAGCTGCCCGTGTCCAGGAGCAGGTCCGCGCCCGCCTCCTGCAGCTGCAGCCGAGGCACAACGGGACAGCTGAGCAAGAAGGGGCCTCCGGGACCGGCAGAGGTAGGCAGGTGCGGGCGGGGTGGGCACTGGGCAGGGTAGGGGGACGGCGGTGGCGGGCCTCGGTGGCCTTGGTGGGTGTGGTGGTGCGAGGGCCAGAGGCTGCGGCTGGCTTAGGGGTTCAGCTCCCTGACTCACCGAGGCCTCTAATGAGTCACCCGCCCCGCCCCGCCAGGAGTGGGAGAAGCCAGGGTGGGGCCTCCCACCACCCCTCAGGGACCCCAGGGTCCTCCTGGCTGAGCCTAGCTGGGCCCCACCTGTCTCCTCAGCCCTGAGCCCCCATGGGGGAGGACAAAATGATAGGCACATGGCGGGCCAGCCAGGCCCATCTCTGTTGGCCAACCCGGAACATACACACATCCGGTCCCACATGACACAGGCTCACACACGGTCCCAGAGACAGGCAGACACACCCGTCAGTCCCAGCGAGACACAGACGCCCAGACTCCAGCGTCCTTCCCCACCCCCACGCCCCACGGGAATGAGCAGACAGGAACGTGAGGGGCGGGGTCTGGGAATCCTGGACAACAGCCACCTGCCTGCCACCCGCCTGCCCGTCTGACCAGGGTCCCCTGTGGAATTGCAGGGGAGGCCCTGCCAGAGTGACCCAGATAGTGTGTGTGAGAACAGCGGGTGGGGGAGGCCCCCTCAGGGCCAGGCCGACCGCCCTGTGTAGGAATCCTGGCTCCACTGGTGTGTGTGTGCATCTCCACGCATACGAGTTGTGTGTACGTGTGTGTGCATGAGTGTTAAAGCCCTTTCCTTCCTTGCCAGGCCACAGCAATAGGGATCAAGGTTAGATAGTAAGAAAAACCTCCCAGGATGTTGACTGCGACCCCAGCCCACAGTGCTTCTCATGAGGGCCGCCAGCCCAGGGCCACCAGGGCTGCCTGGATTCCTGGGTCCTCCCTGCCTGGGCCTCAGCCTTGCTGGTGGCCTAGTTGACGCCTAGGGGTCACGGGGTGGTGGATGGACAGGGAGGGGTTAATTACCATCCTGGCTACCCTGCCAATTAGGGGAGGAAGATTATAATTTGGGGTGGGGGTGTGCCTCCCAGGCTGAGCCTCACTAGCGTCAAAGGGTTAATAGCCCCTGCCCAGAAGCCTCATTAACCAGGGTGGGTCTGGGGCAGAGGCTGGGGGGGCCCTTCCCTTCACCCCATCCTGAGAGCCTTCAGCCGAGCTGCTCTGCCCGGCCTTCTGGGGAGATGCTACTCTTCCTCACAGGCGTGGCCCCAGCAGGGACCCTGGCATCACCCAAGTACCTACCCGCCCGTCTGCCCTGCTGCCCTGGCTTGGCTTGGCCTTTACCTGTTATGTGCCCATTGTCTGTCCAGCCACCCATCTGGCCAACCACACCCCACCCACCTGCCTGTCTGTCTGTCTGCTCACCATCCATCAGACTCTCCATCCTCCCTCTTTAACTGTCTCTTCACCCACCGGTCTATGTCCTTCCAACAACCAGGCCAACCCTCCCTCCTCTCCCCGTCTCTCCACCTGTCTGTCCACTCACCACAGTGCCTCTGTTTCTGTGTGGCTGGACGGGGTTGGTGTGGTTCTGCCAGGTGGGAGAGGGGACTGCCCCTCAGGGCAGAGTAGTCCAGGGAGGCTGTCCTTGGTGAGCAAAGTCCCACTCCTGTGTGACCACAGGATGGGCACACAGGAGGTCAGTCTGGCTTCCTGGAGGAGGGGACCAGGCACTGCCCTGGCAGGGATTGGAGAGCTGATGCAGGAGTCCCTGGCTCCTTCTCCAGGGCTTGGGAGGTCATCAGGGTGAACATATCTGTCCCCTGGCACAGCTGGAGGAGCAGGGGGCTGTGGGGGAGACACCCCTAGGGCTGGCCTCAGTGGAGACAGACGAGGCGATGGCAAGGACCAGGGCTGAGAATGGGAGGCAGGAGGCCAGTGCTTTGTCATCTGGCCTGTCAGGCTACCACTGTCCCTGTCCACAGGCACGTTCCGAGGCCAGTACCACACCCTGCAGGGTGGTTTCAGCTCCCGTTCCCAGGGCCTGAGTGGGGACAGCACCTCGGTGAGTGACACCCGCTCCAGCCGGGAGAGTGGGCTCTGTGGTCACGTAGGGGAGGCTTTTGGGGAGGCTGGGGTCTCCGGGATCAGGGGTGGCCCTGGCACCACCTCACTGGCCTCCCTTCCACCCCCCAGACCTTCCGGCCCATCTCCAAGCCCGCGTACAGCCCGGCCTCCTGGTCCTCCCGCTCGGCCGTGGACTTGAGCTGCAGTCGGAGGCTGAGCTCTGCCCACAATGGGGGCAATGCCTTTGGGGCTGTGGGGTACGGGGCAGCCCAGCCCGCCCTACCCATGCCCACCCGGCCCGTGTCCTTCCACGAGCGCTGCGGCATGGGGAACCGGGTGGACTATGACACCTTGTCCCTACGCTCGCTGCGGCTGGGGCCGGGGGGCCTGGATGACCACTGCAGCGTGCTGTCAGAGCAGCTGGAGCCTGCCTCTGCCTACGAGCGCCAGGCCAGCTCCAGCTCTGGCCGGGCAGGGGGCCTAGACTGGCCGGATGCCACCGAGGGGCCACCCATCCGCACCATCCGCGCCCCTGCCATGCGGACTCTGCAGCGGTTCCAGAGCAGCCACCGCAGCCGCGGGGGGCCTGGGGTGGTGGCGGGGGGTGTCCTGGAGCCTGTGGCCCGAGCCCCGTCCGTGCGCAGCCTCAGCCTCAGCCTGGGCGATTCTGGCCACCTTCCAGATGTGCGTGGGCTGGACAGCTACGTTGGCCACCGCACCCTGCAGAGACTCAGCAGCGGGTGAGTGTGGCCTGGCTTGGGGTGGCGGTCTGTCATAGCCCTGGCCCATCCCCGGGGTCAGCCTGACCTTTGACCCCTGCATCTGCAGCTTTGAAGACATTGACCTGCCTTCAGCAGTGAAGTACCTCATGGCCTCAGACCCCAACCTGCAAGTGATGGGAGCAGCCTACATCCAGCACAGGTGCTACAACGATGCAGTGGCCAAGAAGCAGGTGACTGCCTTGTGACACCCCTGCTGGCCACCTTGATTGGCCCTCACACCGCCCTGACCTCTGGTCCCTGACCACCCCTCCCTGATCCTCCAGCTGACTGGGCAGACCCCATCCGGCCCAGAGCCTTCTAAGCAGAGGACAGGGGGCAGGGAGTGGTTTGCATACATCTGTATACACCTGCACACATCTACAGAGGGTGCCAAAAAAAGGTATACACATTTTAAGAAAGAAAAACTATATTAAAATTGTAATACTCAATATATATCAGTAACAAAAGATGAATACAAGTCACATTTACTTCTGCAATTACGAGAGGTGCTCAACGTAGTTACCATCAGCGTTCAGACACTTCTGATTACAGCGAACTACTGCTTGAACAACACTGACCAAAGTGTCCACTTGTATACATTTGTTTTTGGCACCTCTGGTATAGAAGTATGCAGATGTGTGCAGGTGTGTGCAGGTATATATACAGACAGTGCCAGAAAAATGTATACACATTTTAAGAAAGGAAAAACAAAATTACTTTGATGGTGACCACTTTGAGCACCTCTTTTTTTTTTTTTTTTTT
>NW_017732333.1:598482-620821 GCF_001890085.2 Hipposideros armiger | reverse complement strand
ACGGCTGCTCAGCTCGGGCTGACTCGAACCGCTGTTGCTCAGAGCTCAAACTCTTGAGTGAGCTCTTAACCAACTGAGCCACTCAGCCGGCCCTGAGCACCTCTTATAATTGCAGAAATCACACATGACTTGTATTCATATTTTGTTATCAGTATATATTGAGCATTAAATTTTAATATAGTTTTTTCTTTTCTTAAAATGTATATACATTTTTTGACACCCTCTGTATATACCTGCACACACCTGTGCACACTGCACACCTCTGCACACACCTGTGCATACCTGCATACCTCTGCACACACCTGCACATACCTATGTACATCTGCACACACCTGTGTACATCTGCACACCTCTGCAAGCACCTGCACATACCTGTGCACACCTCTGCACACACCTGTGTACATCTGCACACCTCTGCACACACCTCTGTACACCTGCACACCTCTGCACACACCTGGACACACCTTTGTACACCTGCACACCTCTGCACACACCTGCACACACCTCTACACACCTGCACACCTCTGCACACAGCTGCACACCTCTGCACACACCTGTGCATTACCTGCACACTGTGCACACCTGTGCTCACTCTGCATGTCTGTGTCTGCAGGCCCGCAGCCTCCAGGCTGTGCCCCGGCTGGTGAAGCTCTTTAACCACGCCAACCAGGAGGTACAGCGCCATGCCACGGGTGCCATGCGTAACCTCATCTACGACAACGCGGACAACAAGCTGGCCCTGGTGGAGGAGAACGGCATCTTCGAGCTGCTGCGGACGCTGCGCGAGCAGGATGACGAGCTTCGCAAGAACGTCACAGGTGCCGGTCCTGCCTGTCCCCTGCCGTCCCCTTTCCTTCACCCTGCCTTTCTGTCCCTTTCTCTCTTCTCTGTCTCTGTGCTTGTCCCTCCCTGTCCCCTCTCTTTTCTTGGTCCCCACCATGACTCTTGGGACCTGCCTCCAGCATCCAGGGCCCACGTCCCCAGGCTCCACTGCAGCTGCGTGACCCTGCAGGTCACACTCTGGCTTTCCCCAGCAGGGTTCTGGGTGAGGCTCAAAGTATCACGTGGAGCCCTGGGAAAGGTTAAGCGCCTCCTCCCATCATCCCCGGAAGAGCCAGAGGGGGTCGGTGGGCTGTCCCTGACCACGGCCTCGGCCCCCCTGCCTCAGGGATCCTGTGGAACCTGTCCTCCAGCGACCACCTGAAGGACCGCCTGGCCCGAGACACGCTGGAGCAACTCACAGACCTGGTGCTGAGCCCCCTCTCGGGGGCCGGGGGACCACCCCTCATCCAGCAGAACGCCTCTGAGGCTGAGATCTTCTACAATGCCACGGGCTTCCTCAGGTGCGCTGGGCAGGGGGCCGTGTGCTGGGGAAAGAGCCCGTGCAGGGGAGGTCTGAATGACAAGGTGGAGCCAGCCAAGGGGGCTGGAAGAAGTGGACAAACCAAGCAAGGCACAGGTGCTGATGCAGGAGTGGGACAGGCCCCCAGGTGTCACTGTCATTTTTATGTCGATAGACCCTGGGGGCTGCAGGTTCAGGTTTCATTAAATCAGAGACTTGATCTGATATTCACAACCCCTCTGGAAGCTTCAAGGAGTGTATGGAGATGGTCATGCAATGGGATCAGGGTCAGCAGTCCAGCAGGGACCTCAGGGGGAGGAGGGATGGGCACTAAGGACCTCAGCCCTTGGATTCCGGTCCCCATGGGGGTGGGCCCTTCCCGGGTCTCTCTGGGGTCTCTGATCTGCTTCCATCCACAGGAACCTCAGCTCAGCCTCCCAGGCCACTCGCCAAAAGATGCGCGAGTGCCACGGGCTGGTGGACGCCCTGGTCACCTACATTAACCATGCCCTGGACGTGGGCAAATGCGAGGACAAGGTGAGGGGCGTCAGGGGGGGGGGCGGGGCACTCGGGGGGCGTGGTCTGTTCTGACGCAGCCTGCCCTCCGCAGAGCGTGGAGAATGCCGTGTGCGTGCTGAGGAACCTGTCCTACCGCCTGTACGACGAGATGCCTCCATCAGCCCTGCAGCGGCTGGAGGGCCGGGGCCGCAGGGACATGGCCGGGGCGCCGCCGGGCGAGGTGGTGGGCTGCTTCACACCGCAGAGCCGGCGGCTCCGAGAGGTGGGTGTGGGCCTGGGCAGCGGGAGCAGGGGACAGCCTGACCCTGGCTGACCCTCGCACCCTCCGCCCAGCTGCCCCTCACAGCCGACGCCCTCACCTTCGCGGAGGTGTCTAAGGACCCCAAGGGCATGGAGTGGCTGTGGAGCCCCCAGATCGTGGGCCTGTACAACCGCCTGCTGCAGCGCTGTGAGCTCAACCGGCACACCACAGAGGCCGCCGCAGGGGCACTGCAGAACATTACCGCCGGCGACCGCAGGGTGAGGGGGCCACGCCTGGTCATGTGCTGGGGTCACGTGGGTGAACGCGGATGGGAGCCCCTGCTCGAGGAGTTTGTTGTCTATTGGGGGAGGGATAGCGAGACAGATGCAAAGTCGTGGATGAGCCAGAACATCAGAGTGACCAGAGAGTGACGGCCTCTGAGCTGGGCAGGAGGGACAAGAAAGGAGGGGACCGCAAGGAGCGGGAGGTCAGCGTCCCAGATGGGCCAGGTCAGGGACCCTGAGATTTCAGGTTCTGCACTGGGTTTAAGGGGAGGGGACTGGGAGGTCTGAGCTGTGGGAGGGCTCTGGACTGAGTGACGTTTGGTGAGGCTCCTGGCTGGGGTGCAGAGGCAGAGAGAAGCCAGTCCTGCCTCAGTTTCCCCACTAAGGACGCATGCAGAGAGGGCACGCTGCCACCTGACCTGCCTTCAGCAGCCCTCTCTCACCTGCAGTGGGCGGGCGTGCTCAGCCGGCTGGCCCTGGAGCAGGAGCGTATCCTGAACCCACTGCTGGACCGTGTTCGGACGGCTGACCACCACCAGCTGCGCTCACTGACCGGCCTCATCCGAAACCTCTCTCGGAATGCCAGGAACAAAGACGAGATGTGTGAGTCAGGCATCCCGTAGCCCGGGCTCTGCCCTCACCCCGCCCAGTGGGCTCACTCCTGGATGTGGTCTTTATTGCTGCCCAGCTGGGCTGGCTTCCAGCCAGCTGGAGCCGGGTGGACAGACAGGCACGTCAGCTCCCTGGGGCTGGGAGGGGCTGACACTGACCTCCTGGCCTCCTGCAGCCACCAAGGTGGTGAGTCACCTGATCGAGAAGCTGCCTGGCAGTGTGGGTGAGAAGTGTGCCCCGGCCGACGTGCTGGTGAACATCATCGCTGTCCTCAATCACCTGGTGGTGGCCAGCCCCATCGCCGCCCGGGACCTGCTCTACTTCGACGGGCTTCGCAAGCTGGTCTTCATCAAGAAGAAGTGTGACAGGTGAGGCCCCCGCCCCAGCCCGGGCCCCCCTCCCACCCTCCCTCTGGCAATGCCTGTCCCCTGCTGAACCCTGCCCCTGTCCCCCAAGCCCCGACAGTGAGAAGTCCTCCCGGGCGGCCTCCAGCCTCTTGGCCAATCTGTGGCAGTACAGCAAGCTCCACCGAGATTTCCGCGCGGTATGTTCCAGCAATCCAGGGCAGGCAGGGCCGTGGGTGTGGGACCTGGGAGAAGGGCGTCGGGGAGGGACTCGGAAACCATGTGGAGCAGGAGACCCAGGGGGAGGGAAACTCGAACAAGGAGACCAGGGGTCCATGCCAGCACCCCGGGGCGCGTGGGTTGGGAAGCAGGGCTGGCCAGCACACCTTACACAGCTCCCTCCACTGCAGAAGGGCTACCGAAAGGAAGACTTCCTGGGCCCATAGGCAAGGCCTTCCTGGCGGAGGACAGTACGTCTCGGCCCAGCCTCGGAGGGATGGGCTCAGCTCCGAGCTGCTTGTCGGCCAGCCTGGAGGAGAAGGCTGATGGCCCAGGAGCAGCTCCTAGGAGCCTTGTGTGCAACTTTGAAGGGCCTGGGTCACCAGGGAGAGGACAGGGGATGGGGGCTTGCAGCTGGGGACTTGGCTTCTGCAGGGCAGGGAGAAGGGCCGGGCTTGAGGCTGCTCTGGTGCGTGGGGTGGTGACCAGGTTACACTGGCAGAGGTGGGGCTGGCCAGGGCCCGGCAGTGCCTCAGGACAGCCAGCGCTGGGAATAAAGGTGGTCGTGAACACAGCAGCCACAGCCCCGCATGCTTCTTTGGCTGGCCTGACCCCCAAGGACTCCACAATGTCCCCAACCACAACCACACCTGCCCCTGGGCTCACACAGGCCTCTCCAGGTCAGGGAGGAGGGAGTGTCCATAAGGAGAGAGCTGGCCAAGAGTAGAACAGATGGGGCATATAGCAGAGGCCTTGGTGCCACCCGAGGCAGACGCAGCAGAACTGGGGACTTTGTGCACAGGACTGACCGCTCCTGGGGCAGCTGTCATGTGACCACCCGACTTTGGTGCTGCCCACTGGACTGTGCTCATGTGGCAAATGTACCCAACACCTCTCTTTGCCCTGCCCCCCTGGGCTGGGGGTGCCCTGACCAGAGCCTCTAATACTGTCCATCTGAGGCTTGGGGTCCAATAGATTCTGGGTCCTCTCCCTCATCTCGTCGAGCCAGGCCACTTGGCTGTGAAGCTCCCACTGATATTTTTACGACAAACAGCTTCTGCAAAGTTCAGAACCTGAAGTCTCCACAGGCCCTGACTCTCGAGGACCTGTCTGGATCAGAGTGGGGCTGGGGACAGCCACAACCCCTAGCAGGGAGACCTCAGGAGGCTATGGCAAGAGACATGTCTGAGCTGGCTCAGGATGGAGAGAGGGAGAGTTTGAGTGGACAGCGAAATTTGGTGACCAAGTGGCTGTAGAGATGAGAAGAGAGGTCAAGGGCCCTGGGATGGGAGTGAGGGTGCTCTGCTCAGGACACTGTGTACCCTCTTCCAGACCCAGGACAGGAGACCGAGGCCCAGGCAGGATCCAAAAAGACTTTATTTTCTGGCACAAGGAGGGACCACTCCTCTTCCCCAAGGGTCCCAGGGCCACAGACAGGCAGGGCTCCAGGTCCCACTCCCAGCTGTCCCTGGCATCCTGTGGCTCCAACACAGGTGGGGGGAGGGGCTACATGTCATCCTTGGACACCAGGCAGTAGAAGTCCGTGCGTGCGCTGTAGTTGCGGGAGCCAAGGTCCGAGACGTCCACCTCGCTAACCTGGCCCTCTCCCAGCGAGACCCCACTTGCATATGGTGGAGCTGATGGCTCCCCAAAGACAGGCCCTCGGACACCTGGGGAGGGGGTACCACCAAGCCTGAAGCTGGGCTGCCCACAGCCGGCCTTCTGCTGGGCTCACTCCCTGCTCACCCTCCTGGGTGGTGACAGTTGAGGTCCTGGAGGCTCCCAGGCAGGCCTGAGGCCCAAGTGCCTCTGGGACAGGGGTAGTGAGGAGGGTCCTGGGGCGTCGGGCCTATCCATGAACAGCAGGGAGGAATCCCTGCCACCTGGCCCTCCTGGGCTCCTCCGCCCTGTACAGCCCCCCTCCATCCCAGGGTGTTTCTCAGGGTCAAGGGTGGGCCCGGGTGGGCATACCCAGGTCGCCCGCGGGGTCGGGGTCCAGCTCCGGGTCCAGGGTACCACCTTCTGGAACGCGGCCTCGCACAACCAGCATGGGGTCCTTGTCATCCTGCAGGCGGGTCTGGGGGTCCCCTTCCATCGCTCTGTACTGCACTTTCCGGGGCAGTGCCAGCTGGAGCTCTTTCCAAAAATCGGAGGAAGGCGTCTAAGGGCCAAGGTGGGGCAGTCAGCGCGTGTGAACACACGAGGACACGGGGGATGCAAACACTGGTAGCCCGTCACCTGGCACCTGGCAGTGCACGTTCACTGGTTCCTGGAACCTCAAAGGAGGCCCCTCCTCTGGGCACCATGCCACAGGACCTGCCCCGCCCCAGATTCCGCACCACCCTCCGCACCACGGAGCCGGGCTTCCAGCGCAGCAGGGTCACCAGGTGGCGGTGCTGACGCAGCAGGTGCAGCGCGGGGTGCTCGGGGTCCCGCCGCTGGCCCTCGAAGGTGATGAAGATAGGTCTGCGTGTGAGCTCCAGCAGCCGGCACAGGCCCTCCCTGCGGGAGAGAAGCTGTCAGCGGGGTGCTGCTGCCCCCGGGCCCTGAACCCCGCACGGGACCCACCGAAAGCTGTAGCTGCACCAGGCCTGGCCAAGGAAAGCGTCCGACAGCACCACGATGAGACGCCGGCAGCGGCTCAAGTTCACCAGCAGGTCTGCGGAGGGCTCTGCGGGAACTGGGCATTGGCGGGGGCGGGGCCGGACGGGGTTTTGGGGGGCGGGGCAAGGAAGGCGGGGCCTGGACCCAGGGAGAAGCCACAGGGGCGGGTCCCAGGCCACATGGGGGTCCTATGGGCGGGGTCCGGGCCCGGGGAGGGCGGGAACAGAGCGGGGCGCCGTGGTACCTGCACGCGGCAAGAGGTCACGGGCGTCCAGAAAGAGCTTGTAGCCCCGACGCCGCTCCAGCTGCGGCTTCAGGATGAAGTTCACGAACTTCCGGTCCTCAGGGCTGTCGCTGTAGGAGACGTAGGCGTCGTAGAGCTTCCCGTCTGCGGACAGCCGCGAATAAGTGCGGCCGCTTTCCAGGCCCGGGCCACCACCTACGAGCACTGTCCCCTGGGGTCTTCTACGCTCCCCCGACGCGCGCATAGGGCCCAGGCCCGCCCCCCAGACGCAGACCCCGCCCCCAGGCTGCACCCAGTCCCCTCCCCAGTTCAGGATTCCAGGTGGAACCCCGTCCCAGGATACAGGTCGCCTGCCCCCCTTCTGCGGACCCAGCCCTGTGCCCTCCTAGGGAAGCCCGGCGGCTGACTCCCGTCCCGTCCCGTTCACCCGCCTCACGCACCGTTCACCTCCACCTCCCCGTACGCGTCCTGGTACCAGAGTAGCACATTGAGTCGACACTTCACATAGAGCAGCGCAGCCAGAAGCAGGACCAGCAGGACCAGGAGTGAGGCCAGTACTGCAGCCAAGTGGCCCGCTGGGCCTGGGGACAGCTGCAGCCTCAGCCACGGTATCCCCACCCAGCACCCTCCAGCCTCTAGGCGCCCCAGGCTCCTCCCCAGGCCTCCCCGTGACCCTCTACCCCAGTGTACCCCCCTCACCAACTCTCCAAAGAGTGAAGGAGAAGGAGCTGATGTTCCGGACGGAGCACGTGTAGGCCCCATAGTCCTCAGCACTGGTCAGGTTGACCCCCAGGACACTGGACACAAACACCTCTGACGAGTTGGCCTTGACCCTGAGGAGACCAGGCCCACCATCTCACCTGGGGCCCGAGAGCATCAGTGGATGCCCCAAACCCCACTTGTCTGGGATTCAGCCCTTGGGCCATAAGCTAAGAGAAATGGCAGAACCTGGAGGGAGTGTGGATCTGTTTAGTGACAGTCACCCTAATCCTGGGTCTGGGTCTTGGGGGTCCCCTGGGTGCCAATGGCCAGTGCCTCATTCAGGCCTTAGGACTCTGCAGGCACCCACGGCCCTGGGCAGTCTATAAAGTGTCCACTGGGGCCATCTGTCCCTCAGGTCACTGACCCTCAGTCTGTGTCCAGAATGGCACTCAGCCCAAGTCCCTGTCCAGGTGGCTACAGATCAGGGTGTAGGTCTGAGAGGACACTGGCCACTGGTATATCCAGGGTGGTCACTGGCCCTGGACATCCCAGTCTCTTACCAGGAGTCCTCGTGGAGGTCATACTGGCTTCCATTGCCCAGTGGCAGCCCATCTTTTAGCCACTGGACTGAAGGCCGGGGACAGTGGGGCTCAGAGACCACCAAGGCTGTGCAGTTCAGAGTGGCCACACTTCCCAGGGCAGGCCCCAAGACCTGGTTTCCAGAAGGGGAGAGGAAGTCAGGGGCCCTGTTGCAGACACCTGCAGAAAGAGGACCCAGTGGGTTAGCCGTGCCCAGGACGCCGGGCTGCCACTGTCCACAGATGGTCTGTGGGCCAGGAAAAAAACAGGACAGCCAGTGGCATGTGTTGCTTGGTGGCGACACCATGTCCTTCCATGAGTCCCACGGAGGACAGGGCCCAGCATCTGGCTGGTCGTCCACCCAGGACATGAGCCCCAGTAAGGACCCAGGCACTGCAGCCCTCAGCCCTGCCCCCACTTCTAGGAGGGCTGAAGCAAGTGTGGACAATGGTGGTTTGGGAGACTCAGGTGCTGGGCATGCCAGCACCTTCCACCTGGGATGGGAGCCAGGGGTTCCAGGACCCTCTGCTGACCACGCAAGCCTTCCCACCTCCCTGAGACCTAAACTTTCTCATCTTAAAATCGGACCGAGGAGTACTACTGGGAGTCAGAGAAGGCAGCCATCATCTGGGTGGTATGGTCCCCCCGCAGCCCACATCTCCCTGCCCCACCCCTAGGGACCCCAGCAGCATCCACCCCAACGAGTTGGTCTGGGGGCCTTGGGCAGGAGAGGGCTCAGGGCCCATCCTAAGTGCAGGGCCAGGACTGCGGGCCATGGGGGAGGGGCAAGCAGAACCCGGGCAACATGGCAGCCTGGAGCCAGTGAGGTGCAGGTGACATTGGGGCCCGTACCCGTCCCTCTCTGACCAGTCTACCTGCCATGGTCTATCCAGGGCCTCCTCGGGCAGGCTGGGCACGGTGCCACCCCTGGCTTCACGGGCTCCTCAGCCAAGCAGACTGAACCCCAAGGGCTGGGCAGGATTCACTCTCTGTCCTTGTGGTGGGTCAGTTAGGGTGCCAGGATGGGTCAGAGGCTGCCACCATCCCCAGGGAGCAAGTTAAACAAGAACAGGGTGAGTTAACGTGTAACTTTGGCCACAGACAGCACTGTGCACTGGCTGCCTCCCGGATGCCAGCACATCATCACTCTGAGCACCTTACATGAGGGCTGGGAGGGGCCCTCAGCTGAACTTCACCTGCCCCAGGGCCACTGTGACGGCCTGCGTGAGACAGTGGGCCTACATCCCTGGGACCTTCACGAGGCCAGGAGGTGGCCTCTCCTGTGGCCTCTCGTGCCACCCTCCCCCTGCAGTCTGTGTTGCACACGCAGCCCCTCCCCACACACGCCTGCACTAAGCTCCCACCTTGGCCCATGTGCACACAGGCACACTCCCACACTCACATCACTGGTCCACAGAGCTGGCACACACAGCACGTGCTTGGAACAGTTCCCCAGAGACACACAGCCACGGGCCTCTGCACACCCCCACCACGCTATGAACCGCACACCCACCCTTGGCACACACACAGCCTCCCATTGTCCCTCACGCTCCCACAGGCGCACACACACAATGCACACACGTGCACACACATGCCACACATGTTGCGGGTCTCCCCTCAGCCAGGCCTGACTCCGGGGACAGGCCTCAGACCAGGAAAGGCCTCAGAGGATGAGGACACAGACTCGTAAGAGCAGTGGGCCGTTGGGGGAGGACACGAAGTCACCTGGTTCCGGTTCTTTCCTCCCGGGAGGGATGCTGGTCCCTGCAGTCACTGAAGTGTGCTTGGGAGCAACCTGCTCAGCGGGGCCCCCAGCCCAGGCCCAAGCACCAAGGCTGCTCTGGAGGCATCTCCAAGTACAGCGAGGACCTGGCTTTTGTTTGTGTTTTAATCGGAACTTTCCCGTAGCTTCCTGGCCTCGCAGTCACATCCTCTCCTAAACCTAAACCCCACCCAGGCACCCACCCACCTCCGGCAGGCAGGCGGGCAGTTGGTGGCTGTCGCTCCGCCTGCCCCCGCCAGCCCCGCCTGCCCCGCCTGCCGCTCTTCCTGTAACTGAGTCACGGGCTCCTTCCTCTGGGCCCGCCCCAGCCCACCGGGCACCGTCCTTCCCACGGCCAGGCCTGGGGTGTGGAGGGAGGTTGCAGAGGGGCTGGGGCCCAGGGTAATGTGAGGGGGTCCTGGTAAGGAGACCCCCAGTCAGGGCTGTCCTGCACTGGGCAGGATAGCCTGCTTCCTGCACACCCCACAAGATGCCACACCAGGGAAGTGAGGGCGTCTCCATGTCATCCCCCCAAGTGAGGGCCCCATGAGTGTCTGACCTCTGACCTGCTAGGGTGAGGGGAGTCCTGCGGAAACCCCTGCCAATAATGGGGCCTTGAGCAGGGCTCTTTGGTGCCCTCCCTGTCCACCTCCCAGGTGTACCCCCCAAACTTGCAGTTGCAAGTGGGCTGCAGTATCATATGGACCTTGGTTTCGGGCTGGGGTGGGAAGACAGTGACCCTTTTTCCAGATGCGGAAGCAGAGGGCCTCCACTCTGAGCCAGGTGGGGAGCAGCCAGTGCTTCCAGTGGCCACCACCGACACCCCTCACCCCCCAGACCAACCTAGGACTCTGTGCTGGTGGCTGGCATCAGTGCCCATAGAAAGCAGTCCCTGACCCTGCCCTCCCCACACAGGGCCACCAACAGGGCCTCTTCCTCACTGCGACAGCTAGCTTCCCTACATCCTAATCCCACCGTGACCCAGCACTGCCAGCCACACTGTGGCCCTCAAGGACCTTGGGTGAGGGTCCCAGAACCGGAATGAAGCCTCCTGAAGGCACGCCACAGCCAGGACCAGCCCCTCCTCCAGGTGCCCAGTGACGCCCCCCACCCCTTACCTCCAGCAGTCAGCCACCAGCCTAGCACAGGCGGGAACACCGCGCCAGCTCTCCCCGTGTCCCCCACCAGCCTCGCTGCCTCTCAAAACTCCTGGCAGACTAGCCACTGCTGTGTGCCCGTCTGTACCACCAGCTCCCAGCCGCGACTGGATGCCCCTGGCCTCTGCTAACGTCCACCCTCACCCTCCCTCGCCCCCAGGCCCACTCTCCAAGGGGAGCAGAAGACCCCACATCGCGTCAGGCACTCCAGCGAACAGCCCTTCCGAATCCAGGCCCGCCCCCTGCACCGCCTAGCACCTTCGGCCCCACACCCTGTGGTCCCTAGAAAGCCCCGCTCCTCCGGCCTCAGGCCCGCGCGGTGGGGCTGCAGCCCCGAGCCTCGCTGACGGCCCCCCGCCGCGCCGTCGGCTTTGCTGATCTGCACCCCACAGTTTTCGAGCGTTTCCCCTACATCTGGGGTGCGCAGCCCCTCTGCGCCCCGGACTTCTCTCCTGAAGGAAAGAACGTGCATAAGATGCTCCGTTGCGCTCTCCCCGGCCCACGACGCCCACTTCTCTCTTGCCACCCCCCCACATCCTGCGCTCCGCCTTCCGGGGTGGGGACCGGCCTTACTACCCCCCAACAACGAGGCGCGGTGAGCAGGTAGTCGGGGACGCGCGGAGGGGACGGGTCGGATGGTGGGCAGACCTCGCTTGGCAGGCCGGGGACGCGCACGGAGGGCGGGAGCGCGCGGAGGGCGCTAGCTCCGCCTGGCGACCCGTGTGCCGCGGCCCCCTGCGGGTTTCTCCGCCTTCCCACGGCGCCCTTGGAGGACTTGGGGCGTTGGTGGGAGTCCCCGCGCGCCCCGGCACTGCCCCGTCTCCCCCGCGCAAAGGTCACGAGGAAGCCACTGCCCTCGTCGGGCGGAGCGGGAAGGCCCAAGCGGCCGGGACGCGGACCAGCTCGGGCTTCCGGGAGACGCGGGCAGCCGGCCCTGCTCCGAGCCACTTCCTGCGGGACCGCGCCCGCCAAGGCCCCGGAGGTCCCCTCCTGGGCCCCCAAGCTCCAGGCCTGGTCCGGGCTCCTAGGAGTCAGCGACCTCCACTCACACCTCGTAGGTTGGAGCTGTGACTGCCACTCACCTAGTGCCAAGACCTGGGGTTTGCGCGATCGCGTGAGCGCCGCGGCTCACCTAGGCCAGGTGCGCAGCGGTGACGGCTCCAGCGGCGGCAACAGGTGCAGCCCCGCCCAGCAGCCAGGGCCGAGGGCGGACCCAAGTGTCCCGCTTTGTGCCTAAGGCTGGCCTCAAGGCTGTCCTGCGTTCAGCTCCCGGTAGCTGCGGCCGGCAGACCTGGGGGCAGAGGCCAAACCGGCCCAACCAGCGCTTAGAGTCTCCGTGCCCGGTTCACTGGGGGACTCCTTGTTGATTTCCCCCCAGGGGCACCTTTTGTGGTTCTGCACCCCCCTCCCCAGCTCCTCCTCTTCCTCCCGGAAGACTCTGACCCCTAAACCCCACGTGCAGGGAGCGTAGGGCCTCAGTAAGGTGCCCTTCACTTTTGGAAGCTTATGGAAACCCAGAGGAGGGCCAGGAGGCTGCCACATCCAGACCTTTTGCCATCTGGGCCTCAGTTTTCCACGTAGCCCCGAAGGCAGACACAATCCACCTGAGGCCCAAAAGTTGACAGAAAGAGGTTTTATTTTATTATAAAAACTTCTGCTGGCTGAGGGGAGCCAGAGAGGTGGGGTCAGGGCCCCACCAGGATCTGCAGCCCAGAAGTCAGAGGGAGGCCCAGGAAACTGCTGGTCTTCCTGTGTTGTGACTGCATGAAAAGCCCCCTCCCCCACAGCTGCATGGTGGCAGTGGTCACCCAGAGTTCACGTCAGGGTTATGCCAATCCTGAGCCCTAATGGATGTAGCAGGCTTCACACATGCTGCTCCCAGGTGCCCCAAGCATACACAGGCAGCCCATATGCAGACTTGCTAGGACCCCTCATGTACACGGGCCACCTGGGACCTCTCACATACACCCACATATATGAGGGCCTCCTTACAGCACCCCCCCAGCACACACACATGCACAGTCCTGGGCAGTGGAGGGAGGTGGTGGTGGTGGTTCTGAGTCTTGGCTCCTGGGCGCCAGTGACATCTCTGGGTTCCCCTACACGGTTGTGGTCTTGGGGCTGGAGCTGGAGGTAGGAGTGGAGTTGGTGGGGGTCCCCTAGGCCCAGCCCCACCCCGCCCTGCTCTGCCTCCCATACCCCATCTCCTGGAATTTCCGGTGCTTCTCCCGGAATGTCTGGTACTTCTCCCGGAGTCTCTGGTACTTCTCCTCCAGAACCCTGTTCTTCACCGACTGAGGGACGTCAGGCACAAACCAAGCAGCCACGAGCTTGATGCACAAGGCCACGTGCTGGGGGTGGGACAGGGGCTGAGTTGGGGGTCAAGCAGGCTGAGGAGGGATTTTAGGGCCTGGGGGCCAGAAGGAGGGCTGGAGAGAGCAGCCCACCTCAGGGTGCCCAGTTCTGGCCCACCTCGAAGAGGATGAGGAAGGCCAGGCGGATGGCCAGCAGGACCCAGAACTGCTCGGAGAAGTTGTAGTCCTGAGACGGATTGCGGTAGTCCCGGTACCTGGGGTGGGAAGGACCAAGGTCAGGGGTCAGGAGTTCAGAGGGCACTGGTGGGGGTGGGTGGGGGGAGGAGGGGGTCAAACCTGCACTCGGTGATATTCTCCGAGCCCTCTATCCTGCCAGAGTCCCGGAAGTGCACGGTGTGGAACACCGACAGACTATGGTTGATGTAGCCTGTGAGGCAGCTGCGGGGGGGAGAGGAGCGAAATGTTGGGGGGGGTGCACTGCAGGATGTGGCCCCTTCAGGCATTGGCTGTTTCCCTGGAGCTGAGTCCTGTCTGGTGGGGCCATCCCGGTGGAGGCACAGTGAAGACCCCTCCATTCCCCTATGATGGGGGCCACTGGGAGAGGCTGAAGGGACGTGGGGATGCCTCTCCTGCCAGGGACTGAGGGGGCCATGCCAGTTGTACCCACTTAGTAAACAGCTCGGGCTGGGTCATTAATCCCCACCGGGGTCCCGGTGCTCCTGGGCTCCAGCCCAGGGCCTGCGGGTCAGTGTGGGAGGGCAGGGCCACCCCAGGCAATACTGGCAGCATGGTGGCTTCTCCTGGGCTCCCCTGGGCTGGGCTGTGGTTGGGCCACTTTTTTCAGGGTTCTCTGGACAGTTTGAGGCTCCCCAGGGCTGTATGGCAATGCCCCCTTACTCGACTCCAGGGTTGGCCCCCTCTCGGCATGGGCCATATCGGTACTTGTACACCACGCGGGGGATGAACTCAGATGTGAAGGCGATGACCATCCCATTGGCGATGACCGCCAGCACGCCGATGGTCTCCAGCACCTGCAGCCAGGTCCCTGGGCCACAGCAGTGGAGTGAGGCGGTCTGACTCCTCAAGCCGTGACTACTGTACAGACCACCCCACCTCCACCCACCCGTCCCCCAAGGCTGGAAGCCTGGAGAGTCCCAGAGTCTTGTCACACCTCTGCAAATGGCACCCCACTGCCTGGGGCCCCAAGGGGGCTGCAGGCCCTTCAGCAACATCCTGGGGTGGAAGGGAGGGCCCTGCCTCTTTCTGGGGCCTGAGCCCACCCCCCTCTTGGCAGATGGGAGTGCTGGGGGGCTGTCTGTGGGGTGAGGGGGCTGGCCTGGCCACCACTGCTTAGATTGGTTGTTTCAAGTGGACTGGCATGGTCCCCGTGCCCCTTGCCACCCCAGCCCCTGGGGTTAAGCGCCCCGCCCTGCGCAGCCATCTCATTGGCGCCCAGACCGATGTCCTTGGCCTTGCGTGGCACAAGGCGCCGCTGCAGCTGGACCATCTTGATGGCGTCCAGGCGAATTTCCACGAGGTTGCTGAAGAGCGCGAGCAGCGGGGCCAGCGGGAAGGCTGCCACGAAGATGGTGGTGAAGCCGTACTGGATCACTGGACGGGGGAGCGGGGTGGTCACCCTGAGCTCCCGGGCCCTCCGCCCCCAGCCCCCCAGCTGCAGCCCACGCACTCATTTCCATAAACTCATCGAACAGGCTGAAGGTGTAGACGGGGTTCAGGCGATAGTTGCGCTGCCAGTCCCTCAGCTCTGGGTCCCAGGACTCACGGCCCCCCATTGAGCGGCACTTGTGGGCCAGCCACCTGGGAGTGAGGAGAGCCAGGTGGGGACAGGGAATGGTGCTGGGGGTGGAGGGGCCCCTGGAACTGCTGGCTCTGGGAGGTGGGGAGACGGGTAAGGCATCAGGCAGGGGTCGGAGGTTCAGGCACCCCAGGGGAAGGACGGCGGTCCTCACGGGCACAGGTATTCCATGCAGTTGCTGAGCGTTTGTTTCAGGCCCATGATGATGGCCATCTGCACGAACAGGTCCACCATGCAGCCGCTGAGATGGCACTGCGGGCGGGGTGGGGGTGGGCGGTCAGGCCTGGACAGCGCCGCTCAGGGGCGGGGCAGCAGAGCCGGCAGGACACACTCACCTCCTCCAGCTTCCACAAGCCCGCCAGGCGCACGGAATTCCCAGGGTGACCGTTGATCCTGGAAGGACAGTGAGGCTGAGGGCAGCACTCTTCCTCTGATAGGGTGGGGGTGGAGCAGGACAGAAGTGGCAGTGGGGGGGCGGGGGGAGGAGAAGAGGGTGCCCCGCAGGTGAGCAGGGGCTTTGGCCCCATGCCCCACCCCACGCACACAGTGGGCGGGGAAAGCTCAGCTGGTCACCAGCTCCGACAAGCGTGCGTTCTGGACAAGGCCTGTTAGGCGTGGCCTCAGTTTCTCCCATGGAAACTGTGCAAACAGGGTTGCTTTGTGTTTAAGTCACCATTAAGCCAAAGGCTGGGCTCATGCTCTGGTGGTGAAACCCTGGAAGCACTTCTGTTATCGTTTCTGACAACTATTCAACACAGTTCTGGAACAATATAAACTGGCAAAGGGAAAAGTTACTGTTTTAGAAAACAGGATCATGTACCTGGAAAACCAAAACACACCAAGTGAAAGACTTGGATAAATCAACTGACAAGTGCTCAGAGGGAGTGGAATTGGTAGCAAGGCCGATTGACTTCCTGGGTGCCACGAGACCAGTGGGGATGGAGCAGGAAGCAATCTGCCACACACACACTGGCAAAAACTGAAACAGCGACAGTGAAATTCATGAGAAATCAGTGGGCCCCATGTGCAGAAAACTGTAGAACTACAGTTTTGGTTAAAGAACATTAACCAAAGACGTGGATATAGAAAACTTGTTCTTTGATTGGAAAAGTCAGGATTGTGTGTTTGTGGGAGACAGAATGACGGGCTCCCAAAGGCGACCACATGCTAATTCCTGGAGCCTGTGACTATGTTATCTTACACAGCAGGTGGCACAGAGGTTGCTGCCTGCTGACCTCAAAGTGGGGAGCTTATCCTGGATTATCTGGGTGGTCCCAGTGTGAGCACCAGGGTCCTTAAATGGGGAAGAGGGGGGAACCAGAGAAATGGCAGGATGAGGGCTCAGCCACTGCTGCTGGCTTTGAAGATGATGGAGGGAGGGGCCAGGCATCAAGGGATTCAGGCGGCTTCTAGAAGCTGAGAAAGGCAGAGCAAACAGAATCTGGTACCTCCAGACAGAACGCAGCCCTCTGGCACCTTGATTTCAGCTTGGTGAGGCCCATTTTGGCTTTCTGGTCTACACAGCTGTACGTTGCTTAAAGCCAGTAAGCTGTGGTCATCTGTCACGGCAGCAACAAAACTAACACAGTATCCATGTTGGATCTCCCTAAAAAAACGTATAATTTCACTGCAATCTTAAGCTAAACCCCACAGAACTTCGATGTAGTTTAACAAAATGATTCTAAAGTTCACCTAGAATAATAAACGGGTAAATGACCATAAAAAAAAAGGAAAATCAAGAAAGGAGTAAGGAGCACAGGCCCATCTGGCTAGCAAAGCACAAAATGCACACAAATAAAATTTTTAAAAAGCACAACACAGTGAGTGTTGGTCTTTTGGGAACAATAAAACAGGCTTCCCTCTGCCCATTGCAGCACAACAAATCCCTCATGAATCAAAGATTCAAATGTTTAAAATGTTGAAACTATAACATGTAAAGGAGATCACAGCTGAACACCTTTTTAGTCTTGGGGGGGGGGCCTCTTGGCGTACGGCCTGAAAAATGGACACAATAAAGGAGCATACAAACTGCATGACATAAAGAAGAAAACGTGCCCCAGAATAATACGGGCTACTGGATAAGCATTCCCGTCCTGTCCCCCAGAGACCCACACGCAATCAGGCGGCGTGTGGAGGGGTCCAGACTCTCCGCTTCCATCTGCTCCACTACCTGCTGACGGCATGACCCTGCGGTGGCTTCTTCACCTCTCTGGGCCTCAGTCATCTCATTTGCAAAAGGAGGATAAGAGAGGCCCTACCCAACAGGGCTGCTGTGCAGCTTAGAATCGAATGTGAAGCGCTTAGAAAGTGGGAGTGGACAACGGGTGTGAGTTATTGCAAAGACCTATCCCGTCTGCCCAGGAACTCCCAGTCCGCCCTTCGTTCTTCAAGATAAATGGGAACTTTGTATCTTCAGGTACAAGGAAGACCAGCTGTGCAAGGGAAAAGGACCACAATGAAGCAGCAGGACCCTTTAGGGAACAAGAGATAATCAGGGAACAGAAGAGAACTTACAGGGGGGAAAAATCCACTGACACCCTCAAGAAAACACTGCATCTATGACAATGAGAAAAAGATGCTACAAAAAAAAAGACTTGGAAATTAAGACTTTAATTGTTAAAACAGATAGAGAGGCAAAAAGACAAAGTGAAGGAAATCTTCAGATATTGACTATAAAGACAGAGATGGAATATGTGCGAGAAAAGGTAAGAAACACCGAGGAGAAACCCAAGAGGACCAGGAGTTCCACACAGAGAGAGCAAAGGGAAGATTGTTTTAAAAACTAAGAAACAATTTAAAAAAGAAAAAAGAATTTAGTGCGCCTAAGCAGGATGTTTTTTTTTTTTATTGGAAGGACCCACTAATGGACCAGCACAACGCATGAAGAAAAGACCCAGCCCTAAGTTGTTCCCTAGTTTAAAGAGAAGATCCTAAACTTCTAGAAGGAAAAAGACTAGGTCAGCTAGGAAGGAACAAAAATCACATTTCCTGCTTGCTTCTCCTCTTGCATGTTCTAAGACAATGGATCAATGCATTTGAAGTTCTACAAGGGAATATTGTTTTGATGCTAGATTTCTGTACCCAGTCGTGCAAGGGTACAATAACGACGTCTTTAGACATACAAGAATTCAGAAAGCTCACCTCTCAGAAACACTTCCGGAGGTAAACGAAAGCCAAGACCAAGGAAGAGGAAGGCTTAGGGATCCAGGAGGTGATGGGCCAGCCCAGCAAAGCAGAAGATGGAAATCCTAGTGGGACAGCTACAAAGGACGCACAGAGGAGCTGGCCCGGTGCATCGAGACGACTGGAGGGTCCCGAGGGAGGCTCTGGGAGGAAACAGACCCCTGCCATGGATGGTATGATAGAGGCTCATCAATGCAACGGTCAATAACTATCTGGAAAGATGCCAGACTCTCACTAGTAGTTTTTTATAAGGCACCTTTAAAAACAAGCCTTTGCCCATCGCCTCGAGGGAGTGTGCAATAGAGGGCACAGCGGGTGGCTTTGTGGGTGAGCATGGCATTTTTGGAGGTCCCTTTAGCACTCTACCTAAATTCAAATGAGCTCTCCAACTGTCAATTAAAATGGCTGGCTGCTGACACAGCCTACCAGTCATCACCTCGCAGATGAAGGGAACTGGATCGTAGTGTTGGGCCAGTGGACACTGAGCCCGCACACCGTACCCCAGCTGGGCTCCCAGCACACGGACAAGCATCCTTCCTCCTCCAGGCAGGAGACCCTGAATTCCCCTCCAGGGACCAACAGACACATGCGGCTCAGGCGAAAGCCACTGGCATGTGCCTTTCTCAATTATGGACAGATGGCCAAGAACCGAGGATATCTAAGGAAAGCCCCTACATCAAAATCAGAGGACGCTCGAAGAAGGAACATAAGAGAAAGTCAGAAGGAGGAACAGAAGCGATGCTAGAGTAGGAGAAGGAACAGAAGCAATGCGTCATCAGGCGAGGACAGGCAGGGCGTGCTGGGAGCATGAGGAGGAGGCTGCGAAGAGCCTGCTGACATCCAAAGGTGTGTCCTGAACTAAGTACGCAGGCAGAAGTAAAACGTTCCATTGCAGGGTTGGAAACAGAGTTGAGAGCAAGTCCCCAAAGCTGGAACAAAAACGGGAGAAAAAAAAGCAAAGACAATTAGATGGTCAATCCAGGAGATCCAATTTCCAAACAAAAAGAATTCCAGAGACGGGAGCAGAGGTTATCAAACACAAGACGCACAAAAATCCCTCAGACGGCCTGAGGCTTGAGCCCAGCTAGGGCAGCGGTTCCTTCTCACGTGATGCAACACACCTTGGTGCTATGGCCAGGTCTGCCATATGGCTGAGAACTCAGCAAAGGACAGGTCCCCTTCCCTGCAGGAGCCGCCGTTTAGGAGAGACAGTAGACAGAGAAGTATGTGGTGGGTCCTGGGCAGCCAGGTGAGATGGAGGCCACGGCAGGGGAAGAAAAGGGTTTGGGGGACCCAGGTTCTCGCCCAGCCATGTGGAGGCTTGGGGTGCCTGCAGGACATCAGAGGGGGCATGTCAAGAGGCAGCTGGCGCTGTGAGTCTGGGCTCCAGGGGGAGGTCTGGGCTAAAGATAGAAGTGTGTGTGTTGTGTGTGTGTGTAACGGTACCTAAAGTCACAAGAATGGGTGCTGGGCAGGGCGACATTTACACTTTAGGAGAAGAGGAACAGCTGCAGGGGAGGCCAGAAACTGGATGTGATGGTGAGAGGATTCTATGAAAGACAAGTGACAGCACATTCGGGATGGCGGAGGAGGGGTGGGGGCGACGAGCAGTTGAACGAAAAAGACCCACGCAGACTCACAGCTGAGAAACTCAGAAGCCTGGGGACCTGAGAAGAGGTGCAGTCACAATTGCAATGTTGCACGCCCATGGGAGGCAGCGCTGGAAGTAGGCTGAGGGCAGGGTGTCCACTTAGAGGCCCAGCGCAGCATATCTGACCCCCACCTGCTCTCCTCAGGAAGCCACTGGGAAACCTGGGGTCCTATGTGGACGGAAGGGCCATCTTGTGACTTTAAGCACAGCCCCAAGGGGAAGGGAGGGAAGCCAGGCTGGCGTCCCCAAGGAGAGGCAAGGTCACGGCACCCCAATGTCTCTGAACATACTGGAGGAGTTGAGATTTTTTTTTTAAAGTTCTGGTAGAGAGTGTGGGAATAACTGGCAACATGCATGTACCTTACAAAATTTAATCAGACACACAAAACGCGTGGAGCAATGATTTTCGTCAGAAAGGATGAAAACCTATTTTGATTGAACCAAAAAGATTCATTTTACTAATTAGGAAGATGAGGGGAAATGTGTGTGCGTGTGTTATGTGGGCTGCTCACTGAGGCTTTAGTCGTAAAAATCAAAATTGGAAATAACCCAAAAGTCTACCCACTGAAGTGCTTAGTGAGTTCCAGCACATCCCACAAAACAACGCTCACAGGGCAGTTTTAAATGAGACCTCCCCAATCATGCGGACACGGAAGAGGCCTCTAGCACGTTTTCATGTAAAAAGCAGTAAGTGTTTACACAGAACCACTGTATATGTGTGTGCACATTACGGGTGTCAAAGTCTGATCAGACCCACAGACGGCGACGGTGTCCCCTTGGGGATGGGACTGCAGAGTTGGGGGTTAACCATGGGCTTCCTGTACTGCGTTCCCACTTGTTCTGAGCATGAAATATTTTAAAAATTAAAAAGAGCAGGCCTCCCCTTTTTCAGGGGGAGAGTGGACTTGGAGGGCGGCCCTCACCTGCCCAGGATGAAGGCGATGTAGACCAGGGAGGAGAAGTGGGCGAAGAACTGCAGGGTGAAGAACTTGATGGTGAACTTGCTCTCGCGCTCCGAGAAGGTCCTGGGCTTCTCTGGAATGAGACGTGGGCTGTCCCTCACCCGTCCCTAGCCCCACGACAGTCCCACGCCTGGTCTGTCCCTATTCTGACGGCTCAGAGACACCCACAACCCTCGCCTGTCTCCCAGGTGCGAGCCCCTGCCGTCTGGTGGGAGAGGTGATAGAGACAGCCCCCTGCCCCGACCCAGGCCCCAAGCCTCCCAGCCTCAAATCCTCCCTCTGCCTCCCTTGTCTGCCCAGAAGCCAGGGCGGGGCTGGGGGCCCCTGCTCTCACCAAAGTCACAAAGCTTCAGGGCCACATGCTTGTTGATCTGTGGGAGGGGAGACCAGAGGGCTCACTGTGGGCCTCAGGAGAGACGGCCCCCCTGCTGCCCCACCCCCCTGCCCCCCCCACCTTGGTCATGATGAGGATGGTGATATAGTGCACCAGGGCCCCGGTCACCACCACAGCCGTGGTCACCTGCTCCTCCAGGAAGGGCAGGGACGAGTTGCTGAAGAGGGCAGAGGCCAGGACGCGGTAGACCACCAGGAGATGGGCCATGCCGATCATGAGGCAGATCTGCGGACGGGTGGTCAGGACGGAGGGGAGCTGTCCCCTGCTCAGTCTCCAGCCCCCCCCATGGATCCCCAGGAATACCATGAACAAAGACAGGATGAGGATGATGGAGCTCCTCAGGTAGGAGTGCTGGTGCGGCCGGAGCTTGTAGTCAGGAAAGTTAATGAGCTCGAGCGCCATTTCCTCCTGGGGAAGGCACCGGGAGGCCTCAGACACGGGACACATGTTTCACATGGGGACACACGCCTCCAACATGGGGACACACGCCCCTGACATGGCACACACGTGTCAGGGGACACACACCTCAGACACGGGACACCTGTCTCTGACATGTGGACACACACCTCAGACATGGGGCACACACCTCAGACATGGGACACATGCTTCTGACACAGGACACACACTTCTGACATGGGACACACACCTCAGACATGGGACACATGCTTCTGACACAGGACACACATCTATGACATGGGACACACGCCTCAGACATGGGACACATGTCTCACATGGGGAGACACGCCCAAGACAAGGGGATACGCGCCTCAGACACGGCAGACCAGGCGTGGCCACAGAGGGCACTGGGCCACCTGGCAGCACCTCACCTGGTCCTCATCCCACCCATACAGGTCCCAGTGCAGCACCACTTGGGCTCGCTTCCGTTTCCAGATCTCCAGGAACACTGTGGCTGCAATGGGAGCAAGGAGGGTGTTGCCCGGGTCCCGGGAGGGTCTGGGGTGGCGACCCTGCACGCTGGGGGTAGGAGTGGCCCTGGAGCTCAGGCTGGACCCCAGGTGCCCTCAGCCACTCACCCCACAGAGCCATGAAGATTGCAAACAGCACGGTGCCCTCGTTGTCGAAGAGGTGGGTGAGCTGCGGAGGGGTGAGGGCGCACAGGGCTGGGGCCGGCCTCCCCGCCCCCCCAAGGGGCGCCCCCTGCAGGGCCCGAGCTTCCCTTCCCCTCCTCTGAGGACAGGGGGAGCGGGCTTTCCCGCACACGAGTGGGGCCTGGCGGGGTCCCCAGGGCAGCGGCGGCAAACCTTCGCAAAGGTGCAGGTGTCCGAGAGGCGCTGGTACCTGCGTCTGTGGTCGCCGCGAGGGCACATGAAGATGTCGTGGGCCTCACAGATCTCCTTGCTGGGGGTGCAAGGACCCCGCTGGTGGGGCTCTCCCCTGCCTCCTGCCCG
>NW_017732333.1:553431-598257 GCF_001890085.2 Hipposideros armiger | reverse complement strand
CGAAGTACAGGGCCACCTTCTCACCAAAGTAGTACCTATGGGCAAAGCCACCCCATCAGGGCCACCCCACTAAGGGTGACATCACAGGCCAGCGCCTAGGTGGGGGATGCCACATGTGGGGGGCAAGGAGTGTCTGTATTGATGGTTTCAGTGTGTCTAAGTGGGGCACACAGACACATCTGTTTGCTGGGGGCACGGGTGTGTCTGTCCGTGGTACATAGGTATGTCTATGGGGGGGTCCAGCGTCTGTGGGCACACAGGTTTGTATGTGGGGGCACATTGTATCTTTGGGAGCATAGATGTGTCTGCAGAGCACAGTGTCTGTGGGGGCTGTGTCTTCAGGGTACAGTGTCTGCGGGGCACAGATGGGTCTCTGGGTCCCACAGGTGTGTCTGTGGACACACACAGGGCATTTGTCTGGGGCAGCATTACCTGATGTCATCAATTGGCTGCTTCCGGAACATGTTTCTCCACCGTGCCCATTTCATTTTCAGGTCTCCCTCCCCCTAGGCACAGGTGACCGACATTGAGAACTTCCAGCCTCCGCTCCGGCCCTCACACCCTCGCCCAGCACCCACCCCTCACCTTGTGCAGGGGGAACTTGGTCTCAAAGACCCTGTCCTTCACCAAATCACTGAATGTGTCTAAAAGTCACAGGGAGTCTCGGGTCAGAGGAGAGTGAGGGTGAGGGAGGACTCTGCCTCCATCTCCCCACGTCAACGCCCCTCCTGATGGGCTGCTACACGGGCCACCTGCCCATTCCATGCTCACCACCAGATTCTGTCTTGCTCTTTAGGATGAAGTTGACAATTCGGATTCTAGAACATAAGAGCTGGTTCAGAATGGCCCTGCGTGGTCTCAGTGGGCCCCACCCCCTGTCTGGCCAGGTCCCAAGCCCCTCTCTGTCCTGGAGGAGCCCACCTGCCTGACCACCTGACCAGAGCCCAGAACTCAGGACTCATCTGAGAGCCCATCCCCAACCTCCTTAAACCCTCCCAGGGTCCAGTCACTCTGTGTCTCCAGGATGGGGCTCTCTTGGGGGTGGTCCCTCTCCTCCCAGGACCCCACATGCCTGGCCCGACCCCCACCTCCCATCACACCTCCCACCCGGACCCCCCCACACATCCAGAGCACACCCTACGTCTTATGTGCACAAATCCTCTTACACCCCCAGGAGCCATTTTGTCTATTTGGAGACTAAGGCTCAGAGAGACTGAGTAACTTGTCCAAAGTCACACAGCTAGGAAGTGGCACAAACGAGCATCTGACTGCGGAGCCACACTCCTCTGGAACATGCTCCTATGAGACGCAGTCCCCTGGACGTCCCAGGGCACTCCTCCCAGCCTGTTCCTCCCGGGCTCCATCAAGGTGCCTCTACTCATTGCTTTCCCTTGCTCCTCCCCAAGACCATCCAGCTCCCAGTTTCCCAGGAGGCCCCTCTGCTGCCTCGTGTCCAGATGCCAGGAGTGTTCTTTGCCAGTCTCCACTGACACGGTCCCAGCTGAGCTCGGAGAGGCCTGGGATGAGCTGGGCAGGTGATGGAGGAGGGATGTGGGGAGGGCAGGTGGACCAGCTTGTAGGGCTGGAGGGAGAGTCAGTGGAGAGAAGCAGGTGCTCGGAGGGAGAGGAGGAGTTGGGTGCCGGGGAGGCCAGGGACAGATGTCCAGGGAGGGGCATTCGATCTGGAGTGGAGAGCTGGGGACCTACATCTGGGTTCAGAGCCAGGATGGCTGGCTGGGAGGGTCCCCTTGCCTCGCCAAATCCTGACCACCCTTGAAGTCTGGGAACATAGCCCCATGTGACTTTCAGAACACTCCAAGATGTGAGAACTGTCATTGTCCATTATCACAGGTATGGAAACTGCGGCAAAGCCGCGAGGCCAGGCTTGGGAGCTTCCCCTGCCTGGACCAGGCTCATGGTGGGCAGAGCGCCTCCCAGCCCAGCCTCTCACCTGGTGGTGGGTGGGATGGGGGTCCACTTGGCCATCACCTCCTTCAGCGTGGCTTTGGGCACTCCCTGCTCTCCTACCGGCAGCCCATGGACACCTGCACTCGGTTTGGGGGCTGGACCCTCGGGCTCCAAGAGGAGCGCGCAGTACAGGTCGAAGATCTGGTTGCCGGCTCGGATTCCAAAGAACACCTTCTTCTGGTCCTCCTTCACCTGGGGTGGAGCCGCATGGGACCCTCTCCTCCACCCTGGAACCTCCCCCCGTCGTCCACGGCCCCTGGCCTGGCCCCTTCACCTCGGCACAAGGCCACTGGCCACCTCTCCAGACCCCTGCCCAGGACCCACCCAGCACCCAGGAGCCCCGGCCCTCAGCTGGCCCACCTCATAGTGGAAGCCCTTTCTCTTGAGGTTCTCCAGGAACTGCTGGTTTTTCAGGGTGCGACGGTCAGCCACAAGGACAAAATCCCACGACTCAGAGGCCTCGGTCTGCAGGAAGGAGGTGTGGGGCCAGGCCGGGGTTGGGACGGCCTGTGCAGGGTGTGGGAGAGTGGAAGGGACCCAGCCCAGGAGGGGTCCAAGCAGAGACTCACCTTCCAAGTGTTGGTCTCTATCAGCGGGATGCTGTCCATTTCGGGCTGTACCAGGATCTGGAGGCTGTCTTTACCCTGTGGTTAGGGGCAGACAGAGGCTGAGGCTCCTTCCTACAGGAGAGCGTCCCCGGGGCGAGGTGCTCAGCTCTCAGGGCCTGAACACATAAAGCTGGTGGGAGGCAGGAAAACAAGTCGGTAGATCCAGGTGGGCTAGGTGTTCGGCGAGGACCAGGAGACCTGGGGCTGTGCCACAGATGAGCAGCAAAGCTTTGTTTGGAAATACATACAAAGAGCTCCTGAGACCTGTCAGAACAGTGCTTGCTTCAGCAGCACATATACTAAAATCTGTCAGAACAGACAGAGAGCCCAATGTAAAACGGGCCGAAGGTGCAAATGGATTTCACAGAAGAGGGGCACAGTCAAGGTGAAGACACGGGAACCTCGGAAAGACCAGGAAACATAGGTCAGGGAGGCACGACCTTCTACCCACTCAGTCACGGACGTTTTAACAGTCTGACCACACCCGTTGACAAAAGCCCTGTGTGTTGCTGTGGTACACACACTGGTGCACGAATTTGGGAAACAAAACAACATCCAACAGCCCCATCCATCCTGGGAGACACGGACAGGGTGCTCACAGCAGCACATGTCACATCAAAATTGTGGAAACAACCTAACTCCCATTGGCGGGTGGGTGGATGGAGATACTGCTGTCCCCACACGGTGGCAGATCATGCAACAGGAACACCAAGGGGCTGCTGCCTCACGTGGAGCATTGGGGCCTAACGTGACATGGGACCGCCTTTAGTAAAACTAAGTCTGATGAGAACCCACAGAGGCAAGTGCTGCAGGCACATCTGGGACAGACACACAGATGCTGACACAGTGGGCAGAGCCTTAGGGAGGAAACGGACATAAGCATGGCCTCTGAGGCTCTCCCTGCGTATTAGTTACGTGGCAGAGGAACGAATGTCGCACTCTTGTACCCTCGTCACTCGGGGAGTGGAGTTTACCCTTCCTCGTTGTGTTTGGGCTTCACTGAGTGATGGGTGAAGACCGTGTGGAAGGGCAGGGAGTCACTTTCCAGAGAAGAAACCTGGCAGACACCCTATCCGGACAACGAAGGTCACAGTGATGTCACTTACTGTATTTGCCGGCGTATAAGACGATTTTTTGGCCCTGAAAAATATGCCTCCAAGTGGGGGGTCGTCTTATACGCCAGGTACACTTCAGATAGACTGCCCATAGTGCTTGCCCCGTGCCATAGTGGCCTCCCGATGCCCGCCCACTTCATTCCACATACCGTTCAGGCATCAGCAGCGCTGCTGGGTGTATGCTCGGCTGTTATGCGATTTTGCTGTTATGCGATTTTGCTGTTATGCGATTTTACCACACTCGCAAAATCTACGGTACCAGTCTATAGAGTGTGTTTTCTTTAGTGAATTACCGGTATGTTTACCGGTAATAAACTTGCACTGTTTTATGTATATGTTTGATTACATACAGCCTTGTGACAGTTTTCCTGCATGTCATAAGCATTTGAATATAAATTAAAATGTTGAAATCAAATCTGATATTGTTTTACCTTTTATTTGGTGTGTGGAAGGTGTGCGGAAGAGGGGGTAGTCTTATACGGCGAGTATATAACAAACTCTGTATTTTGAGTGGAAATGTTAGGGGGTCGTCTTATACGCCCAGTCGTCTTATACGCCGGCAAATACGGTAGATGTCAGGGACCCCCTGGCAGGATGTAGTGTGATAGTATGTGGTCCCCTCTCTAAAACCTAGTCTCTGCTCCGCACAAGGAGACACCAGAGGGACTTTTTCCAGACCTGAGCTGACCCAAGAGGCAGACGGCCAAGGACAAGGAGGGGCAGAGGGACCATCCCAGATGGGAGGGGGCCAAGGAGACCTGATGACGAATGCCATGTGGGATTTCGCACTGATTGGGACAGGGAAGACACAGTGGGAAAGCTGGTGGCGTCGGAGTCAAGCTGGCTGTGCTGGGCTCCGCATTTTGACCAGTGGCCTAGGCGATGGGGCACTGGCTTCAGGAGATGCGGGATAAAGGACACAGGGAACCCCCACTCTGTCTCTGTAACTCTTTAGGAGTCCTTACAGATGTGCTAAAGCTGCCCAAGTGAGCTCTGAGGGCTGAGACAAAGTGACCCAGGGCCGCTGCACTGGGGGAGCCAGGTGGCTGAGGGGTGGGGGACAAGGGCGGTCAGAACAGTCATGCAGGGGGAGGACGCTGGCTTTGGATCCGGGCGCTCAGGGAGTGAGTGCCCTTAGCCACGATCACCCCCCTGCTCCAGCCTTGGCCATAATGGCGTCTGCCCCTCAGGGCTCTATGCCACAAGGCACCAAGCATTTTGTAGCCCTAGCACAGCGCTGAGCATGCTGTGTGTGGGGGCCGGAGGGACCCCAGCCCAAGTACCAGTTGGCAGTTTCCCAGCGTGGCACAAAACCTTCTGGAAGGGACAGAGACCTGCAGCATTCCAGGGGAAAAGGGGCGTGGAGCCCTCGGGGCCGTGTCTATCAGAGTACCCCGCCTCACACCAAATGCTGGCAGGTTTAGGTACCGCCTACCTCACCATGGTGCCCACTGGCCTGGGCTCCTTCCATGGCCTTGGGCCAGCCCACTGGCCCTGGGGGCCCCAGCCTCTCTCCTGGCTCACAGCACTCACGTCCCATCCCAGCCACCCGTCCTCACCATCTTGCCCACTGCCAGGGCTTTGGCCCTGTTGGTCCCCCCATCTGCTATCCTGTCCCTTCTCCAACCACATTCCTGCCAGGTTCAAGCCCACCTCCTCCAGAAAGCCCCACTGGACTGCTCCAGCCAGTCTGCCCTAGAGGGCTACCAGGTCAAGTACAGGCCACTCAGTCACATTTACATTTCAGATAAACAACAGATACCTTTTAGTATAAGTATGTCCCACTTACTGTTATCATGGAATATACTTACTAAAAGAAATTGTCTATGTGGGGCCGGCCGAGTGGCATGTTGGTTAGGAGTTGGCTTGGGACGCCAGCTCTGAGCAGCAGGACCCCATTTCGGATCCTACATGAGGGCCAGTGACGTTGCGCCCTCTACAGCTAAGATGCTGAACAACAGCTTGACCTGGCACTTGGCTACCGTGAGTCGCCAGTGACGGCGTAGGCTGCAGTGGGGCTGCAGTGGGCTGCCGTGAGCTACCGTGAGTGGCTGGCAGCCAGTGTGAGCAGCTGGCCGCTGGTGTGAGCTTTCATGAGCTGCCGTGAGCCACTGTGAGTAGCTGTCCAATGGCCGGCAAGCGACTGCCTCCCCCAAGAAGAGCGCAATGATAACACCAACATGGGCCAGTGAAGCGACACACTCAACTAGACTGAAGAACAAAAGGACAGCAACTTGCCTGTTCCCCTTCCCCGATTCCCCAACGCAGTTCCCCTCCCCCAATTCCCCAATAAAATCTTTAAAAAAAAGAAATTGTCTATGTGCAACTCAGTTTAATGGGTGTCTGCTTTTGATTTCGTTTGGCTAAACAAGCTGCAACCCTCCTCCAACCTCCCCTCCCCATGCACAGCAGGAACTGCTGGCTGCAGGACAGGCCTGGGTCTGCTCCCCTTCTCTCAGTCACAGGAGCCAGAAAAGGCATCAAGGCCAAGAACAGAACCACAGGCACCACTGCATCAGGCACCACAGGCACATGGAGACGGCCGCGTCTGTGCCCCGTAGCACAGTGCAGCTCCCACCTGGGCGCTGAGATGTTCACACCCACCAGTCCACGGGGCTCACCCTGACCCTCTGCTCCCCACTTTGCTAAAATGACAGTTTTCCTCCTGCCCCATCTCCCTGCCCGCCCCAGCACTCACCTCCTGCAGCTAGGCTCCGGGCACTCCCTGCTCTCCTATGGACAGCCCACAGACACCTGCATTCAGGTGTGGCTTGGAGTACCTGAAACGCCTCCCTTGTCTTGGGCCAGAGGAGAAACCTGCCTTTCACAGACAGGTTTGCAGAAAGGGGCAGGACTGAAGCAGCTCTGTCTCAGGGAACAGAGTAAAGTCTCAACGAGACAGGATGGAGGACGTTTGTGTCCCCAGCATTGGGTTCATGGATGGGGTGCACACTCTCGGCGCCAGGCTCTAGGTCCCTATTGTTCTCCCTTTGGTCCTCCCAGTCCCACCCCCCAGGCTCACCCACCAGCTCTGGACAAGAAAGACCCTCCCTTCCCATGGCTGGGAAGTCCTGCTTTTGTCCATCCCTTCCAGCCCGGTCTCCAGGTCGCTGGTGGGACCACCACCCCGCTTCTGACCGGGCCTGGCAGGCCACATGGACACACATGTGTGACATCACTCCAGCTGCACACAGGTAAGTGTGGGCCTCCCCCCACCGTCCCTGAGGGTCACATTACACCCCCGGGTCCTCCTGGCTGTACCCCAAAAGCATGGTGCATTGTCATCGTCCATGGAGGGGACATTCCTGCCTCCACCAAAGTGCACACCACTACCTTTGACCATGTCCCTGAGCAGGTCACCCCTGGGTTCTGCCTGTCCAGCTTCTGAAGCAGGGCGTCTGCCCCTCCCTCCCTCCCTGCCCCCTGCATCCCTCTATCCCTTCAGCTGTCTGTCTGTCATCTGTCAATTCATCCTTTCGTGTGTCCATCCACCCATCCTTCCCCAGACACTCACTGATACAGCATCCCACCGTGTGCAGCCCTCGTGGGCAGCGTATGGTGTGAATGGACACAGAGGGACAGGCACTTACTGGGCAGGGCAGGTAGCCTGGGGTGTGGCTTCGTGGAGCAAGAGGTGAAAAGTAGCATTCCCGGGACAGGCCCTGAGGGTATCCAGGGACTCAGTACTCAGTACCTACGAGGACTTGGTTCTTAGTACTCCCAGAGACTCAGAACTCAGCACCTTTAAGGCCTTGGTAGTTACTACTGCTAGTGACTTGGTACTCAGTGCCTGTGAGGACTTGGTAGTTACTGCTCGCAGGGACTCAGTCCTCAGCACTTCAGCTTTGCAGAAACACAAAGGGCGAGAAAGGAGCTGCCAGGATGTGAGGCAAATCACAGAGGACTGCTCAGGTGGCTGGGGAGCTTGGATTTCAGCTGGGGCAACAGGGAGCCCTGGGAGGGATTTGAGCAAGGGCAGGTCTCGCAGATCTGGCTGTCTGCAACTGCAGCTGTCCTTCAGAGGGTGATTCTCTCACCACAGCTGCCAGGCGCTGCCTCCCCACCCACCCTGAACCAGCACCCAGCCTCCCCTCCATTCCAGCACGGCCCATCGGGGGAGCCTGGGGTCAGGCCGAGGGGTGCCAGGAAGCCAGAGCTGGCTCTGGAAGGGCCAAGGAGGCCCCGGGCAGAGGTGAAGCAAGAGGCTGCTGCCTGGCCCACACCTGGGAGGGCCCTGGGCAGCCTGTGGGAGGCTGGTTTCACTCTCCACCTGCATGGGTCTCCTCCCGGCTGGCCGCCCCGGTACTGGCCCAGCCCCATGACCTCCTCCCCCACAGAGGGGAGAAAGGGTGTCTTCCTGGGTGTTGTCTGGCCCACCTTCCCAGGGCCCCCCACAGCCACCTGCTCTGCCCCCAGAATCAGAATCCAGCAGCCCACAGCTGCCCCCACCTCTGCCAGGGGGGAAGAACGGGGGTGGAGGTGGGGGTGTGGGGGGGGCAGAGGACCCAGCTGGCTATTCTGGGCCTCCTCAACCCAAGGTCAGCCCACCCTGGAGGCCACATCCCTCTCCCCTCAGATGCCAGCTGCAGAGCAATGCTGCGTGATCTGGGATTCCTCACCCTGGGGTCTGACCCCCCCAAGTCCTGGCTCAGGGACGGGGGTAGATATGTCCTGCTCATCTAGGCCCCACACACTCACTGGGGTGGCCAGGATCCCTGAGGAATGCTGTCCTCTGTGGATCTCAAGGATGAAGAGTAAAGCTCCCCCCCCCCACCACCACCACCAGGGCTCTGCTGGGCACTGCCACTCTCACCTCAACCTGGGCTCCAGCAACCCCACAGGCACTTTCCAGGTGAGGCTGGTGGGGCGAGCTGGAGGGGCTGCAGCTATGGTTCCAGCGCAGCACCCGAGTCCCCTGCATTCTGGCGCCCCTCTGCGTACCAGGGTCCTGCGAGCGAGGCAGTCGGTCACAGCGCTGGCGGTACCAGAGTGTGGCTGAGGCGGCAGGGCTGGTCCTACCTGACTTCCGCGTGGGACTCACCTCCCTACTCCTGCCCCTCCCTCCCGCCGCCGCCGCTGCGCCTTCCCGGTCGGTCCCTCAGCCACCTGGCAGTTGGGGAGGAGTCAGAAACCCGCGGACGGGAAAACACACCCCTCCTGGTCCCCAAGGGCCTCAGACACCTTCCTGGGGACCCCGCCCCCCACCTGAGGCCTTCACCCTCACCTGCAGAGGGGTGTTCCTGTAAGATGGGGTTAGATTGACAACCCCTCCCAGGAGGAAGCAGGGAGCACATGAGTGCTTTCCATGCTGCCCCCTCCGCCCCCTCCGCTTCACTCTTCCTGACCCCAGGACACACCTTCCTCAGGTTCTCTCCAGCATCCAACCCTCCCTCGACACCCCCTCCCCAAGTCCAGAGTTGATTCCCTTAGAGGAGAAACTGGGGCATGGGGAGTTAAGGATGAGACTGGTGGGTGGCAAAAACCAAAACCACCACCACCAACAAAACTGTCTTCTTCCTCCCCAGCCCTGCTTTGTGGACTCAGCTGATGGAGGGGAGCCCTTGGGGTCCAGAGGATTTGGTGGCCCAGCCACTGAGTGGATAGCTCCCCTACATCCTGTGCTGCCAGGGCAGCAGCTGGGGAAGGCCACCCTAGAGTGCTGGCCCATGAGAGAGAGCCAACTGTCCCCGCTGGGAGGTGGGTCCCCAGGCTCTGAAAGCTGTTCTGAAGCTGAGGACACAGGGCAAGACACCCAGAGACACTGAACAGCATGGGGCAGCTGGGGGCCTAGGGAGCCCCCAGCGTATCGCGGGGGTACCCATGATGTCAGGGGGACAGGGAGCACCCATGGTGTTGGGGCGTAGACCCTGGGTTGACACGTTTGCACTGGGTCTCCCCAGGGATAACATGGCTCCACCCTCATTTCTGCTTGGGGGACCCTATGGCCGACTGTGACTGCAGCAGGGGCCAGGACAGAACCGTGCGGCAGAGGGCTTGTGTGACTGATGAAGCAAATCCATAATGCATTACGACCGGTGTGACGACAGACCCCACATGGGAGTGGCTGAAACAGGCTCGTGCACTCCGCTCTCCTACGAGTGAAGTCTGGTGGCGGCCAGACCAGGACTAGCAACTACCTTGTTGCTTTGCTCCTTTAAACATGTGGTCCCAGCTCATGGTGCAAAATGGCTGCCAAGCTCCAGGTATCGCATCCACGTGGGAGCCCACAGGAGGAGTTAGAGGTGAAGGAGGGGTGCTCCACCCCTCACATGGCCAGTCACATGGCCACACCTTACGGCAAGGAGGCCTGGGGAGTGTGGTCACTTTTCCTAAGGAGGGCCCTGGGGGCAGCCAGCTGTCTCTGCCACAGGCCAGAGGGCCTCAAATGCCATGTTAGAGTTCAGAGAACAGTCGGCGAGGGCTTTGAGCATCACTTCACATTACACACCAGCTCCTGGACTCCCTGCCTCCCCCAAGTCTCCAGCTCCACCTGCTCAGGACATTCTGCATTTACTTTTTCATTCTGCTACAACAATCCGCCAGCAGTCTGACTGCCGGCAGCAAGGGTGTACAAGCTGCCCTCTCTTTCAATGTCTTTGCTCAGCATTCCCAATTTTATTGCTGCAGAAACACTGCTTTCTCTTGTCCACCTCCCCAGAGCCTGAGGGAAGCAGAGTTCCAGCTGGGCACCTGTGGCCCCCTCGGGCAAAGGCAGACTTGTCAGCCTGGGATGGGGCCACTGGCCTGGCCCCTCCAGGGCAATTCCTCCTCTGGGACAAACAGGAAGGAAGGGGCAGATATCCTCTGGTCCTATCTGGAGAGGAAACCGGACAGCCCTTTCGGAAAGCCTTTCAGCTGCAGGAATCAAAAGCCTTAAAACTCTTTACGCTTTGGGCCATTCACTTAACTTTTTGTCGACTGCCCCAAGAAAAAAATCCAGGGGCCGGCCGAGTGGCTCAGTTGGATAAGAGCTCGCTCAAGAGTGTGAGCTCTGAGCAACAGGGTCGCCAGTTCGATTCACGGCCCGAGCTGAGCTGCCGCTGAGCTGCCAACAGGTGGCAGGATGGCTCAGCTAAAAGAAAAAAAAAAAAGAAAAAACTCCAAAATAATGAAAAATTATATAAATATGTCCTTTGAGGCAAAAGTTGTGAATCACCTATATGATCAACAAAAGGGAAATGTCTGAGCAAACGTGGTCTATTCATATGCCGAGGAAGCAGCCATTAAAAATTATGCTTTCTGGACCAGCCAAGTGACTTGTTGGTTAGGAGTTGGCTTGGGAGTGCAAGCTCTGAGCAGCAGGGCCCCAGTTCGAATCCCACATGAGGGCCAGTGACACTGCGCCCTCTACCGCTAAGATGGTGAACAACAGCTCAACCTGGAGCTGGGCTGCCATAAGCTACCGTGTGTGGCTGGCAGCCAGTGTGAGCGGCCGGCAGCTGGTGTGAGCTTTCGTGAGCCGCCGTGAGTAGCTGTCCAATGGCCTGCAAGCGACTGCCTCACCCGGGAAGAGTGCAATGATCATACCAACATGGGCCAGTGAAGCGACGTCCTCCACAACTAGACTGAAGAACAAAAGGACAGCAACTTGTCTGTTCCCATTCCCTGATTCCCCAGCGCTGTTCCCTCCCCCAATTCCCCAATAAAACCTTTAAATAAATAAATAAAAATTATGCTTTCAAAGAGTTTCTGAGAACCTAGCAAGTGTTTATTTCATACTAAGTGAAAAAACATACGTTACAAATAGGCATACATTTTTTATCTCAACTAAGTTAATGCATTAAAATACTGGAAGAGTAGATTCAATACTGGGCATTTATGTTTGCTTCATGATGCAAACTGTGCATGGTAGAATTAAGCTTTTCTCCCTTTCGATGGCTTTTTTCAAATTTTCTACAGCAAACACACATCACTTTTATAAACCTTTTTATTAAGATTACTTATGGTCACATGCAAAAGTCTATTATTATGAACTTGATTTCCCTGAATCGGTCTTCCTCTTGGCCTTGGTCTCCAGTGCATCCTGTGATAAGCCACAGTGCAGGGACCAGCGCCTCACAGGCAGTGTGGCCCTGGCCACCCCGGCTGTTGGCAGAAACCTTCGGTTGAGGCCCACATGGGCCTCCCGTTCTTTCCTCTGGACCCTGGACCCTGCCCTTCCTCCACTCTCTTCTGAGCCAGGCACACCTGCCTTCTTCCCTCCGAGGACTTGGGGCAGCAGCGGGCAGGCCCGGTCAGCCTCTCCAGGGTGCCTCGGGCCCTTTCCATTGGGGTGCAGTGGCCATCCCAAAAAGGAGTCGGGATCACAAAGCCACCAGAAATGCCCAACTCCGATGGCCTGGATGTGTCACTGAGGACTCTTCTCAGAGGCAGCACTGCCGGGTCAGCTGGGGTTGGGGCTTCCTGAGTCCCCTCTGGGCTGGTCCTCCCTCTGTGTGACAGCAGATCCCAGATGGTACTGGCCGTAGACCCTGCAGGGAAGGTACCCCTCCCAGGCTGGGCCTGGCTCCTCAGGTCTGCTGGAAGCTGGTCCTTCCTTGCCTGTCACATCAGGGTGGCATCTGGGTGGGGCCCCTGATGTCCTCGCCCCAGAGACACTTCTGTCTCCCTCCAACACCTCTGCACCTTACATTCTCATAGTTCTGTTTTCTGTCTTAGGGAACAGATAGCCGTCCCGGCTGAGTCGACAGCCCTGCTGTACCCAATTCCTCCATCACCCTGGAGGAAACCCCCAGGTGGAAGGTGTGCATGTGGTGGGTGGAGTTGTCGCTAATCCACTCACCTTTACAGACTTACCATACCAGTGGAAATATCAGTCATTATTCCTTTACAAATTTGCGGCTTTCTCTCCTTTCCCTGCAAGGATATTTCTTGAAAGCATTTCCGCCAATATTTTCACTGTTTGCCACCATGAATATATCCTGTAGGCCTAAGGGAACCTTGGGATCTAAGCCAGGCCACGCCCATGTGAGCTTTGACCACGGTGTGACACTTTTAAAGCTTTTGCCTTGCTCTGGCGCCTTGGGGCTTCTGGCGGTCATCCCCCTGCTGAGGAAGGTCAGGGCCTCTGCACCCTTACCCAGGACGAGGGACCTCCCAGTTCTGCGGTGTGGGCACCCCCGCAAGTTACTGGTACTACGATGGACCATGGCCTCAAAGCACTCTGCTAACTTATGTCATCTGTCACCCAACCACCTGAGCCACAAACCACCGACCTTCCTAGACGCCCACACCACTCCTCCTGTGGCTAGTCTCCAAATCCTGTGGTGGACCTTACCCTGCCACATGTCCCCAGGAGGAGGGGTAAGCATGGCTGCAGCTACCAGGGTAAAGGGTAGTGGTCAGTACAGGAACTGGGCAGATATGAGACCCAGATATCAGGCCCCAGGTGCAATGCTGCAGGTGGAGGGCTCACTGTGGAGTGTGTGTGGGGTGGGGGAGGAGCGATTCAGGGGACAGACTCCCAGCTCTGGGAGAAGAAGGACCTGGGTGCTGGGAGTGGGAGGGTTGCGGGCATGTGTGGTGTGTGTGTGTGTGTGTGTGTGTGTGTGTGTGTGTGTGTGTGTGTGGTCGCTGACATTCCTGTGTCAAAGATAAAAATAGAACCTAAGGGGGTGTGAAGGTCATCATAATTAACTTTTGCAAAGCGTTGGGAACTCTCAGCACATAGCCAGAGCTCCACCGCGATTGCTAACACATGGTCCGTGCTATCCTGTCTGCCCCTCCAGGCCCGCCCCTGCCTGGCCCTGCCACATGCGGCTCCACCTAGATCCCTCTATGCCCCATGGCAGCACTCCCATGGAATTGACTGACCGCCAGCCTGAGGGGTGCAGAGACCCCAGGGGAACGCGTACATCTCCCTGCCTGATCTCTGCGCCCTGGAGAGGCTGCGGCGGTCCCGGCTCTGCCTCGGGAGGGCGGCTCTGGGCACAGTTTGGGAGAAAGACCCATACCCAGGAATCAATCCCAGCAACGCCAAGACAGCGCCCTGAACGCCACCAGTCGGGGTGGGAGAAAAGGGGCCCTGAAGGATGGCTCCAGGAGCCAAGAGCAGGGGAGATGGGCCCCTGGCCTGTGGGGTGCTTGCTGGAGAGACATGTTGGGCCAGACCTGCCTTGCTCTGGGCACTTCCTGCTCATGGGTCCAGCATCACTTCCCCAGACAAAGCTGGTCCCAATGGGTTCCAAAGCCTCAGTCTGCGCAAGGCCAGTGCCGTGGGGACCCATGTCCTGGCTCCCCCACAGTGTAGCTGGGTGATGCCCACCTCATGACTTCCTGGGGCCTTCAGGATGGAGGCCAAAGTCCAGGGGTGGCCATCCTCTCCAGCCTCACCTCCACTCACTCGCACCTGCACTGGAGGATGGCCACAGAGAAGCTGGCTGCCCAGGCCACCCTGGCAACCCTAGGTGGATGGGGCTGGGGCCTGGGGCAGGGGGTGGGCCCCAGGGCTGGGGGAGGGCAGAAGCACACCTCCCAGAGTCGGTGTTTCCTGGCAGCCTGTTGGTCCCCAGCTTATTGGGAGGCTCCACAAAGTGGTCAGGGCCTGAGACTCAGGGTCACATCACAATCAGACCCCATGATTGATAGGCCGGGCTGTGTGGAAGACATACGAGTATACTGTGGCAAACATACACTTTTACCCGTATATTTTAACAGCTTTATTGATGTGTAATTCACATACCATACAATTCACCCATTTAAAGTAGCAGCATTCACAGAGATGTGCTGCCATCAGCACAGTCAATTTAAGAACTTTTTCATGGCCCTGAAAGGAAACCCAGGGCCCTGTAGCAGTCACTCCACACTCCACTTCCCCAGCCGCTGGTGACCACTAATCTAGTCTCTGTCTCCATGGATTTGCCTCTTCTGGACATTTAATATAAACGCATCATATAATATGTGGTTTTCTGTGACTGGCTTCTTCCACTTAGCACGTTTTCAAGGTCACCCATGTTGTAGTACGTGTCACAACTTCATTCCTTTTTATGGCCAAATAATTTCCCATTGAATGGATATACACATTTTGTGTATTCATTCATCAGTTGATGGACATTACCTCCCTTCTCCCTTTTGGCTATTACGAATAATGCTGCTGTGAAAATGAATAAAAGAAACCTCGTTTAAAATGAGTGGAGAGGCCTAAAGGGGGAGCCCTCACACACTGCCACTCCAGGTCAAATACACACCCAACAGGAAAACACGTCAGTTACAGCCCCAACAGGAAAGGACGCCTCGCATTCCCAGCAAGATGTGTCTCTACTACCCTAGGCGGAGGAAGATTTTTCTCCTCCCCCAGCAACAAGCCCATCTAGTGGTAACCGTGGCAACTCAGCCAAAGATCAGCCATCACCACCCTGAACTCTCACTTTCCTCCAATGGATTTTAATTCAAAGCCCCCCCCCCCTCCCCCAACTTCCTTTTTCTCTATCAAGTAAGGTTCCTCTCCTTTGTTTGCTGGACTTACCTTTAATTTTTTTGGTTTTGTTTTTTTTTTTTTTTGCTGTAGCATGCTTGCAATTCTCTGCCATTCCTGAATAAACCCACTTTGCTGGTAAAAACAACTGGCTGTTTGAATATCTATGTACAAGTTTTGTGTGCACATGTTTTCATTTCTCTTGGGTATATAGCTAGGAGGGGACTTGCTGGTCACATGGTAACTCTGTTTAACTGTTGGAGGAGCTGCCAGAATGTTTCTCCAAAGTGGCTCGGGGCTACATGCAAGGCCGGTCTACATTAACAAATGGAGTCGCCCCAAATCAGCATGTTCACACCATTCACGAGATTCCGCCAAAGAACCACCGCCGGCCACCCTATAGGCTAGAATCTAGAGCTCCTGGTGGCATCTGGTCCATCGCCGGTGGGATAGAGGGTCGCGAGGCGCCCCAAAGGAGGACCGGCCGACTTCACAGGGAAGGCGCTCCAGAAAAGCGCGGGCAAGGCTGGGGGCCAGCCTCTTGTCAGGACGCCTGGGGAGAAGAGTCTGTGGTAGCTCCTGCGTCTTTCGAGTGGCTTTCGAGAGACGCCACTCCACCCCGCCAGCCGGCTCCGGTTACCTAGCAACCAGGAGGCATCCTTCCCAGCAAGCACTGCATCGAACCCATAAGGTCGGAGACTACGAGGCCCAGCATGCCCCGCGGCCCAGGCGCGCGGACTACAAGTCCCATAATGCCCCGCCCACCCTTTCCTCGCCGCTCCCATCCCCTGCACTCCTGAGACCCCGCCGGCAAGCGCCGCGACCCCTTCCCGGCGCTCCCCGCGAGTGCGCGGCACGTTCGCGGTGACCCGGTGTGCGTGAGGTCAAGGCGCGGGGCGGAGCGGCTCAGGGCCGAGGCGCCATGCGGAGGGGCGAGCGCAGGGGCGCCGGGGGACCGCGGCCGGGGTCCCCTGTGCCCGCAGGCAAGGCCTCGCTGGAGGAGCCGCCGGACGGCGCGCCCTCGGGCCGCCGCAGCACCGAGTCCGAGGTCTACGACGACGGCACCAACACCTTCTTCTGGTGAGGGGCGGCGGTCGGCGGAGGGCCGGCGGGGGTCGCGGGGGCGTGGCCGGCTCGTAAGAGGCTGGAAGGGGCGCCGGAGAGACCCCGGGCCCGGCGCCGCCCCATCCCGAAGTCCCCGGGGGTCCAGCCCCGCACCGCTGACCTGTGCTGCTGAGCGAGGGGCTGGAGGGGGTGCCCGAGGGAGCCCGGGGCTGGCGTCCGCCCCGCTGCAGCCCAGCCTCTGGTGGTCCCCCAGCACCTCCGCCCCGCTCGCCCTTCTCGTGGGAGGACTTGGCGCAGAAGTCCCTTCAGGCAGGCTTTTCCTGACCTCCCTGTCCAGCATTCACCCCTGCCCTCCATCCTGTCATCTGCCTGATTCCTGCACAGCGCTGGCGCTGTGGGAGGGCATCGCCTGCTCCCCCGGGGCGCAGCCGTAGTAACTGGCGCGGACGCCTTCGCCTGTGCCGGGAGTCGAGTGGATGTTTGTCAGATAAAGGTGCTTTCTCTCTCCGGTTGCCTCTTGCCGTGCCAGCCCTTCCACCCGGTGCGGCTCGGTCCCAGCCAAGCCTCCGACTCAGGCTGTCCCCAGTCTGCCTTAATGGGGGTCGGGGAGGGAGAGGCCGGCAGGAGCGGCTCCCGCCCTCCCAGAGCCTCGCTGGGAGAGTTCATGCTGCTGCTTTACGCCGTGTTTGGCACTTGTGTCGTCCGAGGGTTCAGGAAAGCAGCCCTGGGCTGGCAGGTCCCAGGTGTGGCTCCTCTGCTCCATGGCTCTGTGACCTTGGTCTAGCCCTTCACCTCTCGGAGCTTCTCTTGCCTCGTTTGTTGGAGAGAGAGACCCGGTTCGCTAGAAAGTGTGCTTTGTGGGAGGAGGGGTTTGGCCTTTCTTTGCTGGATGCGCAGTTCCTGTCCAGCTGAATGACACACAGTGCTGGCATTTGAGTCCTGTGGTAGGTAGGCCCTGGAGGACAGAGGTGGAGGAAGCTCAGGTGCGTCCTAGCAAGAGGAAGCAGCCCTTCAGAGCGCCAAGCTGTGGGATTTGCCAGGAGGTCTGATCAGGGAGCGGGGAGAGCCTGGCTGGAGTAATCGCCCTTCCGGGGGCAGGTACCCACGTGCGGAGAAACACCAGGAGAGGTGTGTCGGGCCCAGCGGGGTCCTGCTTTGTGTCAGACTCGAGACATACGTGGCAATGGCAGGTGTGGGTGGGGGCAGCTCAGCATCTGGGCAAAGCCTGTGTCTTCCCTGTGGGTGCCACCAGCCCTGCTTTGGGGAGATAATACTGGGAGGGAGAGAGGGATGGGGCGCCTTGGCAATGGGGGTGTGGCCGGAGAGCCAGTGACCCCAGCACTGGGATCCTGCTGGACAGGCTGTGTGTGGGTCGGGCCTCTCCAGGTGTCCTGCTCGGGGCTCACGTGCCTTCAGACTGCAGGAGGCAGAGCACCGTCCTCTCAAGCCCGGGTGGTGACCCCTGGAGACTCGGGTCCTGGAGCGCGGTGGCTTGGCTTGCTTTCCTTGTTTCGCATTCGCACAGCGCACTTTTGGGGCCTCTACTGGGTGCCAGGTACTGTTCTAGGGGATACAGCTGAGAACTAGGCAGAAGGCTCGGTCCCCTGGCTGAGGGGTGCTGAGTGTCACGGTGCCAGTGAAATCCAGGCAGTGCGCCCCTCGCCCTGTGCCGTGAGAGGCAGCGCTGGTGTGCTCAGAAGCACAGAGCAGCAGCCCTGGGGTCCCTGTCCACAGGGGTGCTTGGGCACTCGGGAGTGGGACCCACAGGCGCCTGAGCAGCTGAGCTTCCCTGGGAGGGGGGGCTGCTGGGGGCCAAGAAGGCTTTCCAGGAGGGGGTGCCACAGGGCTGGCTGGTTTCAGGACCTGCCTGGTGGGTCTCCTGCCAGCTGGTGAAGGGGGCTGGTGTGTGCAGGTTCTTGCTGCATCGCAGGCCTCTCCCCTCACCTGTGCAGGTGACCTGACCCCTGCCTGGCGGAATTGCTGTACTTTTACCTGCAGAGCTAACCACTTCCTTCTCTGGAGTCTTTCCTCACTGACTTGCTACAATTTTAAAAGCTCTTTTTTTGTGTTTTAGAGAATTTTAATAATGTTACAACAAATTAATATAAAGACTAAAAAGTATATATTTGTGAAGTGACTCTGTGTTCCAAAATTACTCACAGGAACTTCTGCACGATTCAAAACCTTGCTTTTAAGGTTTTCCTTTTCAAAGACGGTTGGGCTCCTTTGGGGGCCAGCGATGGTGCTGTGGGGCCTGCGTACACGGGCTTTAGTGTCTCTGCTTCTACTTGTGAGCCGCAGGGCACGCCCTCGGATTCAGGGTTTATCTGAGCCTTGCAGCCTGTGGCGGGGCCCCCCAACTGGGCCCAGGGGAGGGGCTGTGAGGACCCCAGGGGTCTGAAGTGGCAGGGACACTGCTGCTTCTGCTAATCGTGGTGGTCTCCAGCGGGGAGCACCCAGAGTCCGTAGACACAGAGGAATCGTGAGAAGCTGTGCTTGCTGACACTGTCTGAAAATTGTGGGGGAGACGCTTGGAGACCTGATGCCCTGGAAAGGGGCTGCTGACATGCGTGTGGCCTGTGGATGGGAGGTGGGCACGTCGCCCGCATCAGGGACCAGATGGGCAGTGGGTTATATGTTCTGGGAATGCTCGTGTGCTTGGTCTTACGACACTGATCTCCAGTGAGCACTCTTTGTGACTCACGGGGCACTGCTGTCAGCGTTTGTCTTATAGCAGCTGTGAGAGTATGTGGGGGTGTTCTAGACGCCCCAGGTCCCGGAAGATGCCGAATCGGTCGTTGTGGGTTAGGGGCTTGCCGGCTTCGCCCACATCTGGGAAGCATCGCTTACCAGCTGATGCCTTTTTTGGTCCTGTGGGTCAGCAGGCTGGGAGGATCAGTGTCACAGTCCCAGTGCCTCTTGCATGCCTGGGACAGGCCTTTTGGTCCTGTGCGCCAGTCTTCTGGCCGCGCCTCCGTGTTTTCTCTGGCAGGTTTGGCAGGCCCGCCTTGCTGCCCACTCGGCATCATGAGTGTGGTCATTTCTAGGAGGGACTGGCCGCTGGGTATTTTCCACTCGTTGCAGGGAGTCAGCTGTCCTCACACCCTTGCCCTTGCTGAGTGAGTGAAATCACAGGGTTTACAGCCCTTTTCCTATGCCTGGATCACAGGATCTGACCTTCCCGAGTTATCCATTAGCCACTAAACCAAAGGGTGCATTCGCCTTCCTGGCCCCAGGGAGGTGGAGCCACTAGCAGCTCTGGCGTCTGGGAGGGATAAGCAGGTCTTGTGCAGTGTCCCGTACTGTCCTAAGGGTCCCTCGGTTACTGCCACACGTGTAGAAGTGGGGGTGTGTGCAAGACAAGGGAACCTTTTGTTTTAACCACACTTGCAAGGTAATACTTTTCTTTTCTATACCAAGCTTGCAAGTTAACACTTCTACTCTCATTTTAAAGATGGGAGAACACAACTGAGAGATGAATAAAGTTGCTCAAGGTCACAAATCTAGTGAGTGGCAAAGCTGATATTAAATCCGTTTTTTCCGCTGTGCCATGCTGCCTCTCCAAGCAGGAAACTTAAACTTGACAGTGAAACATGGACAGAGCATGGGCCACAGCCAGCGCCAGGGCCTGGGAGTGACGGAGGCTGGGTGCCGCCTGCCCTGGGCCTCTGTCACCAGCAGTTGCGTGTGAAAGGTGCTTCAGGGGGCTCGAGCTCTTGCTACACAGAGGCCGTTTCGTCTTGATGACAGCAGTATGTCTCCACCTGCGTTTCTTCTCGTGCGAGGTTGGGCTGGCAGTGTTGTCTGCTCGCCCAAGTGCTGTGATAATTAATGCATCGGAAGGGGCTCAATGAACTATAAATGAGGTGTCTTCTGACATCTCTACGGGGCAGCCCAGAAAATGTGTAGAGTGATTTAAAAAATGTTTATTAGGAAAGCAACTTTATTTATTTACCTTTTGACCCCCTTCACCCATTTCTCCCACTCTACCCTCCACCCCAACTCTGGCAATCCTCAAATCTGTTCTGTGTACCTATGAGTTGTTGTTTTCAGGTTCCACATATAGGTGAGGTTATACAGGTACTTGTCTGACAGTCTGGCTCATTTCACTCAGCATAACGCCCTCGAGGTCCATCTGCGTTGTAGAAAAAGGCAGGACCCCACCTTTGTTATGGCTGAGCAGGACTAAATTGTAGGTAGTACCACGTCTCGGCTGCTGTGAACAGTGACCACGGGGATGCAGAGATGCGAGTATTTTCGAGTTAGGGTTTTTGTTTGTTTTTTCCAGATAAAATACCCAGAAGTAGAATTTCTGGGTCTCAGGGTGGTTCTGTTTTTAATGTCTTGAGGACCCTCCATACTGTTTTCCATAGTGGCTGCACCAATTTGCAGTCACACCCCAGTGGGTGAGGGTCCCCTTTTCTCCAGCCTTGCCAGCTCTTACCTGTTGTCTTTTTTGATGACAGCCGTTCTGACAGGTGCCGGGTGGCATCTCGCTGTGGCTTGATTTGCATGTCCCTGATGATGAGCGATGGTGAGCATCGTGGACATGCTGGCCGTCTCTGTGTCTTCTCTGGAAAAATGTCTGTTCAGACCTTCTGTCCATTTTTTAATCTGATTGTTTTTTGCTGTTGAGTTGTGTGGGTTCTTTATAGCTTTTGGATGTTACCCACTTATCAGCTGTATGATTTACAAATATTTTCTCCTCAGTAGGCTGCCTTTTCCTTCTGTTGAGGGCTTCCTTTGTGCACGGGAGGAGGCCTTTTTAAAGATGGATTTCATCATAGCTTAATAACAGAGCCCTCACTCTCCAGTAGCACCTGATTCCAGCAGCCTGAAGTCGGCCTCACTCCAAGACTGTGCCGCCCAGGCCCTTCCGGGGGCTTCTACCCTTTGCCCCTTCTTGCCTTGACAGGACAGACGGGCCCTTCTTACTCCTTCTGTGTCCCCAGGGCCAGTGAGTGGCTGCCTGAGTGACATGTGAACATTTATCTCAAGGGGCAAAGGGCGGCCTTCGCTTTTCAGGCAGTCCTGTGTTTTGGGAGAATGGAAAGATACAGGACCGGAGCTGCCCTGGACTCCTCAGGGAGCGTCTTGGCTGGCCACCTAAAGAAACTAAGGAAGGTCATTGTTCTGCGGAGAGTAATGTTAAAGGAACCAGGAGGTGGAGCTGTTTCTTAGGACCCAGGGCAGAAGGCTTCTTGCATCACCTCAGCATGTGGGCTGCATATGGAGTGTGAGGGGCCGAGGGAGCGTGTGCAGTGGCTGGTGTCCCTGAAGTGGCATTTACAGCTGGTCCTGGGCCCAACTGTCCTCTGTCCTCACCGGGACAAGCTAGGCTATGTCATTTTCTCGCAGACACTTGCCCGTGTGACAACCCTCCAGGTGGGGCGGCTGGGTCCGGCGACAGTCCTGTCTGTTTCCCTGGGGACACCTCCCTCTAGGTTCTCCTGTGCGCCCAGCACACGGTTGGTCAGCCTGCTGGGGCCCGAGCCCTGGGACCCAACCTGCCTGGTCAGAGGAGGCCGCCCACAGCCCCGGCACTTGGGAAATCTGCACCCTTGCCTGCTCCATCTCAAGCTGCTGGGGATGGAGTTGGGCCCCAGGGGCCCGCACTCCTTCCTTGTCTGCGTCTCCGGGAGCGCCTTCTCGAAGGCCTGTGGGACCGGTTCTGTTCTGGGCCTGAGCCTCCCAGATCTTCTGGGCCCAGCCCTTGCACCCAGTGGTAGTTTCCTAACTTTCTGGAGTCTTTATTTTGAAGTCACTGGACAATAACTGACTCCAGAGGGCTTGCGGTTCCGTGAGCTTTGGCACGTGGGTCCCTGTCACCAGCTCCCCCCACGAGCACGGGTGCCCTGCAGGCGGCTGCCCCACACAGCAGCCCAGGCACCCTTGCTCCTGCCAAATGGCCTTCCTGTGTGACAGTCTGTCTTCAGTGGGTGCTGCAGGTCCCTGCGCGTAGCTGCTGCCATGCTTGCCCTCAGGCGGCCGTCTCCGTCCCTTCCCCACTGCCTTGCTTGTGTCGGCCTCAGCAGGCGGCTTGTTTTCACTCTGCGTCCGTGGCGTCTGGTGTGGTGCTCTAGTGATGCCTGGGCCTCGCCTGCCCCAGCGTCACGGCTTGTTCACACCGGGCCTGTGTGGATGCATTGAGCCTGCCCCCGGCTGTGGGCTGTGCTGGCCCTGCCCGTGTCCCAGCAGCTGGGGTCGCACGAGCTTACGGAGCTCAGGGAGGACAGGCTGCTCCCCTGCATGCTTTGCTCTTTGCTCGTTCCTGGCAGGCTGCTGTCCTTCTCGCCTTCCTCACATCTGTTTGGGGAGCCCGTTAGGACGCTGAGAGCGGGCCTGCTGGCACCGGGCTCTCACGGCTCCTGCGTCTGAGAAAGTGTAGTCTGGGGGGTGTCTGCTGGATGTGGACCCCCTGCACTTGGCAGCATGTCGTTTAGAGATGAGGACGCTGAGGCCCAGAGACATTCCGTCGTCTGTCCGAGGACCCGCTGGGTGCTGGGCCTGCGTGCCCTCGGCAGGCCGCTCTGATGATGAAGGCGTCGGGCAGCCGGGCTTGTTTCAGCGTGGGCTCTGTGCGCCCTGAAGTCCTGGGGCCTGACGGCGGTGGGTCGTTTCCACCGGGGGCCGGGGAGCCATGCCTGCTTCCTCCCTTGGCAGCTCCGAAGGCCAAGCCAGAGTGGGTGACAGAAGGACCTGGAGCCCAGCCCCCCTCGGCCCGCAGCCGCCTCCGCCAGCTCTCCCGCGTAAACGGCATATCAGAGTGCACACCTTCTATCTTTGGGGCCCGGTGTCCCTTCTCCGCTCCCTTTTTTTGGCCCGTCCTCCTCGCACATCTCTCAGATGTGGTCGTTGCATGATCCTGAGGCTGCTCATCTCAGCGCAATCTTGCTCAGTGAAAAGTGCCTTGTTGGCCGAGTGCCCTGTCACTCTAATAGCAGACGGCACTGCGGGAACCTGCCTCGTGTCCTCTGAGCACAGCAGCCTGACTCTCACCAGAGCTCTTCCCGCCCAGCCGGTGACCCTCATCCGCGTTCTCCGCGTGGGAGGCTGCGTGCCACGTGCGATGGCCGCGCTTCCCGTGCTCTGACACATCTGTGTTTGGTTCCAGGCGTGCACACACCCTGACCGTGCTCTTCATCCTCACCTGTGTGCTTGGCTACGTGACTCTGCTGGAGGAGACGCCTCAGGACACAGCCTACAACACCAAGAGGTAACCAGGCCCCCAGCCCGGCGGGGAGGCTTGGTGGGTGGCTGTGGCCCTAGCTGTGCTCAGGCTGCCCAGGAGCACCTCCCCCAGCCTGCCTCCCCTGCTGTCCCTGGGACCCTCCAGGGACCATATGTCGTGTAACCTGCAGCTCACGCTGCGTTTGCACACGAGACCAGAATGTGCTGCGGCAGCTCCAGGGACGGGGCCCAAAGAGGGGTTGTGGTCACCAGTTCTGATGTGGGGGGACAAGCGTGGCTTCGACACCCCCTGAGTGCCCTGCAGCGTAACTCAGTTCTGACCCTGTCCACCCGAGGGAGCATCAGATCCCGCAGGGAGGGACTCAGTCCACAGTCTCACCCCACCTCCCCCTGACCCTTCACACTCCAGTCACAAGTCCACTTTGTCACCTGGGCTTCTGACCAACTGCTGTAGATCGGGGGTTTCCAGGACCCTCCTTGGGCTCGATTCATTTGCTGGAGCAGCTCCCAGACTCAGAAACGCTCACTGGGTGGCTGGTTTATGGGAAAAGGCTGTGACTGAGGACGGCTCGTCGGCCAAGATGCCGAGATGCGTGGGGCCAGGTGTGCGGAAGGGCGTGGAGCTGCCCTGCCTGCTCCAGGCGCCTCTCCCCCCACCCCTCCCGTGTTCACCCACCGGAAGCCCCCTAGACCGCGTCCTGGGTTTCACGGAGCTTTAGTGCGCAGGTGCAATAGATTAACTCTGGCCACTGGCGATTGAACTCAACCTCCCTGAAGTTAGGGATGGAAGTTCGGGGTGGGGCTGCAAGTCCTCCTGGCCACCGGCCCCCACCTTTGGGGCTTTCTCCTCATCCATATAATGAAAACCCTTTACTGCTGCTCATCAAAGGAAATTCCTAGGGTTTGGGGTCTCCGTGCCCGAAAGCGGAACAGAGACCCAATATCTATGTCTCATTATAAATCAGTGTCACGCAGCCTGTGAGTTTGTGTCTGGGGGCGTGTGGGTCTTCGTGACGGCCAGTGATGGTCCCCCATCAGCGAGCATTGTTCTACACTCTGTTGATACTAACGCTTTTGGAAAATTTAAACCAGCTTCAGACAACGGACTGTCTGGCAGATGATCTCAGGTCAGGAAGTAGTGGGTGGACTGTCTTTCATATCAGCTCCAGACAGAGCAGAGAGGTTGTGCCCTGGGCCTGAATCCCGTGGGCGCTGGGGCCAGTTGCAGAAGTGTGGGAGGGAGGTCTTAGCACTCACTCCTTTGGGCCCCTAACACTGGACGGACTCGCCTTGCCTTCTCCAGGCCCATGGAGCCCCCTTGCTCTCCTGATCTTGGGGCCCTGGCGGCTGCCACCGCCAAGGCCCAGGCCCCAGGTCCCACTTGCTCTGCTGGGATGACAGAGGCCAGAGGGATCCGGAGACCGCCACCGGGGTGGGGACAGAGGCAGAAAGAGGCTCGGGCCAGGCAGTGTCTTGACCGCTGGTCAGCTTTGCTTCGTGGGGCTTGTCAGCCATCCCGGTGCAGCCAGCCCTTGTTTTTGTAAAACGAGGGTCTCCCGTTTGCCACGGAGTGCGGTGTGAACAGCGGTACGCACTCTACTGGTGTCAGCAGCCCATGAAGACATCAGGTGGCTCCCCGTCAGGCGTGCACTTGGCCTCCTGTCTGTGGGCGCTGAGAGCCACCCACAGTTGCCTCGTATCCCCACCTGGCTCCTTGGCTGCAGCAGGGGCATTTCTGGTTAGACATGGCTGCCAGGGGGGTCTGGGCTCAGGGCTCTGCTCCCTGGAGGCGCTCAGGCCTTGTCCTCTCCTGTAAGACCAGCTCCTGGCTCCACTGTCTGCAGGGTTCCCCCCCGACACACACACCATCTCCCAGTCAGTGTTGCTGGGTCCTCCTCTTTTCCCAGGCTGGGCATCTCCGGACACTGCCTGCTGCCCGTCCCTACCCCGCATTCATGGGAAATGGGGTCCAGGAGTGCAGGAAGGACCTGGGCCGCCGTTGGGCCCTGTGGGTGGCCCCTGGGACTGCCCTCGGCAGCAGGTCCCTGTGTAGGGAGCGTGGACCTGTTGACACCGGGGAGGGTGAGGCAGGGGCCCACATTTGCCTAGAGGGCATTTGTAAGTAGAACTTGGTCTTTGTGAATTTGTCTGGCTGGGTTGTTGTTGACTTTAAAAACAAAACAGTTATTTTACCAGCAAAAGGGGGTTTGTTTGGGAACAGCAAAGAATTGCAATCTGGACGAGCAAGCCATACCAAAGTCGTGGCAAGCCCGGCCGACCCCGTGAGGAGCCCGACTTTATGGCGCACGGAGTGGGCTGGGAGGGTTAGAAGGGAACCCCGCTGGAGGAGAACAACGGCCCCGGGAGCTGACGGGTTCCACAGACGCACATGCCCTGTTTCCTGGGCTGCAGGTGGCGGTTCCTTCCTGCTGGGGCCTGGAGGGACGGGCCACACCGCGTGACAGCACCTCTTTTGGGAAGCCTCCTTTATCAATGTCACAGTGTAGAGGGTGTGTGGTATCTGCTGGGCGCTGCTGGGCAGGGAGGACTGAGAAACAGGACTTGGTCACACTGAGGGGACGTCCCCATTGGCCGTGAAATTAGGGCAGAGGTGAGCAGTTCTGATGTCACCAGGCAAGAGGTGTCACAAGGAAGAAGGGGACCCCTTAGCAAGAGTGGGCCCATATAGGGTGTCCAGGGAGTGCCCCCTGAGGGCAGGGGTTTGGTTCTCATTCAGCAGATGCCTTCCCTCTGACCTGGACCTCTGAGGTGAAGGGTGGCGTGTTGGCCGTGTCCGGACCGCCTAGCCTTTCACCCTGCACTGGCCTCTGTCCTGAGCTGTCCCTGCTTATGGGAGGCTGGGACAGTGCACACGAAGGATGACTGGCCCGCACAGCAGGGACCTGGGCCCTCTCTGCACAGCCCCAGTGTGAGTCCACTGAAGGGGGGTTCAGGGGCTCCCGGCTCTGCCCTTCTCTGAAGTTCTGTGCTCTGGGGACACTGGACTCCTCATATCTCACAGGCTCTGGTCCTCGCCCACATCGGGCACAGAGGAGCCGCCCTCCTGGCCCTGTGAGTCTGCTGCTCGTGCCTGGGACGGACCCCGAGCTTCTCCCCAGAAGCCTCCAGGGCCCCAGCGATGCTGCCACTCTCGTGGGCCATCCTCGTGGGTGTGTGGGTTCATCTGTGTTTGGTCATTTTCCCTCAAGGCCCCAGCTGGACCCACAGTCCCCTACCAACCCCCCTGTATGCCAACAGCTCCCCGGCTGTGCCGAGGCGCCCCTGGGGCAGCCCCCACTCAGCCTTGCCAGGGTCTGGGGGAGGCTGCTGGGCCCAATTTATTAATCAGTGTCATGTCAGAGCTTTTGATGCCCTCAGGGAGGACTCTTGCATAGGCAATACTTCTACAGCTTATGCTTATTTCCAAAAGTTAATACTGTCAGTGTTAAAAATTTAGGAAATGGGTTTGTTTTCCTTAAGCTTTCGATTTTGGCTTATGTGTCATTGTTCTTTTTATGGGTCTAACAAGTTCTGTCCCTGGGGTGGGGTGGGTTCAGTTTCCTCCTTAAGTCAGCTTATCAATGACATTTTTATGTGGCACGTATCCGGTTACAGTGCACAACTTAGTGAGTGTCCACAGTCACACCTGCCTGCCGGCACTGAGGGGACCCTGCCGTCAGCCCTCACGCAGGCTCAGGCGCCGCTGACCTGTCACCACAGGTCCTCTGGCCCCTTGTGCAGCTTTGCAGTGAGGCTGACCATCCAGCAGGCACTGTGTCCAGTGTCCTCACTCGGCGTGATGGCTTGTAACATCCATGTTGTGTGTCCGTGGTCAGGCTCCCTGCCAGGTGGCGTCCCACCATGTGGGTGTAGCCCACGTCATTGATCCACTTATGGCTGGTGACACTTAGGATGCCCACACATGTGTATAAATACCTATACGTGCATATATAAATGATACTGTTAAGACAGTGAAAGACAAGCCATGGACTGGGATAGAATATTTAAAAACATAACTGATAAAGGACTTGTATGCAAAATATGCAAAGAACACTTAAAGCTCAACAGAAAGAAAACAAACAACACAAGTGGCTGGCTGGTTAAGAGCTCGCTTGGGAGCACCTTCTCTGAGCAGCAGGGCTGAGGTTTGGATCCCACATTGAGGACCAGTGACGCTCGCCCTCTACAGCTAAGATGATGAACAACAGCTCGACCTGGAGCTGGGCTGCCGGGAGTCGCCGGCGATGGTGTAGGCTGCAGTGGGCTGCCGTGAGCTACATGAGTGGCTGGCAGCCGGTGTGAGCTCCCGTGAGCCGCTGTGAGTGGCCGACCAATGACCAGCGACCGATTGCCTCACCCGGGAAGAGCGCAATGATAATACCAACATGGGCCAGTGAAGCAACGTCCTCCACAACTAGACTGAAGAACAAAAAAACAGCAATTTGTCTACCTGTCTGTTCCCCTGATTCCCCAACGCTGTTCCCCTCCCCCCCCCAAAAAAAAAACCTTAAAAAAAAAAATAGGCAGAAGGCCTGAACAGATGCTTCACCAGAGATACGCAGATGGGAAATAAGCCATGGAAGATGCTTAATTAGCATCATTTGTCATCAGGGAGAAGCCAGATAAAATGGGACACCACTACACAGCTATTCGGATGGTTAAAACCACACAGCACCCAGTGCTGGGAGGACGTGGAGCACCGGGAACTCCCACCCCTGCTGGGTGAGCAGACAGTGCAGCCACTTTGAAGGAAGTTTAACTTCTTATAGAACCAAACACACTCACCCTGTGATCCAGCTATCGTGCTCCTTCGTATTTACCCAAAGGAGCTGAAAACTTACGAGGTCTGACAATTAAGTTCGCAAACTCACCCTAGAAAAAGTGCTACATACCTCTTTCGTGAATATCACTATGGTCATCTTCAAAGTACTCCCCTTGGGAAGCTATGCACCAATGCCAGTGCCTAGTCCACCCTTCAAAGCAATTTTGGAACTCTTTTTCTGGAATGGCCATCAGAGCTGTCGTATTACCCTTGAGATCCTGAGTGTCATCAAAATGTCTTCTTTTCAATATTTTCTTTATCTTCGGGTAAAAAAAAGAAGTCATTGGGGGCCAGATCAGGTGAGTAGGGAGGGTGTTCCAATACAGTGATTTGTTTACTGGCTAAAAACTCCCTCACAGACAGTGCGGTGTGAGCTGGTGCATTGTCGTGATGCAAGAGCCATGAATTGTTGGTGAAAGTTCAGGTCGTCTAACTTTTTCACGCAGCCTTTTCAGCACTTCCAGATAGTAAATTTGGTTCACTGTGTGTCCAGTTGGTACAAATTCATAACGAATAATCCCTCTGATGTCAAAAAAGGTTAGCAACATCGTTGTCACAAGTTCACAAACTTAATTGTCAAACGGTGTACATCCACCTACAGACCTGCACACGGATGTTTACAGCAGCTTTACTCATAACTGCCTAAACTTGGAAGTCACCAAGACGTCCTTTAGTAGGTGATGGATGAATAAACCGTGGGGAAGGAAGAAACTTTTCTCTACCCTCCTAGGTTCTTTCAGCCAGTCTAATAATTAAATCTACATGAGACAGATTAGCTTAACTAGAAAAACAACCAAATTTCATTACATATGCTCGTTTGGGAACCCTTCATACACATGAGGCTCAATGGGGGACTTGTGCCATTGTGAGCGGAGCATGAGGAAGACGCCTGGGCTTCCAGGGGAAGGTCATTGCGGACGCTAAGAGGAGCAGATGCTCGTCATCAGATTCTGTGCTGCCCTGTGGACAGGTCGCAGGGAGCTGCGTCGGGTGACCTCTCTCTCTGGTCATGAGCAAGCCCGCCGATTTAAATTCTTCAGGGAACGGTCAGAGACTCGATGGCCCTCAGCCCAGAACAGCCACCTGCCAGAGTGGGGAACATGTTTTGTAGCCCTGCCCAGTATACTTCCTGAGAAGGTTCACCTTCCAGAAGGCGAGCTGATGGTGCTCCAGATCCCACTATGCCAGCCTCCATCCTGAGAGCAGATCGGCTCAGTCAGACAGCTGCATGCCACTTAGGAGGCGGTGGTGCAGGTGCTTCCACAGGGAGGGCCCTGGTGCTCGACCCAGGTGTGGAGTAGCAGGGATCTCTGTGGAAACAGAAAAACAGTCAGTGACCGGAGCGGACTGTCATCCCGGTCTCTGGGTTCCGGAGGCAGGCAGTCATGGAGGTTTCTGGATGTGTGTCTCGAAGCCTCCTCAGGGGGAGTGGAGGCAGACGGGGGGAGTCTGACAGGCTCTGCTGTGCAGTTGGAATGACTCTGGTGACTTCCTGCCGCAGGCACGAGGATTGTCCGCAGGTGAGCTGCCAGGCTGTCCCGCACTCACTTGCCTGGCCTGGGAAAGGGCAGTTTTAGTTCTCAGTGATTCCAGTCAGAGGGCAGGAGAACAGTGTTAGAGAGTCGTAGCCGGGTGTTGGAGGGAACGAGAAGTCAGCATCCAGTCGCTTACAGGTGGGAAAAAAACCCCAGGGGCCGTGAGCAGCACTAGACTCGTATCCACAAAGTGTATAACTGAAACATAAGATTTCTTTCTGAAACCACCCCCATTTTTACCAAAGATAGCCAAGTTAGGACTCACTTATTTGCAGAGCCAGTGTGGGTTCCATGAGCCATGCCTGCTGTTTCATAGGAGCCGCAGGCATGGTCACCCGCTACACGGGCTCTCGCACCTGCTCTGCGGGCACTGCTTACAAGGCATCCTCAGGTTGGGCCTGAAAAGGCTTCTCGAGGCCAGAAAAGCCAAGGCAGGGACTTGCCACCGGGCTCTGCCCACCGTACCTGTGGGTTTGAGTGAGTCCCTCTCTTCTCAGGGTCCCCAGAGTACCCCAAGGTTCCTGCACCTGCCAAGGAGTGACATTGTATTCTGCTCACACGGCAAGGCTGCTGGGACCTGTGTGAGCGGGGTGGCGGGATGGCAGGGTGCCTCCAAGACTTTTGTCAGCTTGCAGAAGTCAGTCTAAGCCGTAGTTCCTGAAAGCCGCCTGCTCACGTCTGAGTCTGTGCAGCATTCCAGCCAAAGCCTGGCATCTAACCAGCTCCCAGCTGTGTCCTGTCCCAGGAGAACAGGCTCATAGTGAACGCACGCAGATAACAAACTCCCGGAGAGGTTCTGAATTCTGGAGAAGAACATAGATGTTTCAGTTTTGCCTTTGAAGGTGTAATTTACCAAATTGCTCTAAGTAAGTCATAGCCAGCTTAAGAGAAAGTTCTCCTTATGTCTTGAAAACAAAAAATTAAACAACCGGCAATATTTCAAACAAAAAGTCACAAAAATTTTAATCATCCCATCAGCTCATACAGTCCCATGTTAAGATTTGTCCTGCTTGAATCCGGCTTTTTTATTAGTTCTCGTGACCTTGCCTGTTGACAGAGGGAGACAGGGGCACAGATAATGCCAGGAAGTTTGCAAGGCTTTTGGTCATGGCTCAGGTGGTTTGCTTGGTGGAGCGGGTGCCTCCATCCCTGGAGATTGGAAGGTGTACCCGAAGTGGGAAGCACATATTCTCTCTGTTGCTGTGAGGGCATCAGCCTTGTGGCAGGGGACAGCTTCAAGCCGTCCAGGAGACGTGCATACAACACAAGAGCAGCCGATAACCCATGCTGAGTGGGCGCAGAGCAAGGTGCAGCTTGAATGCATGGCGTGGAGAACGGATGCAGAGGCCAAAGAACAGCGTTGGTCAGGGAGCTGGGAAGCCAGGCCGGCGTGGCTTCCCGTGACCTGACTGGGACTTAATCTACAGCCATTGTGTACCCATCTTAGGAGCAGACTGCTGCTGCGTTCCAAGGACATCGAGACGGCAGAAGACTGGCACCGGGTTCGAGAAGGGAGGGGCTTTTGGGCAGAAGCGGAGCGGGCTTCATCCTCACATGCCACAAGCTATAGATTGGTCGCGGACACCTTTGCATGCAAGTTAGATACGGGCCTTTTAGACAGATGTTTGCTCTCAGTATTGAGATGATTCGGTTTTCTTCCATCATCAAAGACCCGATTAAGACAGCAGAAACACAGGGAATTATCTCAAGATTTCTTTTTCATCAACTTTTACAACTTTCTTTGTCCTTTTTGCAATAGTTTGTCTCTTGTTTTCGTACCCATTCAGAAATGACCAGGACAAAGTTACTTACATTTTCCTTAACAAAAACACATCTCCATCCCTCATTCATACCTTGTTTTAAAGCCGCAACATACTCTATTTTTCTTGTATACACAGCTGTTTTCCCTACTGTTATTTGTAGCTTTAATTATTTGATTTCTAGTGAAAACAGTACAAAGTGAGCAATGTGAATACATCAGTATTCTTTAGATCAGTTAAATACATCCCATAATTTTCAGAAATATTTACTTTTTCATAGTATGATCTATCAATGAGGAACAAGGCATGTTTACTAAGAGACCCAAATATCATTAGTTCCTCTGTGATAAGAAGCCAGAGATAAACCTATGTTCAGTAATTAATGTTTCATTATTTTATTTTATTTGGAAATACTCTTGATGTTCTTTGAATTTCTATCATTTAATTTAGTTAGCAAAACTTTAATGTTTCAGAAAGATTTAGGAAACCATTTTTTTAAGTACACATGAAATATAATTATTGATAAAGAGTTCACCTGCAGAAAAAGCTCTGCCCTACTTACCATTTATTTAATTTACTTGCTCTTAACAATTACGTCGGTTACTTGTGAGAATTTCATCATACCAAGCTCTTTTTCTTGTTGACAAATTTTGCAACATAGGTAACATAAACTTACTTGACTAATAAACCCAGGTAGAATGAAAGTATACAAAATGATGATAACTGCACGGACATGCGTGTTTAACCAAACCAAACTCAGACCAGCTCCAGTAGCAAATATTTCCTGGAGCATGTGATCCGGAAAAGCATTCGGATTCATTTCTATTCTATTTTTGAGAATTTTTTTTTTTTTTAATAAAAGCTTTATTTTTTTAAAAAAAGATTTTTTTGGGGTTGGCCGAGTGGCTCGTTGTTTAAGAGTTGGCTTGGGGGGGGGCCAGCCGAGTGGCTCACTTGGTTAAGAGCTCGCTCAAGAGTTTGAGCTCTGAGCAACAGCGGTTCGATGCCTGGCCCAAGCTGAGCTGCCGCTAAGCTGCCAATAGGTAGCAGGATGGCTCAGCAAAAAAAAAAAAAGAGTTGGCTTGGGAGCGCAAGCTCTGAGGAGTAGGGCCCCAGTTCAGATCCCACATGGGCCAGTGACACTGCTCCCTCCCTGCTAAGATGGTGAACAGCAGCTCGACCTGGAGCTGGGCTGCCTTGAGTCAACGGCGAGGGCGTAGGCTGCAGTGGGGCTGCCATGAGCTACCGTGAGTGGCCAGCAGCCAGCCAATGGCTGGCGACCAATCAGCCTCAGCTGGGAAGAGCGCAGTGATCATACTACCAACATGGGCCAGTGAAGCGACGTCCTTCACAACTAGACTGAAGAACAAAAGGACAGCAACTTGTCTGTTCCCCATCCCCAATTCCTCAATAAAATCTTTTTAAAAAAAATAGATTTTTATTAGGTAACAGTGTGTTTTTCCAGAACCCATCAGCTCCAAGTAGTCGTTTCAATCTAGTTATGGAGGGCACAGCTCAGTGGCCCATGTGGGGATCGAACCGACAACCTTGGTGTTATGAACACTGTGCTCTAACCAATTGAGCAAATAGGCCGCCCCTTTGAGAATTTTTATGTAAGTGCTGGTTTGTTTAAGCCATTTGAATAGAGCTCTTTTACAAATTAGCAATGTCATTGGAGGTAGAAACCACTACACAACACACATGAACGTACAGACAGACACCTTGGTTTTAAAATCATTGCCATGAGATGGATAATATGCTAACCTACTCAGATGGTTAAGGCTTTTTCTAATTAATGTTTGTGGGGAAGACAATTAAAATTGGTATTTGTCCTTGGCAAGGGAGTCTTAGAGCCAGAGAAGCAGTTTGTGGTTTCAGGAAGACACTAATCTCCCATTTTTTTTCTTCAGTCTTAGGAAGCGGGGCTGATAAAGTTCAGTGGACCGGAACTGCTCCCAGAGCTGTGTTTCTGGTCTCACAGAGATTTGTAAGATAAGGACACTGCTCTGAGTTCCCAGAGTTGGGTTGTAACCTAAGTGACAGCATAGGCTGACCTACCTGTCCAACTGCATCATCCCTAACCTGTGTCTTTCCCTCTGGGGACAGTTTCATTGTAGCTTAGGGAGGAGCCTTTAGGAAATTCAGGTTAGGCTCTGAGTCCTCAGCTTCCCGTTCCACGAAATTTCTGATCTAGAAGTTACTACGTCCTTTTGGCCATCTTGAGAGGTTTCAGCCGGGATAAGCAGTCAATGTTTCTGGTGGCATTAAGTGATCGCACAGACCCAGGAGGGTGCAGAAGGCATCGCCCTTCTGATGGCCTGCACGTCCCAGGCAGGCGGCAGCCACGCCAGGCCCGGGACGCAGGCAGCAGCCACGGGGAAGCCATCGGGCTGGGTTTGGGAAGGAGGCATCCATGAGGTTTTACTTCTCTCTTGCTGGGCTTAGCAGGCCGTCCATTCACAGAAGCCTGAGGCCCCCCTGGCTTTTCCAAGTTCTCTAGAGGCGGTCTTTCCGTTGGCCTTCGGCCCCTGCAGCGGGCCACCTGGAAGGGAAAACGGCAGCCTCACAGTCTCCGAGGTACCTCTTGTCTCATTGCCCATTAGGCCTTTGCAACAAAGCTTTCAATGACGCTATTAAAAACTTTCTTAAAAACCTCTTCCGTTCCTAACCGTAGACTCCATTAGGGCTTGATCATTGGGTTTCGGTTTTACATTGCTTCTGGCCAGCAGTGTCCCATAAATCATTCAGGTAAATCGAATGACTTTTTTTAACATGCAGCCTGTTTAAACATTCCAATTTCCATACTCTTACCAACCTTCTATTTCCATATTCTTGCAACCTAATCGTAGCCTGAGTCCGGGCTACGCCAGTGGGTCTTGTTACCACAGTTTGTGAATTCCCATATCAAGGAGTCCTGGAAATTTCTCTCCTGTACCCTGGCTGTGTTACCCACTCTTGAGTCAGAAGGCTTTGAGTCCCCAGCAAGGGGTCAGTCAAGGCCCTGGTCCTTTTGTCAGCCTTTATGTTCATTAAGCGACCTGCCTGCTGATGGGGCTTCTCGTCGTAATCTCTGCCTTAGTGACTTTTTTAATTTCTCCAAACGGGGGTAAATAGAGCAGGCTTTCCCGGCAAGGCTGGGGGACTAACGGGGCCCCTTTGGCCAAGCTTTGGGAGTCTGCGTGAGACCCTAACGCGTCAGTGTCTGTTCTGTTCACCCCGTATCTTGGTCACCATCCAGACCCGCCCTTCCCGGTGAGGCTGTGACGCTCACTTCCCTTTCTGTCTCTGTGTCACTCTGTCCATGTTTGCCTTATTCACCTTATTTCTTAATATCCTTTGCTACAATTTTTTCACTTTCTTGGAAAAAGTCTTGACCCTTCCCTTCAGCCATCCCACACTCTCTTGTTAATTAACCTGATGTTTTATTAGCATCTGTCAGACCCGCGAGGGGAAGCCGAGACGGCAGATTCAATAAGGCGTCCCCAGCTGGTTTTTGTTTGTAAGGCTTGTAGTTCTATTTCTTTATGTTCATTTTTTAATAATTTGGCCTCTCTCTAGGTACCAATAAAACTGCTGTTATGGTGAGAGCTCTAAAAATTTTCCAATTCAGAAGTTTTCCTAATTAAAGGATCTATGTCTGGCCAGTGACAGTAACATCTGGTCATCTCAGTAGCAATGCAAACCAGTAATCCTTTTTATGGGAACACCTGGAAGTGACCTCCCAGCCTTGGGGTAAATCTGTGCTGTAGACGCACAGTGCAGCCCCTGGATCCCAGAAAGTCACTCCCCAAAACGGAGACAGCACAGACCTTCGTCACCCAGGCGGTCAGAATGGTGGTGTGGAGAGGGCGTCTCAGTTCTCCCACAAAATGTGAGGCTCTCCAGCCCTGAACCCGCTAACTCGTGGCCCCGGGCCGGCACGGCTGCACTGGGACCTGTCCAGCAGTAATGGGTGGCGAAGGGTGCGGTGACAAAGGCCCCATGTGGGCTGGGGCCACTCCTGACACAACCCCCGGGAGCTGGCACGTCCAGACAGAGGCGCACTGGGAACCCCAGCTTATCCCACTGGCCACCAGGTGCACCGTGGAAAGTGCACCTGGCCGACGGCGGGGACCAGAGAGGATATGGTCACAAAGCCTAGGCCCCAGGACACAGAACGAGAAGGAAAGAAAAACCTCATGTGATTTTTAGACGGAGGCCTAGAGCAAAGTTTGTCTCCGCAGACGCTGGTCTGGAGAGAGCTGCTTAGCTCCCCACCTGTGGGGCCGGCTCCCACTTATGGGAGCCTGTGCCCGTGTTCTGTCCCCGTGGTAGTTCCTTCTTAGAACAACGACACGCGAGACACACACAGGAAAAAACGAACATCTTTGGGAGAAAAGAATATAGAAAACCCTAGAGTGTCTAGGTGCAAGAAGTTAGTGTCACAAACATTTTTCCTGCCGATCTAAACTCAGAAAAGGCCTTGCACCACTTGCAGCTCCTACCCAGCCCTGCAGACAGAGACTGGGAGGCTGAGAAGGTGAGAAGGCTCTCCCATGGTTCCTGTGGCGTGGCCCTGACCTCCAGCTGCAGCAGTCCAGGGGGCTAGCAGGGTCCCCGCGAGAGCCCCCGGCTGGCTCGCCAAACCTGTGGCGGGAGAGTAACTTTCCTCCCACCTTCTAAGTTTTTCTGGCTGGACTAATCAAATGAACATGAGACAGGTTAGAAGGAGAAAATGGCCACACTTGTTGCATATGTACATACGGATTCCATAAGAAGTGGAGACTGTGAGCATACTGGTGCATTGCCCCATGAGGGTCTTCTCCCTCCGCGGTGCTGCCCCGGGCGGTTGGAGCTGCAATGGGGGCTGTTGAGTCCAGGCTGCTGGAGTGGGCCCAGCCAGCCCTCCCTGCTGCCGAGTCACACGAGGCTCAGCTTCCAACTGCCCTGCCCCACCGGGGTCCGGGGCTGTCACCGCAGCGTCACCCTCGGGGTCCCGCCTCCTGCCTGGGAGAAGCCGGCACGGACCTGCGCTCACACACACTGAGGGCTGTTTGTTCTTTATTTGCAGAGGTATTGTGGCCAGTATTTTGGTTTTCTTATGTTTTGGAGTCACACAAGCCAAAGACGGGCCATTTTCCAGACCTCATCCAGGTAACTTGCCGTTTCTTCTTCCGTGTGCGCCCGCGTGGCGGTTCTGTTCTGAGCGGTCACTCTGTGTCTGTGCTGCGGGGTGTGAGTGTCCTGCCCGTCCCTCTTCCTGGCCCCTTCTGGTCAGCCACCCACACTGTTGTCATCTGAGGAAGGCGAGGGGAGCGTTTCCAAGTTACCTGGAGGCTCCTCCTCCTTCAGCCCCCAGAGCTCCTTCTGCTCCTCAGCCGTTCTGACCCTCACCCTGCCCAGCAGCTGCCCTTGCCCGTCTCTGCCTTGGTCGGGGGCATTCTTCCTACAGACCCAGGTGCCCCAGGACTGCCCAGTGGGCTTGAGCAGGTGGCTGTGCCACAGGCCGTGAGGTATCCACCCTGCTGGCAGGTTCTTTTGCCTCTGCCTCCCACTCCTCAAAGTTATGGGGAGTTCTAACAAACCCCGGACCTCAGCTGGAGGGGAGCCCTGCCTGCCCTGCCCCCCCACCCAGGCCCCCGCGTGTTCAGGGCTCCAGCCTCACTGGGGGCAGGGCGTGGTTTTCCTGAAGGGTCACGACTGAGTAACATGATTCTTCTCTGTCTTAGTAGGGGTGTGTATTTACTGTAGAAAATTTGGAAAGTACAAAAAATATTATTAAAAATAAAAACTCACAAAAAATAACCACTATTAAGTTTTGATGTGTTTGTATGCTTGTACACATACATAGCTTTAAAAAATTGGAATCGTATGTGTGGGTTGATATCATGCATTTTCCACTTCAGGTCTAACACAGGCGTTTGCTTAGTTTTTTGTGACAGTTGGTTTTAATGGCTGCTTGTTTAGCCGTCATATGAGTGCACTACAGTTAATTTCACCAGTTCCATATGATTGTATATTTAGGGGTTTCCGATTTTATTGTAATAAGCTGGGCTATAGTGACTTTTCACACGTACCTGTGTGTGTACACACCTGATGATTCATTTAACAGAGTCCTGGGAGAAGTGGCCGGTACAGGGCACAGACAGGCCTGTGGGAGACGTTACCAAAGTGTCCTCCAGAAGGGACGTGTCCGCAGGGCGTAGTGGGCGCGCTGAGCAGTGTGGGGGCTCCTGCACGGTCTCGGCAGCCACCCTGCCCCTTTAGTGCCTGTTGGGGGCGTGGATGCTGGATCGCGCTGGCATGGACCCTGGCCATGGGCAGTGGTGAGCTTCCCGAGCTGCAGGGCCTGGCCCATGCTGAGGGGCGGGGAAGGGGCTGGCCCCCGAGTCCGGAGCTGCAAGACCATCTGCGCCTCTCAGTCACCTGGCACATCCAGGCCTTCCTCAGAAAGGTTTGGACTCCTAACCAGAGCAAGGGAAAAGTGAGACAGGTGTAGAAACCACCGGGATCACAGTGGAAACCCAGGTGCAGTTCAGTTTGTCAAATCGGTTTGGGAGGAAGAGTAAGAGCTGCTGAAGCCCAGCTGGAGCTGGTCACACCGGGCGCTGGATGCAGCTTGAGCCAGATAGACAGGCCCCTGCTGAGGCCAGACTGGCCAGCGGGCAGCCGCTTCCCAGCATGTGGCCCCTTGGCTCCGTCCAGTCTGTGATGCTGGTCATCTTTGAGCCGCCTGAGTGTTAAGCCAGGTTCCCTGTGCAGAGGGCAGCATAACATTTCTGAGTCCGACTCTGCCCTCCTCTCAGTTTAGTTGCTTTGCGTAAACTCCGTGTTTCCTCACCAGTCTCTGATGTAATTAATGAGGGGAGCCCGTCAGCTCCCAGGTGTCTTGTGGTTAGCAGGACATCCTCCAACTTCTCAAGTCAGCTTACAGTTGAAGTGAGTCTGTGGTCAGTGCTACACACTGAGACAAATGGCGAGGAGGATTTTCTCATCCCAGAGAGGGTGCTGGAGGGGGGCCCCCTGGCCTTGCCCAGGGGGCCCTCATGCCAAAACGTGCATTGTCTGCAAGAAAGGCGTCCTCTTGATGTGCATGTCCATCTGGCGGGAAGGCACCAGGGCTTCAAGGCGCCCAGATTCGATGTTTAGGAATAAGTGGGGGGCGCATATTGGATCCGGGAACCAGCCCCAGGAGTCCCAAGAGGAATGGAGACCCTGGTGATGCGAATGTGGGGGGAGGGCCTGCTGGGTCCTGGGGGATGTGGGCAGGCCTGGGCCCTGGTGGGCACTTCAGGGGGAGAGTGACAGGGACTCTTAGATTGCCCACCTTTCTGTTGGGGTGGGGCTCAGGGCGTGCTCTGAGTGGGGGTGTGCCAGGCGATAGGCAGCGATGGGGGAAGAGACAGTGCAGCCTCAGATGCGGTCCCCGAGCCCCCGGGACTGATGTGTGAGTGCGCCTGCGGCTGGGGAGGCTCCACTGCCAAGGGGCCGGGCACTGACTGGGCAGCAGCCCTGGGGGTGAGGGCGGCCCAAGTTACTTCACCACAAGCCTTTGGACCAGGGAGAACTTTCCAGGCTTCCCGCCCTCGAGCTGTTTCTCTTGAAGAATAAGTTTGTCACCTCAGCTGCTTATCCTGGAACTCGGAACTCCATTAGCAAACCTCCCTAAGAACGCACCACCTTTGTATTTCCTGCCTGTACCAGGCTGCTTTTTCATAAATCTCCATGGTGGTTTTCCCATCAGTACATGAGGCACAGTCCCCTAGGTTGCTGGGTTGGCCCTAGGAATCATGGGGACAGCCTGTGCAGTGAGCTGCTGCTGAGGAACATAACGTCAGGCTTTGGCACCCCCCTCACATCCCCCCAGCTGACTGCCCGTCCTCCAGTCTGCTCTCCCGGCTGCAGGAATATTTCCCCAGAACAGCCATGGCCCAGCCTTGGATCTCTTGGTGCAGAGTCTTAAAAGTTTGTGAGCAGCACCTTTTTTATTCAAGGTGAATTCGTTTTTAAAAGTAGGCTGGTGATTTTATTTTACAGACATAAGCAAAGGGAAACTGGATACCTTGGGCCTTTATTAGTAGGATTATCAAGAACCTTGGAAGGTAAAAGTTATCATTTGCATTTTAGAATAGTTCTGGACTTCTCTCGTTATCTTGTCCCCCAGTGAAAAACTTACCCCATTGGGGGGGGGGGTGGAAGCAAGTGGTAAAGAGTGGAGTCCTGGCTGATAAAGGAATTTTGAGGGGCGAGTTCTTCTTCCCCAGCATTACTAAGATAACACTGACACAGAGCATTGTGTAAGTGTAAGGTGCACAGCGAGGCGATGTGATGTGCACACAGATTGTGAAATGGTTACCACATTAAGGTTAGCTAACACCTCCACCACCTCTTATAATTACAGTGTGGTGGTTTTTGGTGGTGAAGACGTTCGAGATCTACTCTCACTGACTTTGAAGCATGCAATACAGTGTTGTTGACGTAGTCGCCAGAGGGATAAGTTCCTACTGTGTGCTGGTTGGAACTGAAGACAGTTTCCTAAAACAAACCACCATGAACAAATTGGGTTTAATCCCAGGAATTCAGAGCTGGTTTAACATTAGAAAATGTGTGAATGTAATTTGTCACATTAACACTAAAGAAAAACGTTGATCCTCTTAAATGCAGGAAAATAAAATCTCATACTGGAATTAAAAGATTTTCTTAACGTGATAAAAGGTATCCACCAAAAACCTACTGCAGACCTATTTCCTGTGGACGGTTAGAAACATTGCTAGTAAATACAGGACAAGCATTTTTGCTGTCACTGCTTCTGTGCCCTAGTTGATGGGCCTTCTGGGCCGCTGCAGTGAGACAAGAAAAAGAAAAGATTTAAGGACTGGAAGGGAAGAAAAGGAAGGAGAAAGCATTCAGAGAGAAACTGTGCTCCCTTCTGAGTTAGGTCTTGCTTTATAAAATCTCTACTGGGGGGCTGGCCGAGTGGCACAGTGGTTAAGAGCTGGCTTGGGACGCCAGAGGGCCCCGGTTCGGATCCCACATATGAGGGCCAGTGACGCTGCCCTCTACCAAAAAAAAAAAAAAAAGTCTCTACTGGGGACAGAAGGGGGCCCAGAACAGATGGCCCATGTTTCCAGGAGCCACGTGTGCAGGACTCCGTGGAAGATGGACTCTGCCAGGAACTGGCGGGCCTGGGCTCCTAACGCTGTGTTCTCTGTGTCTTTGTAGCGTACTGGAGGTTTTGGCTGTGCGTCAGTGTGGTCTACGAGCTGTTCCTCATCTTCATACTCTTCCAGGTAAGCGGCTTTTGTTGGTTGGGTAAACTGTGGGAATTTAGGTGATGATGTGGTGCCCAGGTAAGTGAAACGTGACTGAGAAGGTTTTGAACATCATTCCCTCCAGAACTTGGGTGGGAAGTGTCAACAAAAGTCCCCAGTCTGAGGTGTGGAAAAGAGGAGAAACTTTATTCAAGTGAACAGCTAGCAAAACGGGGAACCGGCCTCTGAAGAAAACCGAAAGTGCATCCTGGAGACAAAGGGGAGGCCGCCTTTTATAGAGAAAGTTCCTGCCCTGGTTCACAATTAGTCCATTTCTGTGCAAGGAGGAATCCAGATTTGCGTGCGCAGTCTGATTGGTGCAAATAGCACTGTTGTGATTGGCCAGCTTTATACTTTCTGATTGGTTGTTATGGAGCCACTATGATTGGTCAGAAGCTCCATTTGGATGTGGCAGGTCTCAGCCCATTGGTCAAAACACCATACCAGGAACTCCCTTATAAGGGTCGGCTCAGCCAGCAGGAGCACAGTGCAGCAGCTTGAAGGCTCAGTCTGTGTTTTCCCTGAAATGCAGAGTGTGTGCGAGGCAGGCATCTGTCAGCAACGGCTGCTAGACTCTGGTTTTGAACTTGAGTTCCATTAACCACAGGGAGTCCTTCTTGGCAGATACAGTCCTTCTTGGGGTCCACAGAAGCAAGGCTGGACCCCAACAAAAGTGGGCGGAGGCTGCGACGGGACCGCCCAGGACGATGTGTTTGTGGGAAGCCTGGAAGCACCGCCCTCCAGCAGAATCTGTTGTAAGCACGGAGCACCGTGGTCCTGGACCTCTGGTGCAGGGTGTCTGCGTGGGCCCCGCCCTCACCGTCTGCAGGGCCAAGCGGAACAGACGGTTCAGGTGTGGCCACCTTTGCTTTGAGTGGCAGGTTCTCCAGATCTGGGCAGGGGCCACACCTGGAGAGGAGCACGTCTGACCCCACGACACAGGCGCTATGAGGGTTTGAGGTGGACCCATGGCCAAGCCTCACGGGGGTGTGTAGGTTTTTTGTTTTGTGGTTGACCAGTGGTGGCTTCGCGTGCTTTTCTCCCTGCTGGCACACATGCTGGGAGATGGCCGGTGGAGCTGGAAGCTGGCCTCCTTAGTAAATGTTGGATCAGGATTTGTGGTCAGTAGTGTCCGTTTTAGTAATATTTCTTGTTCCGCTTAATTTAGTGAACACACATTGTGATGGTGATCTTCAGTTTACCAAATGCTTTCATAGTCACAGCCTCAGAGCTGTCAGTGTGCTCGCAGCTGGTGATGGGTCATCACAGGGTGAATTTTACTTTTTAGGGTAGGTGTACAGTTCTGTGAATTTTAATACATTTATATTTGTGTAAACACCAGTGAGGACAGAGACCAATCCCGTCCCCCCAAATGCCCTCGTGTTACACCTGGAGAGTCGTATAACACGGGCAACCACTGCCCTTTCCCCTCCATCTCCAGTTTTGTCTTGGAGAATCTCCTACAAACAGAACTGTACATGACCTTTGATGCCTCTGAAATTCACGCAGCTTGTCAACACTCTGCTGCTTTTTATTGCCGCGCCGTCTCGGTGACATGGACGTACCAGTGTGTCCATTCACCAGATGCTGAGACATTTGAGTTGTTTCTGTTTGGGGCTGTTGAGAACAGAGCTGCTCTATCGCCCTGCCCCTATCCGTGTGCGCCTGAGCTGCCTTCTCTGGGGCAGCCACTGCTTCTGCGACGAGTTTACGGAGCTGCCCCACGCCTCCCAGAGGGCTGGGCCACTGTGTTCCCAGCAGCGCTGTGTGAGACCCAGGCGTCTCATGTTCTTGTCAGCGGCTGGGACTGTCAGACCTTTCATTTCAACCACTCTTAATGGGAGCAACGTCTTAGCCGGTTCTGATTTGCGTTCCTTGAGTGGCTGATCATGTCAACCAGCTTCTGTGCGTTTATTAGCCGTGCAAACATTCCTTGTTCAAGTCATTTGCCTTTTTTAAAAATTGGCTTGTTTTTGTAGTGTTCAGTTATGACAGCTTTTTATATAGTCTGGGTACAAGGCCGTTGTGGGATGTGTGACCTTCAAATGTTTTCTCCAAGTCTGGCGGCCCTTCATTTATTAAGTCGTATTCATTAGTTTTTCTTTTCTGGATTGCGATTCTGATGGCATGTGTAAGATTCCTTTGTCTAACACCATGTTCCTAAGATTTTTCTCCTCTGTTTTCTCCTGAAAGTTTCATAGTTATAGATTTAAAGTTAGATCTCAATTTTGAGGATTAAAAAAAAATATCTTGTTTTGAAATAATCCTAGATTCACAAGAAGTTGTAAAGACTTGTACAGGGAGGTTCTGCGTGCCCTTCCCCCAGTTCCCTGTGGTGACGCTGCATAAAGCCAGGGCAGCACTGACCCAGGGAGCTGACCCGTGCACAGCTACCACGCGTCACCAGTTTCCATGTACATACACAGATGTAAGAGTTCTATGCAGCTCTTTTTTCATGAGAAAAAATTTTATTTATGAAAATCTTAAGCAGTACTAAACTCAGAAGCTCCACTTAGGTGCAACAAACATGGATATGATGCCAAGCAACACTAGTCTATTTCTTAAATAAGATTTAAGTTTGACAGAGCATAGTAGTTCTTAAAGCAGCCATCATCAAATTTCAACATGATCCTGTCTATTTTTAAAGAAGCAAGGCTAGAATGAGCTATAGAGGTTTTTTTTTTAAGAGTATGTTAAGTGACGGATGGAATTCCATGAAGGGATCAGAACAAAGGTTGAACATGGCTTGGGCAAAGCACGTCATGTAGGTGGAACGCTGATGCCATAGCGACCCCGTGGCCCACAGGCTCACTAAGACTGCCAGCGTCTCCCGAGGGTGAACAGGTGGCTTTTCCCAGCCACCTGTGCACAACTTATTGTCGCTCAGTTTCTGCTAAAGCCTGTGGCACAGCCAGCTGCCTCCAGGTAAATAACTGCTCCCGCCTAGAAGAGACCCTTGGCCCTGTTCATGTTAGAACAGGGGGAACGTGACATTAAAAAATTTTAAGGTCCAAAACCTATAGAAAACTGAGTTGTACAGAGACTTAGTTTCAGACCATTTTGAAGAATTTTTGAGCTTTAACATAACATCTTTTCAGAGACTGTGGCATATGAGGAACCCACCAATTATTACAAATAAGTTAAGAGCAGAAAAAGACCTTGTGACCAAAATGGGGAGGACGGTATGAAAATATTTACAAGAAAGGTTCAGAATATGGGAGTATTTACAGGATGTGAGAACTGCCCGTCTGCAGCCCTCGTGAGGCGCCTTCGAGCTCCCAGAACCTCTGCTTTCTTCTCCTTTCATTCTTGCTCGTTGCCCCTCCTGGGCCTGGAGACAGGCCGAGTGTAAGTCTCCTGTGGAAGCGGACTGCTGACATGCTCATTCTGAGACTCATTTTCTTCAGATGGTCCTGTGGTTTCAGTTTTCCTCTGTGTGGCTTACAGCTGAGGGGACGAGACAGACGTGCATTGGGATCAGACACTGGCTCCTCTGGTGGCCCGGGGTCTGTCTGCTTTGGCTGTCACCTTGGGAGGGGCGATAACCGTGGTCTTACTGTGTGTCCCAAGCACAGCCTGGCCTTGTGAGGCGCTTCCAGCCACGGTCCTCTGTGGAGTCTTTCTGGCTGGAGTCTTGGTCAGTGGGCGCTTGTGCTCCAATCTGTAATGTAGTGCTGGTGGAGAACCTGATTCCCAGTTTAGGTGCCGCGGCCTGCAGCACCCGGCCGGCCTCGCACATGCTGCTGGCTGGTGCAGGACAAGCCACAGCGTCTTCCTTGGAGACACGCTGGAGTTGCCAGCTGTCCCTTAGTGACGACGGGCTGCTGCTGCAGCCCTCCAGGTAGATTGTGGTGGTCAGAATGGTTCTTTTTCATTGTATTTTTTTTTTTAAGATTTTTTAAATTTTTTATTGGTGAATTGGGGGGATGGGAACAGTGCTGGGGAATTGGGGGAAGGGGGACAGACAAGTTGCTGTCGTTTTGTTCTTCAGTCTAGTTGTGGAGGATGTTGCTTCACTGGCCCAAGTTGACACCATCATTGCGCTCTTCCCGGGTGAGG
>NW_017732333.1:538844-552711 GCF_001890085.2 Hipposideros armiger | reverse complement strand
CACTGGCCCTCATATGTGGGATCTGAACCGGGGCCCTCTGGCGTCCCAAGCCAGTTCTTAACCATCGCGCCACTCGGCCGGCCCCAGAATGGTTCTTTTTTCTCCCGTTGTATGGATCAGTGGACTCCATTTCCTTAAAACAAGCCTCATGAAGCTTCATGAGTTTTTTTTTTTTCTAGTTGTGGAAACCCCACTTGTGTGGAAAGACTGCTTTCTTCCCAGAGGCACCTGTGGCCCTTCGTTACCACTTGGAGCCCTTGTCCTGAGGATGCTGCCTTATCTCCTGGGTGGGAGCGTCTGGAGCATTCCTGAGGCCCAGTTTCACTGCTTTTCTTGATTCTGGAACCCAGTGGGCTCACTTGTTTGTACCTCTCAGTGACCTGCAGTTTGGCGCAGGTGGTGGCTTCGGTTCAGCGTGCACATGAGGCTCCGGTGGGCTGCCTTGCGCCTCCGCATTTTTGGTGACGTGGCCAGCGCTCCCTCAGCTTGTTCCTGGCTGCTGGTATGTGTCTCGGTCTCATCACAAGAGGACGCACAAGTTTGGCTTTCATGCAGAACATTCCAGATGGACTGTTTAGCTGAGAAATCACTGTGTGACAGTGGTTGCGTCTCACATGGGTGGGGGCAGGTTGGGTTCGTTGTTGAACATGTGATGCTGAGAAGACTGTTGGAAATGTTTTTGTGGTAGAGGGCCAGTGAGGCCTGACCATTGTCTCCCATCAGTGGACCCTGATTCTCGTTTTCTTTTCTTGCTCCCCGTTGGAGGTGGGCTTTCAAGGCTTTTGACAGCATGTGTCCGTCAGGCTGGCCCAGAGGCCCAGACTCTCAGCTAAGCTCTGCAGGTCACTGCACTCGAAGGAGCCCGGCTCCTCCAGGGAGGGGACGGCGATGGTGATCTGCAGTCCAGGTGCCCACTCAGGGCCCTGGTCCCCTGCCCCCAGCAGCGCCATTCGAAACCCTGGAGACCATATGCAATTTTAAATTTTAGTAAGAAACACACAACACAGAGTTGACCACTTTAACCTTTTAAGCACAAGCTCAGTGGCATTAGGCACATTCGCTGGTACGGCCATCACCGTCACCATCTCCAGGACTTTCCATCGTCCCAAACTGGCTGTCCCCATTAAGCACTAATTTGCAGCCCCTACCCCTATCGTCTACTCTCTGTCTCTGTGGATTTGACGGCTGTAGTTGCCTCATGTCAGTGGGGTGGGTCACACAGGATTTGTCTTTTGTCACTCAGCACAGTGTCCTCTAGGTCCATCCGGTTGCAGCAGGTGTCACCTGTCCTCCTTTTAAGGCTGAGTGACATTCGTGTGGATGCACCACGCCTTGTTTACTACGCCTCTGTCCGCAGACACTTGGGTTGCGTCCACTGTTCGGCTGCTGCGAGTGGTGCTGTCTAAGGGGGGTGTCTGTCCCAGTCCCTGTGCTCAGCCATGGGCGGCCTGGGCCGAAGTGCTGAGGCACAGGCACTGCGGGTGCACCTGTCGGCAGTCCCTTTGCACTGGCGCCCACAGCGGTGCCACCACTTTACACTCACCCACAGCGCCCAGGGCTCGGCTGTCCCCATGGCCTCGTGAGCACCTGTCCCTTTTCTTTTGGACAGCAGCCTCCTAATGAGCGAGTGGTTCTGGCTTGACGCGCTGCTGGCTGCTGGTGTCCAGCCCCTTCTCGTGTGCTCTTTGGCCATATGCATGACTCTTGGGAGACCAGCTTTTGTTTTGATTTTTTATGGTCAGTATTTTGTTTTATTTATTGCAAATAAAATTTGTACTTAAAAACAGATTTATGAGGGCCGGCCGAGTGGCGCGTTGGTTAAGAGTTGGCTTGGGACGCCAGCTCTGAGCAGCAGCGCCCCGGTTCGGATCCCACATGAGGGCCAGTGACACTGCGCCCCCTACAGCTAAGATGGTGAACAACAGCTCGGCCTGGAGCTGGGCTGCCAGGAGTCGCTAGCGACGGCGTAGGCTGCAGTGGGGCTGGCCGGCAGCTGGCGTGAGCGGCTGTCCAATGGCTGGCGAGCGACTGCCTCACCCGGGAAGAGTACAATGATAATACCAACATGGGCCAGTGAAGCGACATCCTCCACAACTAGACCGAAGAACAAAAGGACAGCAACTTGTCTGTTCCCCTTCCCTCAGTTCCCCAGCACTGTTCCCCTTCTCCCAATTCCCCAATAAAATCTTTAAAAAAAAAATTTTAAAAACCAAAAAAAAACCCAAAAACAGATTTATGAAACTGCCAAGTGCGTGTAGAGCTTCCCTAAGCCCTGTGCCCATCTTCCCCTGGTGTGGACATCTGACCTTCATGTGACTCATTTGTTACAGCTAACCCATATCCATGCCTCATCGTTAACCAAAACCCATACATTTCCCGATTCTGTTTCTCCTGATGCCCCTCTTCTGCCCGAGGACCCCACCGAACATGCAGGGTCATGTCTCCAGGCCCCTCTGGGCTGGGACCGTTATCCGCCACCCCTTGCATTTCCATTGGAGTTCAGAGTCACCTTCTCACTGCCATTTCTGTAATGAGAGCAGGTGGGGTGCTGGCAGGGCCACGTGGGGTCGTGGGTCACCCCACATGGGAATGTCGCGTCTGGCAGGATTGTCTTCCAGTCCGTGAACACAGGATGTCTTCCCGATTGTTTACGTCTTTAGTTCCTGCCACAGCGTTTTGTAGTTTTCAGAATATGTTTCTGTACGCCTAAGGATTTTATTCTTGGTGATGCTCTGTAAGTGGAATTGTTTTCTTTTTTTTTTTTTTTTTTTTTTAAACCTATAGCATTACAGTTTTTTCTTTCCTTTTTTTTTTTTTTAAAGATTTTTATTGGTGAATTGGGGGGATGGGAACAGTGCTGGGGAATTGGGGGAAGGGGAACAGACAAGTTGCTGTCATTTTGTTCTTCAGTCTAGTTGTGGAGGAGGTTTGCGCTCTTCCCGGGTGAGGCAGATCAGTCGCCGGCTTCTGGACGGCCGCTCACTGCGGCTGCTGGCCACTCACGCTGGCTGCTGGCCGCTCACGCTGGCTGCTGGCTACACACGGTAGCCCATGGCAACCCACTGCCACAGGGACTGCAGCCCACGCCGTCGCCGGCGACTCACAGCAGCCCAGCTCCAGGTTGAGCCGTTGTTCAGCATCTTAGCTGTAGAGGGCAGTGTCACTGGCCCTCATATGTGGGATCCGAACCGGGGCCCTCTGGCATCCCAAGCGAGTTCTTAACCATCGCGCCACTCGGCCGGCCCTGGAATTGTTTTCTTAATTCCCTTTTTGGTTTGCTCATTACTAGTGTATAGAAGTACAGCTTATTTTTGAGTATTAATCTTGTGTCTTGTGATCTTACTGAACTTGTTTATTCAAATAGTTCTTGCTGCTGTTTGGTGGATTTCTGAGTGTCCTCGATCCTGGGTCACGTCATCTGTACACATGTAGGGTTCTACCTCCTCTCCGAGGTGCTGCCTTTCCTTCTTTTTCTTGCCTTGTCCCGGCTGGAACTGGCGCCATCAGCCAGAACCGGCGAGCGTGGGCAGGGGAAGAGCTTCCAGTCTGTCACCGCTTAGTACGTTGTTAGCTGTGGGTTTTGTAGGTGCTCCTTGTCTGATGGAGGAAGTTCCCCTCTGTTCCTAATTTGTGGAGTGTTTTTATCCTGAAAGGATATTGGATTTCATCAAATGCTTTCTTTGCATCAAATGAGGTGATCGTCTGGGTTTTCCCTTTATTAATATTTGGAACCCGTTCGGCGTCACTGGCATAAATCCTACTCGGCCGTGGTCACCATGCCGCTTTCTGTGCTGCCGGACGGTTTCCTGGTATTCTGCTGATGCTCTTTGCGTGCATGCCCATTAGAGACGCTGTCTGCCGTTTCTCTGTAATGACTTTGGATTTGGTATCAGGGCTAATGGGGATTTGTCTGGTGTTTTTCTCAGGAGCTGACTGGGATTAGGGTCATGTGGTCAACGCAACCCATCAGTGTCGAAGCCACTTGACCCCTGGCTGAGGCGTCAGGTCCCTCCCCTGGGTGCTCTCGGGAGGCAGGTCGCTTAGCACGGCTGCCCTCCTGGACCGGGGTCATCGGCATGTGGTTTGGGGTTCCGAATGATCATTACCGAGTTCAGGTCTTGGTTCACAGCATGACTGATGCATGTCCGTGCTGTACTTTGGGTTATAATCCAACAGCTCACCGATTTTGTTGCTCACGTCGATTTGGCTTCTGTGTGCCTCACATACTCCCATCCGTGTGGGTTTTTGGTATTTTGTTTTGTCTTGCATTTTGAGCACTCTTTTTTCTGGTATTAGAAGCTTTCCAGGCCTATCCTGGGCATTTCCTGCCAGCCCTGTGATCAGCCCTTTCTCCCAGGAACCCTGGTCCTTTATTGGACATGGTCGTAGGGACTGAGACCTGGGCACTGCCCTGGGGTGTCGGAGCTTTGAGGCCCCTTAGCCGCCCCCTGGGGACATGTGTGCCCCAACCATGGTGTCTGCACGCATCTAAGCAGTTGTTCGCGCTCACGCACTCCTTCCCCAGGGGAGCTGTGTCAGCAAGGGCGTCCGGGGGGCTGGGGCCTCACTGGCCGTTGCTGGATGAGGGTTAGGTCTTGACCTCTGGGGCTGGGGCTGGGGCTGGAGCTGTCTTCCTTGGGTCACGCTGGCCCTCAGGTGCCTAGCAGAGACTGCTTCTGTTTGTCCAATTTTTTGCTTCTAAAATTTTGAAGTGTCCGAGAATCTGATCCCCTGGTCTGCTGACTCAGGAATGCAGCCCTTCTAACCCTCAGACCCTGTGGTCACCAAAACACACGTGGGTGACTTCATTTATTAATCCTGTCATAGTCTGAGGGTCACTTCCAAAGACCCCAAGCCAGGAATGGGGACTTCAGTGATGTCATCTGCCCATCCAGCCTCGAGCCTCCAACCCCCTTTGTCCCTTGGCTGCTACTTGGGGTGGGGATGTGGGGACAGGGTCCTGATGGGCACACAGGGCCCCCTCCTGGTGGACAGTCAGCCCCAGCTGGTGTCCGGAGGGGCCCAGAGGGAGGCGTGGGGCTGTTGCCTGTTGGGAGACGCCCTCCGTCAGTGCCATCCCAGGAGGGTTTGGCTAGTGCTGGTATCTGCGTGTCTGGGAAAGGCTGTCTGACGTCATGTGAAGCGTGTCCCACAGACGTGGGGAGGGGGCAGAGACCATGGCCCTGTGGGTGTGTGGAGCGTCATGTGGGACTTGGGACCCCCCAGTCTGCTGGGCCCTGCGTGGAGGAACTGCGTGTTGCGCACACAGTCGGTGGAAGTGTCTGCGCAGCACAACCCCATGTGGGCCGCTGGCAGTGACCGGCTGGGTTCCCTTGCAGACCGTCCAGGATGGCCGCCAGTTTCTGAAGTATGTTGACCCCAGGCTAGGGGTCCCACTGCCGGAGAGGGACTACGGGGGGAACTGCCTCATCTACGATGCAGACAACAAGACTGATCCCTTCCACAACGTCTGGGTGAGTATGGGCTCGGGAGCCCCAGCCCAGAAGGGGGTGGCCGGCCAGCGTCACCTCTGGGAAGCAGCTGAGGAGTGGGAGGATTGGAGGTGGGTGCTGCCCTGCTGTGGGTGCTCTGGACCCTGAGCCACGGCAGGCTGCATGGTGGTGGCGGGTCCCCGCTGGCCCCTGCTCTCCTTGGCAGTCAGGGTGTGTCATCCACACGCGGTCTGACAGCATATGTGCGAGACCCCAGCCTTGTCCCTCAGAGGGGCTGTGGGGCGCCCCTGGGGCCCTGGAGTTGGGGGTGAGGGGGCCCCAAGGGCCCTGAGGGACATCACACGCCCTGGTCCTGGGCAGGGCTGTCACAGGGGTGGCGCGTGTATGAGGCCTGCATCCTGTCACCCACAGGACAAGCTGGACGGCTTTGTGCCTGCACACTTTCTTGGCTGGTACCTGAAGGTAAGGTGACCTGATTGTTGGACGGGATGCCCTGGTTTTCAGGCCCGCCAGGGGGTCCGGGGCTATTTCCCGGCCACAGGTTGGCAGTCTGAGTGTGGCGGACAAGGGTCTGGGGGCCAGGGCAAAACGAGCAAGCTGTCCGGAGGGTTCGTAAAGCCACCGGGACTCTGAGGATGCCCCTGACCTGTGCTTCCCCTCGGCATGGTGGTGGCCCCTGAGGGTCCCCCGAGGCCTCCCCCACCGTGCTGTCCTGCTCCTGAGTGAGCAAGCGTGCAGCCCCCACCTGGCATGCATGAGGGGACACACCTGAAAGTCTTAAATCGAGGCTGCCGGGCAGCTGCCCACCCACCGAGCGTCACTTCCGGGGGTGGTGGGAGGTGGGCTGGAGGGGCTGACCTGCAGCAGGCGTCCCCGTCGGTCCCCCGGCCCGCAGACCCTGATGATCCGCGACTGGTGGACATGCACGATCGTGAGCGTTATGTTCGAGTTCCTGGAGTACAGCCTGGAGCACCAGCTGCCCAACTTCAGCGAGTGCTGGTGGGACCACGTAGGTGCTGGTGGGACCACGTAGGTGCTGGCCACGCCCACCGGGGCGGGAGTCACGCCCACCGGGTGGGAGTGGCCTCACCTGGGCCCCGGGCGCAGGCCCACACTGCCCTTGGGGGGAAGGACATGGGCGCAGGGTCCCCTCCGATGAGGTAGGACAGAGCTGGGGGTCCACGGCGTCCGCCTCTCGCCCCTAGTGGATCATGGACGTGCTCGTCTGCAACGGGCTGGGCATCTACTGCGGCATGAAGACCCTCAAGTGGCTGTCCCTCAAGACGTACAAGTGGCAGGGCCTCTGGAACATTCCGACCTACAAGTACGTCTCCCGCAGCGCCCTGCTCTGGGGGGCCCCAGCGTCTGTGCGGGGCCTGGAGGCGGCCCCCGATGTCCAGGCCAGGCTCCACCGGACCCCTCTTTGGAGAGGGGGCTGATGCACGAGGATTCTGCCTCCTGTGTGCGCCACCTGGGGTCTGACCCTGGGCTGCCCGTGGGAACCCTGCCGAGGCCCCTCCTCGGAAGGCCGCCCTGCTCACGACGTGGGTGCGGGCGCTCTGTCATTACTTGGGTTTGAAAGAAAGAAACAGCCCAGGAAAAGACGTGGGGGTGACGGGGGCGCGGGACGCTCGGGGCGCAGCGCCCTGGCTGAGCGCCCGTCTGGCTCCCAGGGGCAAGATGAAGAGGATTGCCTTCCAGTTCACGCCCTACAGCTGGGTGCGCTTCGAGTGGAAGCCGGCCTCCAGCCTGCGCCGCTGGCTGGCCGTGTGCGGCATCATCCTGGTGGTAAGGCCGGCTGCCTGGCGCGCGCGGGGCCCGTGGGCAGCAGGGCCCACGCCCACTGGTCCGTGTCCCCCAGTTTCTGTTGGCAGAGCTGAACACGTTCTACCTGAAGTTCGTGCTGTGGCTGCCCCCCGAGCACTACCTGGTCCTCCTGCGGCTGGTCTTCTACGTGAACGTGGGCGGCGTGGCCATGCGGGAGATCTACGACTTCATGGACGACCCGTGAGCCCGCGGGGCGGGCCGGGGCGAGGGCCAGGGGGCCGAGGGCGGGGCCGTGCCCGCTCAGCCCTGCCCTCCCTCCTCCTGCAGGAAGCCGCATAAGAAACTGGGCCAGCAGGCCTGGCTGGTGGCCGCCATCACAGCCACGGAGCTGCTGATCGTGGTCAAGTACGACCCACACACGCTCACACTGTCCCTGCCCTTCTACATCGCCCAGTGCTGGACGCTCGGCTCCGTGCTGGTGCTCACCTGGACCGTCTGGCGCTTCTTCCTGCGGTGAGCTCCAGGTCCCCAGAGGAGCGGCCGCGATGGCCCCCGCGGGCCGCACCGTGTCCCGGGGTGGGTCTGAGTGGCACCTGGGTCCTGCGTGGTCCTGTTCTGGCCGTGCAGGCCGGCTGGAGGTGACACGCCCTCTTGCCCCCAGGGACATCACCCTGCGGTACAAGGAGACCCGACGGCAGAAGCAGCAGAGCGGTGGTGACAAGGGCAGCGCCAAGGGCAATGCGGATGGGACCCCGCCCGGGCCGGATGTGCCCCCCGGGCCTGTGGAGGCTGAGAGGGAGGGGGCACCGGCTCTGGACTGACATTGCCCCTCGCCGCCCAGGACCCAGGCCTGCTGTCCCTTCGTCCTGTGATTCCCGTCAGGAGCCTTAGGCCTTGCTCTCGTGGTTTTTCCTCCGTGTGCACAGCCGGGCTCTGAGGAGGGCATGAAGGAGGCCCTGACCTGGGCTGGTGTGCGTGTGTGGCGTGTGTGCGCGTGTGCACGTGTGCGTGTGCGTGGCATGTGTGCAGGTGTGCGTCGTGTGGCATGTGTGTGCATACACGTCTGTGCTCCGTGCTCCTGGCTCCTGAGACTTCTCAGGCTGGCAGGTGTGGCCGGGGTTTACCCTGGACCCCCTAGGTCCCCTTCCTGTGTGGTCAGCCCACTGGCCTCTGGGCCCACACCAAGCCCTGGTGCCCATACGGCCTGGCCCTTTCTCCCCACTGGCCCCCCTTGGCCCCATGGCCACACGTGTTAGTGACTGACCCATGAATACCCGAGATGGCGGAGACAGTGTGGACCTGAGCTGCAGCCCTGAGCCGTTTCCTCGGGAGCCTTCCTCTAACCCAGCTAACCTGGAGGGCGTGTGGACAGGGCGGGGGGCACCGGGTCAGGAACTCCCAAGGCCCGGTGCCCATGGTTGGGAGGAGGGGTCATGGGGTCTCTGGCCCGAGTTGGTCATCTCCATGAGCAAACAGAACAAATAAATGGACAATGGTCTGCGGTTTGCATCCTTGCGGCCCCAGCCTCCACCCTGCCCCATGCCCGCCTTTCCGGGGACGTCGCCCAGTGAGGCAGACGAGTCCAGCCAGCAGGGCAGCTTGGCCTGACAGCCAGCCAGCGGGGCTCGCGGGTCATTGGCGCTTGCCATCTCTGACACTAGTGCACTCTGCAGGGGTGCATGGGAGGAGGGCGCCCAGGGGGCTGCTTCTGGTTGGGGTGTGGGTGGTGATGGACCCTGGCATGGGAGGTAGGTGCAACTACCCTGAAAAAGTCAACTGCAAGTGAAAAGCGCCCTGAATTCTCAAATCCCCGCCCCAGCTGAGGACGCTCCCTGCCCCCACTCACCCAGATGAGGGGAAGCCTGGCTGGTCCTGGGGAAGGGCCCGGCTCTGTCTCTTGGGAGGACCCTGCCCTCAAACCTAGAGGGTGTGAGCATGGGCTGTGGAGCCCTGTGCACCCCGCGCTGCCCGAACCCTGAGGAGGGCGGCTGCAGAGAACGACCTCTGCCCCGTGTTGTGGGGGCAGTGTGTCTCCCTTGAGCTCTGGGACCCTGCAGGCTGCCCTTAGGTTGGGGGTGTCGGGTTGGCTGAGCATTTCCAGTGGAGTGACGGAGCCTCAGTGTGCCCCCCAAGGCTCACTCTGTTCTCGTGGCTGAGTTAGCTGTGGTCTCTGAGGGCTGCTGCCCATCAGCAACGCAGGGACACTCCAAGTGTCTGGTGCCCTCAGCTCCACTGGTGGTGTGTCCCCCCATGGATGAGCGAGTGTCACGGGCAGGTGACGATGGTGCCTCGCTCACAGTCACTCCTCTGGGTCCCCGCCTGCCTGCCCCCGTCCCATGGGTGGTGATCCACAGCCGGCGTGCTGCTCAGCACCCCTTGTCCCAGGTTTGGCCCCTGGGGCTCAGCACCCAATGGTTTCTGAAACACGCTGTTCCAGGCTCACCTTGTGCATTTCCTGACTGGGCTCACCGTTCCTTCAAGGACCCCTGGTTCCTTGCGGTGAGGGGGTCACAGAAGCCAAAATTGGGGCACTTTGAAGGGCTGTACAGCAGTGAGCTGGAAGTTACTCTGAAAGCTGCTTGTGCCCCAGAGGTCCCTGGACTGTGCCAGTCAGGGCGGGTCACCCATGTTGGCAAGACGAGGCCAGTCAGACCCCAGGGTGGACCCTGCCCTCCCTCCAGAGGGCTGTGGGCTCTGCCAGGAGAGTGTCAGGGTCCAGCCATTTGGAAGCCGCAAGCGCAGCCATGCCCAGGGAGTAGCTCACAGCAGGGGCTCCTGGTCCCTGGGCTGTGGGCCAGCTGCTGACCAATGACAGACTGGGCTGTGGTGAGCCAGGCTCCTGAGGGCTGAGTACATCGGTGTCCTGTGGGCGGGACAAGGGACAGAGCCCGTCCTCTCAGACCTTGAAGAAGTGAATGCTGTGTGGCCGCCAGGACCAGGCCTGCGTCCTACCAGCCAGCTGGGGGCTTGACCTGGACGGCAACTGTTTTAAGCTGCTAAGTCCACGGTGGTCTGTTGGGCAGCAAGACTGTTTATATAAAGACCTCACACCTCCAATAGGGGAGAGTCTCGGGGATCCCACAAGGAAGGACAAGGACCCTCCTGCCCAAAAAGTGCTTTAATAATTAAAATGTGTCCAAAATTTTCTCACAGAAGTCAGCTAATCAGAGCAATTCTCTTCAGTCAAAGCTAAGACCGTGGAGCGCGCGCCCCGGGGGGCTGGCTGACCCCCCATGGGGTGAGGACAGGGCCAAGCAGGTTTCGGGAGCCAGGGGGCGGCCTCAGTAGACGATCTTCAGGCCAGGTTTGCTCTCCTCCAGGGCCCGCAGGCGGTCATCCGTGTGCTCCGACACGTAGATGTCGAACAGGCTGTGCAGGAGACACAGAGGGAGTGGGCTGGGGCCACGGGCTGGGCCCCCTACCCCCACCGTTCCCCCAGGCCACACCACCCGTTCGTCACTTACACCAGCTTTTCCAGGGTGCAGCTGGGGTGCTGGAGGCTCTCGGCCAGCTGCAGGACGCCTGGGTCGCTCATACAGTTGTTGCTGAGGTCCAGCTGGCGCAGGCTGTGGTTGGTCAGCAGGAGAGCGGCAAGACTGCTGCAGCCGCTGTTGGTCATCTCGCAGTCCCCCAGCCTGGACGGAGAGCAGTGCAGAGGTCGGGACAAAGGGCATGCCCCCAGGCTGCCACAGACAGTGCCAAGTGTCCTGGGCCACACTGCCATGCCACAGAGCGCGGAGACGCCTCTGCATGTGGCACGTCAAGCCCCGGGATCGGGGCTGTCCCCCAGACCTCAGCCTAAGCATGTGGCTTTCCCGGTGGCCCCAGATGAACCAGGAAAGCAGGGGGCACACACAGCTCCTTGCAGGAGGTGCAGTGGTGACATCCTGGACGTAGGGCCCAGCCTCCTCTGGCAGAAGGTGGGCACCCGGGGGTCTCTTGGAAAGGACGGTGTTGGGGGCCAGGCGAGAACACCAGGAGGAAGGCAGAAGAGGGCCTCCCCCACTCCTTGCTTCCTCACCACCTGGAGCCAAGCGGGTGGGGTGGGCGGAGGCGGCAGCCAGGGCCGAGGGCAGAGCTGAGGGCCGGAGGGTGACGGGAGTGCACGGAGGCTCCAGGCTCTAGGGAGAGGCCGTGAGGACCATCGGGCTCAGCCTGCAGCTCAGGGCTGCCCATTCCCACACTCCAACCTGTGCTCCATCCAGGATGACCAGGTGTCACTGGAAAGCCACCAGTAAGAAGGCACAGAACAGACAAAACTTGTGACAGGCAGCAGAAATGACAGCCATGGAGTGAACAGGGTCAGAGGCCCGGTCTGTGAGACCAAACCGTGGATTCCTGAGTGCTCCAAGGGGAAGCCACTTGAGGCATGACACTTCCCAACACAACCAAGCGTCTGGTCAGATAATAAGCCAGGACCCACATCTGCAAAGAATACTGAAGCCCAGAACACGATGGCGCCCCAGAGAGAGAGCAGCTGATGCAAAGGGCCCAGTGGGTGAGCCTCAGCACAGCGGGGTCTGCGTTCTTCCTCGGGGCCCATTATGGGAGCGCCGGAGATGGCAGTTAACGAAAGCAGAGGGACGGGCGAGGACGTGCAGGAGAAAGGACCAGGACCCGTGACGGAGCCAGCACACGGACGCATGCTCACCAGAGCTCCTGCAGTGCGGCACCGGGCTGGCTCAGGCCGTGGCACAGCTCCTGCACGCCCGCGTCCCCCAGACTGTTGCTGCCCAGCTGCAGTTCCAGGAGACTCGTGTTCTGGGCCAGCACGGTGCTGAAGTGCTGGCAGCAGGCGGCCGTGAAGCTGCAGGACTTCACCCTGCGGACGCAGACACAGATGAGGACTGCGGCCCCCGCCGCCGGGTCCCCCATGGCCCCGCCCTCCCGGACACCAGCGCCTTCCCACTTTCCAGGGCACCCCACTTCGACAGCCCCTCCTCACGCCTGCCTTGCCCCCAAGTGCTGCAGCTGACCTGGATCCTCGGCCCCCAGCAGTGTCCCCACTGGGCCCCGGTCTCCCTCCTCACATGGGTCCCCTTGGGCGCTTCTGTTTCCAGCTACTGCCGGGCTGCACTCACCACAGGGACTGCAGCCGGCAGCTGGGCTCCAGCAGGGTGTCACACAGCACCTGGGCGCCCTCGTCCCCCATCTCGTTCCCGGCCACACTGAGCTCCTTCAGGCTTTCCTTGGCCCTGAGGACGCGGCAGAGGTCTCTGCAGCCACTGGCCGTGATGTCACACTCCCAGAGCCTGTGGGTGCGGGGGACACGTCACAGCAGGGCCACCAGGCGTTATGCTGGCCCAATGCCAACACAGCGACAGCCGTGGACATTGCCCATGCCACCCGGCCACTCTCAGGCCCCTTGCCTGGCCACGGCCCTGGGAGGGACAGGGAGGGCGGGCCAGTGAAATGGGGGGTGCGGGGCTACTCCGGACGCCTGCGGCCACCTGCCCAGAGGCCCACTCACCACAGGGTCTTGAGCTGGGAGCTGGGGCTCAGCAGCCCAGGGCACAGCTCCGCGATGCCCGTGTCGCCCAGCTTGTTGTTGCCCAGATACAGCTCGCAGAGCGAGGCCTTGGAGGCCACGATGCCGCACAGGTCCTGGCCGTTGGCCGATGTGAGGCCACAGCTCTCCAGCCTGGGGGACAGGGGGCGCTGTGGGACAGGGAGCCCATGCCACCACGCCCCCCACCCAGCCCCGCCCGGCCCTGCACTTACTTGAGCGACTCCAGCGGGCAGGTGGAGTCGGCCAGGCCCTGGCACAGGGCCCGCACGCCGGCCTCGCCCAGCTCATTGCTGTTCACCATCAGTTCCTTCAAGTCCCGCTTGGTCCTGAGCACCTCGGCCAGGGCCTCGCAGCTGGCGGCCGTCAGGTTGCAGTACTCCACCCTGCGGATGGGTGGGCAGTCAGCCTCCCCCAGATGCGTCCTGGCCAAGCGCACACCTATCTGATCTCCACTGGCCCCTGGCAGCCCCTGGAGACTGGAGGGGCTGCCGGGCAGTGACAGCACGGCAGTGTCCAAGGGGCTGTCTTTGGACAGCACGCGCCTACACCCTCCTGGAAACCACCCCTGACATCCAACTCCCCCAAAACCCCGGATTCACTGGACCCAGGACCCAGACGCTGGGCCTTCTGGCCAGGCCGTCTCACACTCAAGTGAGGGGTCACAGGCCAGCTGCCAGCTCCTTTCAGGGGGTCACAGCCCCATTGTCACCAAGGAGGAACATATGCAGGTCACGGAGAGCCCCCTCCTCCAAGCTTCCTGCAGACAATGTGCTGGGAGGGGGCTTGCCCAGGGCAGGCCCTCTACCAAATCCCGAGGGGCAGGTGGGCGCAGGGCTGTGGCTGTAGGGGGAACTGGGAGGGAGAGGAGCCCCAGGGCCCCCGCGGGGCACACTCACTGCAGCTTCTCGATGTGGCACTGGGGGTCCAGGAGCCCTTTGCAGAGGAGCTGCAGGCCCGCGTCCCCCAGCGGGTTGTAACTGAGGTACAGCTCGCGCAGGGTGGGCAGAGCGCGCAGCACGTCAGGCAGGGTCCCGCAGGCAGCCTCCGTCAGGCAGCAGTTCTGGAGGCTGTTGGAGCAGCACACGGCCGTCACGGGCTGCCACGTCCCATGCTGCAGGCACGCCAAGTCCACATCGCG
>NW_017732333.1:533830-538759 GCF_001890085.2 Hipposideros armiger | reverse complement strand
AGGGGAGGGGGTCACTGGGGTCACCTGGGGTGAGGCAGGAGCGCAGCACCGGGGACTCACTTGAGTGTCTGGACCTTGCAGGCAGGCCCGTGCAGACCCTGCAGGAGCATGCGCAGGCCCCCGTCCCCCAGCTCGTTGTTGCAGAGGTCCAGCTCCGTCAGGGCGGGGTTGCCTCGGAGCGCAGAGTTGATGTCCTGGCAGCGCGCCTCTGTGACGCCACAGTCAATGAGCCTGCAGACAGGACACTCAGAGGGTCATGTCTGTCACACAGCAGGTTGTAACCTGCCAGCCGGCCGACCACTAGGCATGTCACAACCGTGACGTCTCAAGTGAAACGGAAAAAATGACCAGGCCGTCTTAGGGAATCACCAAAGGCGGGCACATCCGCAGGTACGCGGCTGGGGCGCTGAGCGCTCTCCACACCTGACGATGGGCAGTCAGCGCCAAAGCCCTGTCCAGTCCCCGGGAGGGGACGCGGCCGGCACAGCCAGGCCTGCAAGGAGCAGCGTGGGCAGCGCGACCCAGCGAAACCAGACTGTGGTCAGGACCGAGTCCACCCAGCTGCATGGGAGATGGCGTCAACATGGGGGGGGGGAAGGGACAACTGACAAACGGCAAGGAGTAAACGCTGAAAACCCCAGTCGGACAAAGGCCCAGTCATGGCAACATCCCCCAAGGGAGGCTGAAGTCAGGAGGTGACACTGAGCAGAAAGGGACGTGAACAGTCAAGGCATGTCCCCTAACGTATTTACCAGTAACAAAGGGCAAAACAGCCTTGGATACCTGGCAGACCCCACCCAACAGGTGGTCACGTGACAGTAGTGACCATGCGGTGCCATCATGACCGTACACCCCACAATACAGTATGCCAGGTAGGACACGGCATCATTTGTGTATTCTTGCCAAAAATGTGTGCCTCAGCCACAAGGAGACACCAGAGGGATTTTTTCCAGACCTGAGCTGACCCAAGAGGCAGACGGCCAAGGACAAGGAGGGGCAGAGGGACCGTCCCAGATAGGAGGGGGCCAAGGAGACCTGACGACGAATGCCACGTGGGATCTTGCACTGATTGGGACAGGGAAGACACGGTGAGAAAGCCGGTGACGTCAGAGTCAAGCTGGCTGTGCTGGGCTCCTCATTTTGACCAGTGGCCCAGGCGATGGGGCACTGGCTTCAGGGGACGCGGGACAAAGGACACAGGGAGCCCCCAAACCATCTTCATAACTCTTCGGTGAACCTCAATCTATTTCCAGCAAGTTTAAGATAAGCAGGCAGCTATCTGTTGTGAAGCCTGAGGAACTGCTGGGTGTGAGAATGGGCAGCAAAGGGACAGGCCTCGCCTGCATGCAGCCAACTGACATGACTGCGTTCCAGAGGCAGCAGCCGAGCCAGAGACACTGGCTGGCCACTCCGCCCACCTGGGAATGGGCTCAGGTTTTTAAATGGTTGGATAAAATACAATAACAACATTTCACACCATGTGACACACAGTCTACGTTGTGTGTCCACGAGTTGAGAGTTTTCAGAGCTCAGCACGCCCGCTCGTGGGCCCCCAGCCCACTAGCCACCCGGCAAGGATCTTGGCAAGGTATCGCTACCTGACCACCTGCTGCTGCCGCATCAGAGGCAGGAGCTCCTTCCACCGGGCGTCGCTCAGCTGCTCGTAGTGGATGTCCACACTCATGGTGAGAGAAGCGGAGTTTTCTAGGTGGAAGGCGGGAGGGGGACAAGTGAGCCAACTGCTCTCAAGTCTGAAAGCCGGAGGTCCAACAGGCGGGCTGGAAGCAGCTGACAGGCCCTAACCTCACCAGGGACCAGCCAGGGCCTGAATATACAGTAACCTGAGGCCCTGAAGGAGGGGCCGGGGGAACAGCCCCGGGTGCTGAGACGCAGGGAGCTGGGTTTCATTCAGGAGCCACAGAAAGGCCTGGAAATGATGCGATTTGAGAATGGCCTTTAGAATGGCCCTGCCCAACAGGGTGACTCAGCCCCATGTGAGGTCCTGGCTCCCCGAAACCCCTGGGTTCCTGAGAACACTGCCTCACATTTGTGTCCCAGCCTGGCACTGCCTGGCTTTGCTGAATGGAGCCGACGAAAGGGGGGGCGGGGAGGAGGGGCAGCCCATGCAAAGGCTCCAGTTCCACTTCTCCTGAGTGCCCGCAGCACGCAAAATTCATGTGTGCAGGTCCCAGCAGATGGGCCTGCTGAAGCGGGTGAGGGCGTCTGTGACTAGCCATGTCACCCAGCTGTCACACAGAGGGGCTGAGTACACCCAGTCCACAGCCCAGAGCACGTGAGCAAAACCGAACCCGCCCCCGCAGGAACCCAGGGTGTGGTCACCCAAACCCTGACTCAGAATCCTCAGTCATGGTGGAGGGGCTGCTGATTCTGACACCCACCCCACCCCGCGCCTGGGCTGGAGGGACCACCTAAGCCTCTAGCCCCATCACTGCTCCCCCAGGCTGCGCCCTCCTCCCTAAATCCTCTCACCTGATATGGTCTGAGGTTTTTAGAACCAGGACAGGAAAAGGACAGCCATTGGCTGAGATTCCCCGGACCCCCAGGGTTTCAACAGGCATGGGGTGTCCCCCTGGCTGGGCCTTTGGACCAGGAAGGCATTTCTTAATCTCTGGGGGCGGGGGGTGGTCAATGATCCCTTTGAGAACCCCATGAACACATGCGACATCCCCAAAAAGATGCCCCAGTTAAAGGTCCCTGAATCTAGACCTGGATAAGCACGTCAGGCCCACGACCTCACTGGGAGTCAGCCCCCCAGGTGGGCTGCTCCCTGCGATTCCCAAATCTGGGGTCTAGGAGCTGAACAACACCCCTAATCAGTGTTTTCAAGTGTGACAACGCGCAGCTCGGCAGGACCTGCCCTGTGGGCAGGAGATGGGACTGGGCCTTCACTGGGGCAGCGCCCAAGGCCTGCGTCCGCCGGGTCACTGAGCCGCGAGCCGGGCAGCCCTGGACCGCAGGTTACCTCTGCGAGGCGCGGGGAACGGCCGGGAGCGCACGGGGGTCCGCGCGAGGTCGCCCAGGGCCGCCGCCGCCCACCGCGCCGGCCCCAGGCTCCGCGTGTTTCCGGGCGGCCTCGGGCCCGGGGTCGGCGCGGTCACTCTAGGAAGAAACGGGCCGCGCTCAGACGCCGCTCGGACAGGATGCCCGGCGCTCGGCCGCGCCCTTCTCGAGCCTCAGAACGCGCCCGCGGGGTCGCCCGAGTTCGCCCGCTCCGCCAGGGAGCGCCGCACAAGGTCCCCCCCAACCCGGCCCGCTCGGACCCCACGACCCTCGAACCCCGGGACCCCCAGAACCCGGAACTCACCTCGCGCCGCGCCGCCGCAAACCCGACCCACCGCTGCCGCCTGGACTGGGGGCGGGGCCGCCGGTCGGGGCGGGGTCCCGGCGGGGCGGCGCGCACTGGCCCCCGGGCGGGCCTGTCCCAACGGCTCCGGCAGCCCAGGAGCTCTTTCCGAGACGCGCGCCGAGCCTTCGCCCCTAATTAAGCGTCACCGCTTTCCGCGGAGCCCAGCGTCAAGCTCCATGTCCCCATCTGATTTTCCACTTTCTGGCCCCAACTGGCCTTTCGGCTTCATCTGCCAGAACAGGCAGGACACCGGCCAGCTCGCCTAGAGGGGCGCAGGCGCGCGCCCGGGGCGCGGGGAGCGGAGACCCAGGAGCAGGCCGGGCGCCGGGGTTCCGAGGCAGAAACAAAACACCTGACACTTTTTTGCCACCAGACTGAAAGTGGGAGAGGCTGACGACTGTTTGTTGTGGATGTGCTGACATGGGTGAGGCTGTAGTTAGGCTTTTGGGAGCGCAATCTGGCTTATGTAAAACACGCACACACCCATTTCTACGTATCAGTCAAGAGACACATTCATGTGGGAACACAGGAGACAAGTTCAAAATGTCTTTTTGCAGCCTTTTGTAACCGTCCAATCCTGGAAACAATCTAAATGTCTATAAGCAGGAAAATGGTTAAACAATTTATAACACATCCATACTCTGCCAGTTAAAAAACACTATACTGGCAGGAAACGACCGTGGAGGGTGCACTGATGAATTTTTTAAACTTGCAAATCAAGACGTGTAGCATTATGTTTGAAAAACTCTTGAGGTGGACGCTGCCTTAGCAGGTCACCTCCGTGGGCGCCCACGGCTGCAGCGAATGTCAACCCGCTGCAATCACTTATTCAAGAGCATCCCCTCCTGACTCGTACACTTGTTAGAACAGGGATGTTCCGTGAGTCTTCCTTGCTCAGGCATTCATCAATTCAACCAACGGTTACTGGACACCTACTGTGCGCCAGGCACGGTTCTTGGGCTACATTCCAGAGCAAGCAGCCCTCCTGGAGATCAAGCTCCAGAAAGAGAAGGAAACTCAAAAGTAAATTAATGGTATTTAGAATGTGGGAAGGGCAAAGGGGGAAATAATGCAGAATAAAATGGAATCCGGAATGCTGGAGTGGCGGGGCGGGGTCAGGTAGGTCCCCTCCCAGCGACAGCAGCCCTTGGCAGGCTGGCTGGGAGGGGGACTGGACTGTCCCTCGCCAGCGTCGGAGCGCGCTCACGGCAGACCTGGCCTCATCTTCGTGGCCGCCAGGGGGCAGCACAGTGCGGATGTGGGGTGAGGACCCGACCGGGTCGTCGGTTCTTTGCGGGGATAAAGGGAAGTTACTCAACTGGGAGAGGAGCTTGCTGGGCTCCAACACACAAGGGGGTCAAGGCGGAACCTTACGACCGCGCCGGGGAAGACCCACCGAGTCGCGCACCACGCAAGCGCACACAGAGCGCCACCGCGCCGGACTCCCAGCGAGCCCCGGGAGTCGGGGGCGGGGGCGGGCGCGCACGCGCGGGGGCGCCCTCGGGCGCTCTGACGTCCTCCGGGCGCGCCGACGTCCGCGGGGCGGCGCTGCGGCCTCAGCC
>NW_017732333.1:531867-533761 GCF_001890085.2 Hipposideros armiger | reverse complement strand
CGCCCACCGCCCCCGCCCCGCCTCGCGAGCGCCCCTCTCGCGGGGGCCGCAGGGCCGCAGTGGTACCTGGCGCGCGTCCGCAGGCGGCCCGACCGAAGCCGGCGCTGGTAAGGGCTGACCCCAGGCTGGCCGGCTGTCGGACTGGCCCGCGGGCTGTCGGACTGCGGGAGTGACTGACGAGGCGGCGGCGAACTGCGCCGGCCCGTAACCCGGAGGGAGACGGCCCCTCTGACAGGAGGATGGGGCGGGCCTGGCGGGCGCGGTCTGCCGGGGCGGTGCCAGCCGAGGGGCGGGGCCTGGTCGGCGGGGGCGGGGCCTGGTGGGCGGACCTGCGGACGGCCCGGACCTCGCGTGGGGCGGGCGCCGGCTCTAAGTAGCCGGGTGGCGGATCCCGGCGTACCCACGTGGCGGCGTGGCGGAGCCGCGGCCCTCACCGCGTCCCACCGGGCTGCGCTGGGACTGATGCGCCGACGGGCGCGTGCGGTGAGCGGGCCCTGGATGTGGACGTGGGCTCGAGCTCACCTCTCGGGGCCGGGTCGTGACGTTCACGTGGCGGGCAGGGGGCTGGGCTCGGTGCCCTGGAGCAAAGGCTTAGCCTGGGTTTCAAGGCTCTGCGCCGAGCACCAGCTGTGTCGCAGAGCTGGAGAGAAACGTGGTTTGATAGCCGGGCAGACAGACATGGTTTTGTAGGAAAGAGTCAACGTTATTCATTGCGGCAGGGTTTGTAACCTGGGGCGTGTTTTGTTCGTGTACGGTTGTCAATGACTGTTGACGGTTGTCCTCTGTGCTGGGCTATGTTGTAGGTGCTGAGGATTCAACATTGAGCAGAACAGCCAGAGATCCTGGAGAGCGCCTTCTGTCCAGTACTGCATTTGTTGTAAGTTTACTGGTGATGGATTCGGCCAGGTTTTGTTTCTCAGAAAATTTCTTGGTGTGTCCCGTTTTTGAAGGACGTTTTTACTGGGTGTAGTATTACAGGTTTGCAGTCATTTCTCTTAGCCCTCTGAGGATGGTATTCCATTGTTTTCTGCCCTCCATACTTGCTGTCCGTCTTATTGTTGCTGCTTTGAAGATGGCATGTCTTCCTGGCTGCTTTAAAGGTTTCCTCTATTTTTAGTCAGCAATTTTACTATACAGCAGCCCCCTCACCCCCTCACCCACGGTTTCACTTTCTGTGCTTTCAGTTACCTGCAGTCAGCCATGGTCCAAAAACAGTCAATAAAAATTCCAGAAATAAACAAGTCATAAGTTTTAAATTGTGAGTCATTCTAAGTAGTGCGATGAAATCTCGAGCTGTCCCACTCTGTCCCTCTCAGGACGTGAATCATTCCCTTTGTCTGGTGTCTCCATGCTGTAAACGCTCCGTGCCCATCAGCCACTTAGTAGCCTTCTCGGTTATAAGATCGACTGTCACAGTATTGCTTTGCTTGTGTTTAACCCTTATTTTACTTAATAACGGTCCAAAGTGCAAGACTAGTAATGCTGGGAATTCAGATGTGCCAAAGGGAAGCCACAGAGTGCTTCCTTTAAGTGAAAAGGTGAGTACAGCATAATAAGGTATTTTGAGGGAGAGAGACCACATTCATATAACTTTTATTACAGTATATTATAATTGTTCTATTTTATTATTAATTATTGTTATTAACCTCTGTGTCTAATTTATAAATGAAACTTTATCATAGGCATATACATCTAGGACAAAACAGTGTATATAGCAGCGGTTCTCAACCTTCCTAATGCCACAACCCCTTAATACAGTTCCTCATGTTGTGGTGACCCCCAACCATAAAATTATTTTCGTTGCTACTCTATAATTGTAATTTTGCTGCTGTTATGAATCGTAATGTAAATATCTTTTTGTTTTCCGATGGTCTTAGGCGACCCCTGTGAAAGG
>NW_017732333.1:496800-531851 GCF_001890085.2 Hipposideros armiger | reverse complement strand
TGTAATTTTGCTACTGTTATGAATCGTAATGTAAGTATCTTTTTGTTTTCCGATGGTCTTAGGCGACCCCTGTGAAAGGGTCGTTCGACCCCCAAAGGGGTCACGACCCACAGGTTGAGAACCGCTGGTATATAGGTTCAGTACTATCTGTGACTTCAGGAGCCCACAGCAGGCCTTGAGTAGGGGGCACTGCTGTCCTGCACCTGGCTGTGCCTTTCCTTGCATTTATCCTTCTCGATGCTCACGGTGCTCCTAGAGCCTGTAGATACCTTTTTCCAGTTTTGGGAAATTCTTAGCTCGTCTTTGTTCAGCTATTTTGGAGTCCCATTGTCTTTCTGCTCTTCATCTAGAACTGCAATTAAAAATGTTTGACCTTTTCACTGTGTCTCTTTATGCTCTTTACTAGATTTTATATCTTTTTTATTCTATTTCATTCTAATTTCTTTTGACCTGCCTTCTAGTTCACTAATTCTCCTTTATCTCTATCTAACCTGCTATCAAACCCATCCATTGAGTCCTTAAATTTAATTTTTCTGTTTTAGAATTTTCATTTATTTGTTCGTTTTTGTTTCCAGGTCTCCCCCTCCCTAAATTTGTTAATCTCATCTTTTGGCTCCTTGAGTACATTAAGTAGAGTTATTTTAAAGTCCTTGTTGGATAACTCCATTATCTGCACCTCTGCTGGGTCTATTACCTGTTCTTTTTCATCACTTCTTATTTCCTGACATGCCTGATGACTCTTTGTTGAGTGTTGCACATTTTATGTTTAAGAAATCCTAGAAAGCTTGATGATTGGGTGAAGCACTGGATGATGTTCTCGTCTTCCACAGCAGACTGCTGGGTCAAGCGTACTAGCAGTCGTCACATCATCTTAATCCTGACAAGCGTTGGGATCGCTGCAAGTCCAGCTTCAGTTCCTCCTAGGGCTGGTCTCTTTCCTGCTCACATTTGCTGTGGGGTGTAGCTCTTCCAGGATCCAGCCCACAGCCTGGGGAATTTACGGGGGCCCATCCTCCTCTCAAAGGCCTTGAAATCCACTCTTCTCTTACAGCCCTGGGACTGTAGACAGTTCTGATCAGCTTCTCCGCCTCACAGCTGCTGTCTTCTGAGTCAGCAAATGCTTCTTGTGATGCACCTCGGGCTGAGCCCGCTTCTGGGTCTTAGCCTCATGTTTCCTCACTGCCTTGGTAGCAATTTCAATAAGCCTGTGGGGTTTTGTCCTAATATGGTGCCCGGCTCTTTAGTTCTCAGCCAAGAGTGACCTGAACCCTCAATTCCACCATCGCAGGAAATGGGACCCTCCCTTGTTTCAAGAGTACGAAGTGCAGCCTGTAGTTGGGTTTATACTCCAAGCCCTTGGGAAGCTCAGCATAGGTATTTCTGAAAAACAGGTATGACCCACGGTGCCTTTGCCTGTGAGAGTTACTAACATGGAGTTAGCGACTCAGAACAGACCAAGCCCCAGGCTCTTGGGGAGGAGACCAGAAAGGGGAATTAATTTTCTGTTCAGGACATGAGCCTTACTGGAGCTGGTAACACGCCAGTGTCATTACACCAATGTGTAAGGAACATCCCATTGATTGACTTTTCTGACTAAAATCAAATCTGCTCTGAGCCACCACTTGCCTGGGTGTTGAGCACACAGATCACTCCAGTTGCAGGGTGCAGTGTGGCTGCAATGAAGGTCAGTTAGGGGGTCTCACAGAGCCCGCGTGTCTTCTGGGAACTCCTGAGGGTCCAGCGAGGGCAGCGGTGGGGCAGGCCAGCCTGTGAGTTGTATAGACGGCCCTGTGGCCACTAAGGCAGAGCCTGGGCTCAGTTGTGAGAGAGCAGGGACAAGGGTGAGGAGGAGCCCATCAGGATATCCAGGGGAGAGAGAACCAGAAGTCAGTATTCTGAAGGAACAGTGACTGAAGGTGGTGATGGATTGGCTGTCAGGGTGAGAGGAAGGGACACCAGGGTGTCAGCCTCAGTAGCTGAGGATGTAGTGGAGCTGTTTACGAGAGGGGAGGACTGAGAAAGGACCACCTTGGGGTGGGTCGGAACTGTTTTAGACATGCTAATTTGGGGATGCCTATGAGACACCCAGGGGTTTAACAACTGGGCTTTGAGATGACTGAGTGGTGGCCTTCGCCACCTGGTGTGGGTGCTTAGTGCTGTGGGGAGAAGACCCAGAGCTGACCCCTGGATAGGTCCCAGCAGTCACTGTCAACTGGGTGGTCAAGGCCAGCTGCCAGTGGCCCAGGGAGGCCGGGGGGGTGGGGGGGGGTGCCAATTCAGCATGAAGCCAGTGGGGCTCGGCACCCCTCACTTGTACAGTGCCCCCCGCAGGGCACCAGGAGCGACCTAACAAAAGGTTCCATCATCATATGTTATAAAACTTGTCAAGTTAAAGCATTTTAACTCAGTCAGCCTCTTTGCTCTCCTGTTATGCTTCCTCTCTGGCCAGGAGCACAGGGTATCTGGGCATCTCCTGGCACCCAGATGTGGAAAACCTGAGTTAGGAATGTGTCATCTTAACTACATTTGGACATATTTTTTGCAATATTTCAATATAAATAAATTATTCCTTCCTGCTTTGGACAGACTGTCTTTTGCCACCTTTAAATTTGTTTCTTAAATGACTGAGGGAAATTTTAGATAACGAAATATGAAACAAAAGCACTAGAGATGACCACTGATATCAATAGAAATTATTGAGACATCAAGGCACAAAATATAATAGAAAAATTTTCAGATCACACCGTTCATTAAGAGGAAGAGACAATTGTCAAAAAGAAGTGATGAAGAGGATCTGGAATTGTTGGATAATTCGTTAGTGGAGACGGGAGACGGAAGTGAGCATGTTGGGAAGAGATGTGTGTTTCTCCCAGATTTGACACTTCATATTGGATGGCAATGACGAGTGAGCTCATCGCACACCCCACGAGGACCTGGATAATGTGCTAGTTCAGAGATCCTTTAGGAACTTTTAAGACTGGACGCTTCTCAAGAAAGTGTAAGCTTGTACGTGGAATAAATTTGATAGAGCATTTCCCAAATTTACAGTGATTTTAAAAGGTACAGGACGTGATCAATAAGAAATTGTAATCTGAAGAAATGCTCAGAGAGTTTGCAGTAGATAGTGAAGCAGAAACACATCATAGAGGTAGTTCAGACAATACAAATGTTATTTTTCTGGATTTATAGGATAAAAATTGCAAAGTATAGAAAAATAACAATATTTGTTGTTTATGGTATTAATCAGCTTTTTAGATGTGTAAATTGTGATTATTTTCTAATCACAAAAAAATACTCATTTTTTTACCTAATTTTGTATTCATAATTTTGAACTCTTTTTCTTAGAGCCCCCCTAGCTTAGATAAGCTTCAGGCCACCACGGTGGTGGGGTCATGGAAACTAAGAAGGAAGCCATGTGTGATGAGGATGCGACCAGCCGTGTTGTGTGTGACGTGGAGGTCGTGTATCAGGAGAGACTAGACAGCCTCTGCGTGAGCGTGGCAGGCCCTGCAGTGCTTTGGTTGCAGGTGGGAACTGCAACGAATGGGAAGGCACTGGGAACGTTCCTCCTGCAGCCTGGAACTTGCTGGGCCTGGTGCCACTGTTCAACATTGTGCTGAAGACTCTAGCGATGTAAAGCATGAAAATAAAGAAACAAAATCCATCTCTTAAGAAAGGTCCAACTACCATGATTTGCCCATGATATTGCAAATGAAATGAGTACCTATGAAGAACGTCCAAGAGAATTGACTTAGAACTAGTAAGAGAATTGAGTAAGGAGCCTGGATACAGGATGGATGGATGAAAATCAAAGTGTCTTATGCACCCAGTAACCAATTAGAAATGCAGGAAGAAAACAGATTTTAATCACAATAGCAGTGACGCTCATTCACTTACCTAGAACCTGACCTAATAAGTATATAGGTTATATGAAGGAGAGTATATTTAACTTCCCAGAAAAATAAATATAAAATGTGCCCTGTACCTGAATGACATTAATCAGTACTGTAAAAATATCAATTCTTCTCAAAGGATCCTGTTAATCTAGTGCAACCCAAAGCAAAATCCCATCTAGAGTTTTATTTTTATTGTTTATTATTATTACTTTATCATCTAGAGTTTTACAATGACCTTGACAGACTGATTCTGAAGTTCACCTGGAAAATAAACTGTCAAAGCCAAGTAATGTTTGAAAAAGAGAGGCAACAAAGGAGACTTGGCAATGCCTCATTAAAAACAGGGCTACCATGGCACATGCACACAGCTCCGCTGCGGTGATGGAGCTACCACAGCACAAGCGCACAGCACCACTACGGCAATGGAGCCAGTCTCAGAATGCGAGCTGGTAGGCCTCAGTGTGTCAGGGATTTGGATCACAATGAAGGAGGCAGCCCAGTGAGTGTGTGTGTGTGTGGGGGGGGGGGCTGGATCAGGAGTACAACAGTTGAACAGCTTTGGGGCAAGTTCATTTGGGGAATATGCTTGATGCCATACACAGAAGTAAGGAAGCAATACAAAAGAATTAGAAGAAAACACAAACTACTGCTTGGTATACGTTGGCGCTGGGAAGGTTGACTTAAGCAAAACTTAAAACCTGAAGCAATAGAGGACAAGAGGACAGAGTTGATGAAATTTAAAAAGTTAAACTGTAATACAGCCAAATAAAAAAGTGAAAACCCATGGCAAGTCAGATAAAAGTATTTGCAACATATATGACAGCAAATCACAGGTATCCAGAATATGCTAATTGTAACTCCATATAAGGCAGCACCATATGAGCTAGACCAGGGGTTGGCAAACTGCAGCTCGCGAGCCACATTTGGTACGTTCCGTCTCAAAAGTTTGCTGACCCCTGGAAGAGCCAATCCTGTCCCTCACAACAATTTAAAAATTATTCGAGAGCCATAAATATATTTTCACATAACCACCATTATGTGAATAATATCCTTTACAAGTTTTAAAAATGAAACTATGATAGTTTTATTTTCATTTTCTATTTTACTTCAGAGTGACAGTTCACGAGTCGCAGTTTGCTGCCCCCTGGCGGCTCTTCCATCTCAAAAGTTTGCCAACCCCTGAGCTAGACAATGAATATGAAGTCCTGGTGCACACGAGAGAAATATAACTGGCCAAGAGACTTTGCAAGGCCCTCAGTTCTACTGGTCCTCAGAAAATGCACATTCAAGCAACAAGAATACATTGCCTTTGGTTCATCAGTTAAAATTTTAAAGACTCATTGTTTATGGTTGGTGAGAGTTTAGGGAACTTGGTATTAGCATCCAGTGAAGATAGGAATACAAATTTATACTAGCTCACTGGAGGACACCTTGCAGTATCTATCAAAATTTAGGACACCTGTGTGTTTTTATTAGCAATTCTGGTTTTGGGTGTCTGTCCCGAGGAAGTACACAGAAGGATGTTCATTACCTCATTGCTTGTATCAGAAAAGAATTGGAAACAACGTCAATATCCAGAAGAAGGAGAATGGCCACTGTGTGCCAGTGTCCACTCCTGAGGACGGACGCCCTCAGATGTGACAAGCAGAGAGTAATCTAGTGGGGAACTTGGTCATTAAAAGGCTGGAAGGGCTGGAGGAGAGAGACGCAGGAGGTGGCACTACCCAAGCTGAGGGGCGCCCAGCACCCAGGAGCCCACAGCCACTGCCGTTCTGAAGGAAGGCCGGGGAGCAGGACTCCCACCCAGGCCAGGGCCATGCTGTCCCCTGCAGGCACTGTCCCCCAGCAGGGAGCACTGCCAGAAGCAGAAAGCATGGCTCCTCCTTTCCCCCCACTTGTAACTCCTAGTGCGCCCCATGGGTGGGCCTGGCCAGAAGCGAGTGTCCGGGAGTGTAGTTGTGGGCTTCCCACCCTGGAGTTCAGCGGCCGGCACAGGTGGAGCCGAGAGCCACCAGCTGGAAGCCTAACTCAGCAAGTGAAGTTCAGGTAATTGTGTGACATGGAGCACTGTGTGCCGATGAAAACAGCAGGGCAGCTCTGCTTCCTCCATGGACGATGACGAAGCCATGTCCCAGGACAGGATGTGTGTCTTACTGGGATGGGAAAACTGCGTGTGTGTACATAGACACGTGGTTCATACTAACTGTTGCATACATGTACAGAGAAGAGTCAGCACAGCAGGCCTGAACGACCATCCTCAGAGGCCCGCCTGGAGGGTGGAAAGAATCCAGATGTGGAGGCCACCTTTGAAGTGTTTCTGTTTTACTCTAATTGTTTAAATATTTAATGATGACACTATTAATTTATTACTTGTAACTTTAAAAATACATAAATAATTTTTTTAAAAGATGCTAGGGACCCAGTGAACTGGCATGGGTTAATATGGGTGGGGATGCTGTCTGAAGTCAGGAACTTGCATTTTGCAGTGGAAAGGCCAACCAGATGACTCAACGACTTCCCATTGCTCGATTTAGCATCACCTAAGGTCGATGCGTCGAGGTTAACTGTTTATGTCACACATTATCTGCCTCTCCCTTTCTGCTTTTTCACTGTGGAAACAAGGTAGAATGAGAGAGACACTAAATACAAATATAATATCCTCATAGATTGATATTCATGTGCTTAAAAAACTAATTCATGTTATTGTACTTCTAAACAGAAATTCTATACATCTGCTAAAAAGAACAAAACAGCTTTATATAAACTGATATGGAAGGGCCGGCCAAGTGGCTCAGTTGGTTAAGAGCTCGCTCAAGAGTTTGAGCTCTGAGCAACAGCGGTTCGATGCCAGCCCGAGCTGAGCAGCCGCTAAGCTACCAATAGGTAGCAGGATGGCTCAGCTAAAAAACAAACAAACAAACAAACAAAAAACAAAAACAAACAAACAAACAAAAAAATTTCATAAACTGATATGGAATAATTAAGAAATATTAAATGAAAAAAAACCAAGGTGAAGATGTGTTTATAAATTTTTTCCTGGTGTGTGTGCGTGCACACACACATATATACATGTATGAAATGCTTGTTTATTTTTAAATTTATGGAATCTATTATATTCTCATAATTTGGGGAAAATAGACACCCACAAACAGATGCTCGTAAAAGAGGTGTAACCCGGAAATGAAATGGAACAGCCCGCTCTCGCAGCTGCGAAGCTGTAAGGTGGAATGTGTGGCTTTTCTTCTTTCAGGTATGAAAGCTGGACTCCCAGTGTGGTGGCTGTGTCCTGCGGCAGGGCTCGCCAGCACGCATCTATCCATATACACATGTACATGTACACATATGTACACACACACACACACACACGTATAACTCAACGGAGTCGAACACACATTTTATTTTTTCTTCCCCATGCCTTCCCCCCACCTTTGAGTCAAGCCGCTGTTCTTAGTCTCACTGTGGAGGACGCAGCTCACTGGCCCATGTTGGTGTTGTGAGCATCGAACTCGACCCGTTCAAGGCAGTCGGTCGCAGCCCACGGCAGCCCAGCTCCAGGTCGAGCTCTTGATCACAACCTTAGCTGTAGAGGGCTGAACTCACTGGCCCATGTGGGAATCGAACCTGCAACCCTGTTGTTCAGAGTTCTCTACTGAGCTATCCAGCCGCCCCACACACACTATTTTCAAGTGCACATGAAACATTCAACAAGATACATCATAGCTTATGTCATAAATCAAACTCTAGCCAATTTAAAAGAATTGAAATCACATATGGTATATGACATAATGGTATTAAGCTACAAACTCCTAACAAAAAGATAACATGAAATTCTCCAAAAACTTAAAAATTAACCAGTTCAATTCTAAATAGCTTATAAGTCATATACACATACACATATACATATACAAAGAGGAAGTCTTGGGAAATTAGAAAATATTTTGAACTAAAATGTCAAAATTCATGAGAAGCAGATAAGGCAGTACGGAAATATATAGCACTAAATGCTTACATTACAAATAAGATAGGTCCCAAATTAATTAAGCATCCACCTAAGAAACTAGACAATCAAGACCAAAAAATAAACCCAAAGTAAGTAAAGTGAAGGAAATAATGAAGATAAGAACAGATATCAACAAAATTAAAAACAACAGAGAAAAATCAAACCAAAAGCTGGTTCTTTGAAAATATCAATATATTGCTAAGTCTCTAACAAGACAGACAAGAATAAAAGAAAGAAGACATGATTTACCAATCTTAGGAAAGAGAGGATATCACTGCAGACCATGAAGACGTGAAAAGGATAAGAAGGGAATACTATAAATAACCAAACACACATAAACTGACAACTTAGGTGAAATGGACCAATTCTTCAAAAACCACAAACTTGCAAAACTCACTCAAGATGAAATAGATAGCTGGAATGGTACTTACAATATGTGGGTTTTTTTCCAACAACACCAAGCAATTCTCCAATTTTCCGCAGACACTGACCCGATGTCCCACAAATGTGGCTCAGTTCTGACACTATCGACCTGGAGACAGCACCAGGTCCCACCGTTAAAGGCTCAGTCCCACAAGACTGCCCCCACCTCAGATGCCAATCCAGGTTGTCACCTCCGCGTCTGACCAACTGGCTATGAATCATCAGAGGTTCCCACAACCCCCTCCTCAGATTCGATTAATTGGCTAGTGTGGCTCACGAAACTCAGGAAGCCACTTTACGTACTGGATTTCCGGTTTATTAAAAAGGATTTTAAAGTCTACGAATGAACAGCCAGGTGAAGAGATACACAGGCCAAGGTCTGGAAGGGTCCCCAACAAAGGAGTTTTAGTCCCCGTGGAGTTTGGGCCCTGGGGCCTGATGCATGGATGCTTTCTTTCTAGTTCTCCAACCTGGAAACTCTCTGAGCCCCTCCTTTTGGTTTTATTAGGGAGGCTGCAACCCTCTAATCACGGTTGGTTTCCCTGGCAACCAGTCCCCCTTCTTAGGAGATTTCCAAAAGTGCCCTCATTATTGTAAGCTCAGGTGTGGTTGAAAGGGGCTTGTTACGAACAACGAGACACCCATTTCACCTTCTCTGCTCTGAAACGATTTTAAGAACTGATGGCAAAGACCAAGTATTGTAACAAAAGATGCCCCCATTGCTCTTATCCCTTAGGAAATTCCAAGTGTTTGGGGAGCTGTGAGCCAATTGTGGAGGAAAACCAAAATATGTAGTGATTACAAATCACATCACAATCCTATAACCATTTTAAAAATTGAATTTATAGTTACACCTACTAAAAAATCTCCAGTCCCAGATGGTGTCAATGACAAGCTCTGTCAAGCATTTAATGAGGTAACACCAGTTCTATTCAGTCTGTTCCAGAAAAATAGAACAGGAGGGAACATGTCCAAGTCATACTATGGGGACAGTATTACCTTGATCCCCACACCTAAGAGTGTACAAAAAAACTAAAGAAAATCACAGGCCAATATTCCTCATGAACCAAATGCAAAAATCCTCAACAAAATATAATTATCAAACTCTGTAGTATATTAAAAAGAATAATGCACCACAACTAAGTAGGGTTTATCCTGGGAATGCAAGGTTGGCTCATTAGTTGAAAATGAGCCATTATAATCCATTGTGTTAATGATCTAAAAAGGGAAAAGCACACATCATATCAATTGATGCAGAAAAAGACTTGACAGAATCCAACACCCGTTCATAATAAAAACTCTCAGTAAAACAGGAACTTCCTCAACCAAATAAGGGGTATTTACAAAAACCTACAGCTTACGTCACACATAATGGCAGAAGACGATGTTTTTTTCCCCTGAAATTAGGAATAAGACAAAGAAGTCTGCTCTTCCCACTCTTACTCAGCATTATATGGGAAATCCTTGCTACTCCAGTGAAAAAGAAAAGTACATAGGCCAGAAAGGAAGAAATAAAACTATCTTTATTCACAGATGTTATGATTATCTGTGTAGAAAACCCCAAGGAATTTATAAGAAAACTTGTAGGACTAATTTGTAAATTTGGCAATATCTCAGGATGCAAGATTGTGACAGAAAAATCATAATTGAAAACAAGAAATGTTTAAAATACCATTTACAATAGCTCAGAAAGATTAGGTACTTAGGTATAGATCCACAGAAAATGTGCACCGGATCTGTACATAAAAACTACAAGTTACGAAGAAAGAAAATGTAAAGGCTTAAATAAATGGAGAGATAGACCATGTTCATGGATTGACTCAACATAGTAAAGATATCAGTTCTCATTAAATTGATCTATAGATTAATTATAATTCCAATCAAAATCCCAGCAGGACTTTTTGTAGACAAGCTGATTCTAAAATTTATATGCAAAGTTGGCAAAACTGGAATAGCTTAAACAATTTTGGAAAAGAAGAATAAAGTTGTGAGAATCACATTACCCAATTTACAAACTTACCCTCGAGCTGCAGTAATCAAGGCAGCGGGGTTTTGGTGAAGGGGGATGTATCCGAGCAGACCAACGGGACAGACAGAATAGAGAGCACAGAAGGGACCCACACAAATACTGCTGATGGGTGTTTGACAGAAGTGCAGAGGCAGTCGAGAGAGAAAAGACAAAGAGTTTGCAGCAACTGGACATTCCTATGCAAAAAAAAAAAAAGAATCAATCTAAAACTTATGCAAAATTTAACACAAAATCGGTCATGGGTCTAAAAATAAAATATTAACAATAAAACCTTTAGATAAAAACATAGGAGAGTCTTAGTAACCTGGAGTTAGACAGAGTTCATAGATTTGACACCAAAAGCAAAACCCATCAAAGGAAAATGTGCTCCTGTTGTTAGAAATGCCCAGAAGGACGGCATGGAGAGCACTTGGCAGAAGTAAACATCCCGCAGAAGAAGCGTGCATACCTGACGCACACGCAGTGACGCAGGTGCAGCCCTGCCTGTGGTGGCAGGAAGGTGGGGCCATGGGAACGCCCTCAAGAGAGAGTAGCTGCATGCAAATCCTCACTGCATTACAGATGGACACCAAGCATCGCTCAGGCAGCGAGTGTCCAAGTGTGCCTCTGGGCTGCACAGGCCAGGCGGAGGCTGCCCGCCAGGGAGGTCCTGCTGACCGCGGGAGGCAAGGTGGTGTGAGTGGCAGTAAGCCAGCGGTCAGCTTGCTGTGTGTGCCCAGGCTGCACACAGCTGGGCTTGTGCAGTTACTGCAGATGCTGAGAGTATGTCGGGAAGGATGGCACGCCGTGTGCATGGGTTTTCTTGGAGGGCACGTGTGCTGCTGCGTGCACCGGTGGCAGAGGCACAGTGTAAGCCACAGAATGGAAAGGAAGAAAGGCTGTGGTTTTAGAACCAAATAAAGATCTCGTTTATGTATACATGCAGAATTGTATGGATGCATGGGTGTTGTCCCCAGGTGCTGGTCCTGGGCTGGGCGTTGTCCCTGGCGCTGGCCCTGCGCTTGTTTGCATTTTGGCTCCTGTGATTTCCTTCCCCCACGCCTACCCCTGTGGACAAGATGCTCCTTCCAGTGGGAGGTCTGGAAGTCTGAAGAGCCCCCGGGGCTCTTCACTCAGTTTCCTCTGTCCTTTAACAAGCTGTGACTGCCACGGTCAGGCTGTGGGGGGATCAGCTCTGCTCCTGGTGGACTGCAGGGCAGATTGGAGCTGGCTCTTTAGCTGCCGGGACCTCCCGGCCCTGGTTTTCCGGAAGGCTCGTGTTGGGTGATGTCATTTTTCTTGCAAAAGCTGTGAATTGAAAAGTCACCTTGAAGGCCAGCCGAGTGGCACATTGGTTAAGAGCTGGCCTGGGACGCCAGAGGACCCCGGTTCGGATCCCACATATGAGGGCCAGTGACATGCCCTCTACAGCTAAGATGCTGAACAACAGCTCAACCTGGAGCTGGGCTGCTATGAGTCATCTGAGACGGCATAAGCTGCAGCCCTTGCTGCAATGGGTTGCCAGGGGCTACCGTATGTAGCCAGCAGCCAGCGTGAGCTGCCAGCAGCTGCTGTGAGCGGCCGTCCAGAAGCCGGCAACTGATGTGCCTCACCCGGGAAGAGCGCAATGATGGTGCCAACTTGGGCCAGTGAAGCAACGTCCTCCACAGCTAGACTGAAGAACAAAACAACAGCAACTTGTCTGTTGCCCTTCCCCCAATTCCCCAATAAATAAAGAAAAAGATAAAGAAAAGCCACCTTGAGCTGTGGGTCAGCACTGGCTGCTTTGTGCCTGGGCTGCTGGCTCCAGCATTTGCTTTCTGGGCTTTCTGGACATGGCCTTGGGGGGACGAGGTGCCCGTTCCTTCTGTTTTGCTCTTTGAGGCAATGACCGTGTGGCCAGCGCCAAAGGACCACGAGTTGGTGTGTCCATGATGACCTCCAAACAGGAGGCCTGAGGGAAGCTGTAGGGCCCAGCATGAGGACTGGAGCACAGGGTGTGCGAGCACATGGCCTGCCACCCCTGAGGGCAGAGGACACCGTTCTCAGGCCGTGGGGACGCAGCCCTGGCGAGCTACCTGAGGGGGCTGAAGTGGCTGCACAGGGAGGGCCGCGGGGCCCGTTTGCTAATTCAGCTTTTTGTTTGAAACTTGGTAGATTCATCTGAAGCTGTAAGAAATAATATAGGGAGGACCCTAACCCAGCCTCCCTGGTAACATCCACGCCAGACGTCTGCATGTGCAGTGGACTCAACCAGAAGGTGGCCCCAACAAAGACATCATCACCTCCAGAGTCCCTCCTGCCGCCCTCACCCTTAACCCCTAGCACCCACCACTCTGTTCTCCATCTTCATAATTTTGTCATTTCAAGAGTGTCATATGAGGTCTGACGATTAAGTTCGCGAAGTTGTTGCAACAATGTTAACCTTTTTTGATGTCAGAGGGATTATTCATTATGAATTTGTACCAACTGGACAAACAGTTAACCAGGTTTACTATCTGGAAGTGCTGAAAAGGCTGCATGAAGAAGTTAGACGACCTGAACTTTTCACCAATTCGTGGCTCTTGCATCATGACAGTGCACCAGCTCACACGGCACTGTGTGTGAGGGAGTTTTTAGCCAGTAAACAAGTAACTGTATTGGAACACCCTCCCTACTCACCTGATCTGGCCCCAGTGACTTCTTTCTTTACCCGAAGATAAAGGAAATATTGAAAGGAAGATATTTTGGTGACATTCAGGACATCAAGGGTAATAACAATGAACAGCTCTGATGGCCATTCCAGAAAAAGAGTTCCAAAATTGCTTTGGAGGGTGGGCTAGGTTCTGGCATCAGTGCAGCTTCCGAAGGGGAGGACTTCGAAGGTGACCATAGTGATGTTCAGCAATTAGGTATGTAGCACTTTTTCTAGGATGAGTTCATGAACTTAATTGTTATACATGGAGTCTTACAGTGTGTGGCCTCTGGGACCGGCTTCCCCGCTCAGCCCGGTTCTCTGTTTCTGCTCAGCTGCCTCTCCTTCCTGCTGCTGACTAGTGTCCAGTGGGTGCACCGCGTCCCCTGCTGAAGGACATCTCAGTTGTTCCGTTAGGGGCCGTGATAGACACCGTGCGCAGGACTGTGTGGACCGAGTTGTCATTTCTCTGGGGTCAGTGCCCCAACGTGCAACTGCTCGGTGGGATGGTGGCTGCTCAGCTGCTTCCCCGGGGGCTGCACTGATTCCAACTCCCACCAGCATGACTGACCCCTCTGCTCCACGTCCTCACCAGCTTTGGGTGTTGTCACTGTTCTTTACTGTGTCCACTGAGAGGCAGCAGTGGCCCCTCGTGTCTGGGATGGGAGCGGTCGGTGCTTGTGGGCCGCTGTCCGCAGTCTTCTGCCCGTTTTGTGATTGGAATGTTAGGGTGTTTACTGTTGGGCTCCCCGACCTCCTTCTGAATTTTGTTGGCCATGGGGTCTGCAGACGCCGTCTCCCAGCTGCAGCCATCCTCTCACCTGCCCAATGGAGTCTTTTGCCAAACCAAAGTGTTTAATTCTGACATGGTCTGTTTTGCTGGGGAGGTCGGGCAGGTCTGCTGTGTTGTCACAGTTTGTGAACCGCGGTGTCTCCATCTGTTTGGGTCATCTTTGATTCTTTTATCAGCATTTTTCAATTTTCTGCCTACAGTTCTGTACACATCTGGTCGAATATACACCTGAGTACCTCCTTTCGAGGCCCTGGTTGTAAACGGCTTTATGTTGCAGCTCTGGCTCCGTGTCCCGTGGTGGGTCGGCCTTATATTCCCGATCTCACTGAGCTCAGTCGTTCCAGGCATGTATTTGTTGATACCTGGAGGTTTTCTACGTAGTCAGTCATGTCCTGTGCAAGTTGGGACATTATTCCTTCCTTCCCCAGCCTGTCTGTTTGTCCTTGCTTTATGGAAATGGCAGGAACTCGCAGGCCTGCCCCAGTGCCGCTCTGTTGGGGTGGCGGTTGTAGCGGTTAGCTTCTGGGTCTGCCTCTGGCTCCCCTGGCTCCACCCACAGAGAGTGAAGGGGCCCAGATCTCCTCAGAAACCGAGCAGATGGACCTGGACGTGCACCCCCCTTTCACAACCACATCGTGTCCTTGACTGCTATGGAGCAAGTTAGGAGACTCGTGGGACGCAGGGGGTCCAGGGGCTGTGAGAGCCCTTGGGGGGGAGAGCGGGGGACAGCGGCAAACAGAATAATGCCACATGGTGGAGGCGTTCTCCACGACGCAGGAGACCTGGGGTCTGGAACTACGAGGAGGCGCAGGACGAGGGACTCCTGGCGTCACTGAGCGAGCTGAGCCCTGAGGGGTGGCACAGCCCTGGCCACATGAAGAACAAGGGGTAGAGGGATGGGGGACACAGGTGGGAGGTGCTGGGGGCCAGGCCCGGAGGGGCACGGCCCGCGTGCGTGTCACTGGCCCGAGGGCTATGCAGGGTGGGGCCAGGCGGCAGAGACCAGGCTGGACCAGGACAGACACAGACGGACTGAATGAGGGTCATGGTGACACCCAGTTTTGATGTTTTTAGTCATATTTCTGCATTTTTTTGCTGCTTCTTTTAGACAATTTCCATGACTTATAAAAACAAACCGGTATGGGGAGCCCCAGGCTGCGTCAGTGCGTCCAGCGTTCGGGCCTCGTGCCATCCAGTCTCTGTGCTCACCACACACACACTCACACACACACACCCTCAGCGGCAAGTGTGCGACAGTACACCCAGGACATCTGGTGTCACCCTGTGTGTACACAATCCTTTCCACACACGACGACGACGCCGTCACCACACTGTCACTGCGTCCCCGAACCCCCACTCAGTGTTCATATCACCCATCCGCCCCACAGCTGTCTGAACAGCCTGTTCCAGCCAGAGGCCTGTGAGGGCTACGTGGGAGGAAGGCCCTGCCTGTGGGGGACACTGTGGGAGGGTCGGCAGTGCAGCTGCTGCGGGACAGCTTCCGGTGCCCCCACAGCGAGCCTGGCAGGTGCCAAAGGCCCACGTCTCGAGGACGGAGGGACCAGGTGGAGGGCGGCCAGGCACCCGTGGATGTGTCTCCCCAAGGTAGCCGCCTGTACCTCCCTCATCTGTCTAACGACGAGGCATCAGCACTCCTCCACCAAGTGGGGCTCCGTGCGCCCCTGAACCTGGGTGGCCCTGTGACCACCTTGGCCCAGAGAGTCTTGCTGTGTCGCTGTTGACCTCTGAGGCTGGGTCAGGGGGACTCAGCCTCCACCTGCCCCCGGAGCCCCGAGCCACCACCCCAAATGTCAATCACTGTACGGCCGCCATCTGCAGGCATAGTGCAGACAGGAGCCCAGGGTGTGAGGACGAGCTGGAACCAAACTCAGCAAGGTTTCCAGAAGGGGCCAGATGGTGGCCCCTCCTGTCCAGGACAGCAGCCTGTGGACAGCGGACGAATGCGTGTGGCTGTGCTGGGCCTGCGAGCCTCTGGCGCAGTGCGGGGACTCGTCTTGTGGTGCCCGAGAGGGTGAGGCGTGGCGCAGAGGAAAAGCTGTCCGAGTGAAAGGAAAACGGGGGAACAGGCTTTAACGAGACTTAAGCCTTTCACTCGGCCAAAGACTGGACGAGGATGAGAAGGAAGGTGCAGAGCGGGAGAGAAGGCCTGCGAGCCAGTCATCGTAGAAAGGACTCCCGTGGAATTAGAGCCGAGAGTTCTCAGAACTCAGTAAAACAAATGACCCAATAAAACATGGGCACAGGATCCAACAGACTTCCACCAAGAATACACACGTACACATCATGTATGTGCATCTCTACAGTAGACGCTCATGACAAGGCTCGGTATCACAACAGCGCAGGAACACCGCACACCCATGGGACCCGCCATGACCTGGAGCCCCGGCAACACCGAGTGCTGGCAAGACGTGGAGCCGCAGGAACTCCTGCCACAGCTGGGGGCGGGGCGCAGGCCGGGCGGCCACTTTGGAGGACGGGGTGGCGGCTTCTGGCAAAACCCCACAGCCTCACATACGGCCCCAAAGTGTCACAGAGGTTCACCCAGCTGATGTGAAACACCTGCCCACAGACCTGCGTGGAACATTCCTCTGTGTTGGTGATGGCAGGGAAGTGGACGCAGCGGCCAGCCCAGATGCCCGTCCGCGAGGAGTGGGAGGCTAGTCGGCGACAAAGACGAGAGAGAGGTGACGCGCTCAGTGCATGGATGTGCTTGATGCACTGGGCTGAGTGACGGGAGCCAGACCCGTGTGTGATTCATTCGTAGGACGTTTCAGAAAAGTCAAACCAAGGGGTGGGGAGGGGCAGGACTGGCGGGGGCTGGCAGCGTGGGACCCGAGGGGCGCTCGAGGGAGCGGTGTAGTGGAGGTGCAACGCAGCATGAAACCCCAAAGATGGAACTCTAACATGCACAAACCAAAAAAACAATGAAAATCAAAACGCGTCCAACTGTCCACCTGAGGCATTGGCGTTTCATTATATGTAGACTTGACTCTCAAAAGTGTGAAGCACTGAAGTGCCCTGAAGATGTCACTGGTGTTTGGCTGATTTCTTTTTTTATCCTAAAGTTTAATTAAGGTTCAGAAAAAATAAACTGGTTCTGTGTAGGTAGCAGTCCCTTGGGGGCTGGTAAGTCACATGGCTTGTTTTCTTCTGAGAATGACAAGAAGTCTTGCTTCCAGTCTGATTAGAGGGGCTGTGTGACACAACCAACAGCTGGCCACAGACAGGGCACACAGGGTACAGAGGGCACTGCAGGCTCAGACGGCGCTCGGTCACGGTGGCCTCCTACGGTGTTAAGGGTGCATGTGACCTGGGTGTCACTGAGTCACACCTGTTGTGTCATTAGGGTTTGTCAGACAAAACAAAACCAGTCAGCAGTTGTCCCCTTTCCCAGGTGGCAGTCCTGTCCTATGTGCTCTCTGCCTATTCCATGTACAACCCGAGTGTCCCCCATAGCCTGCGTGCTGGCCCGGGCCCTTGCATCTTAAAACAGAGAATTTGTCACCAAACGGGACAGACAAGTTAGGACTCCAGCTCACACTGTCACCAGGATGCAAAGTGGGTGGCTGACACGGAACAGGCTGGGGCCCCCTCCCTGTCTCAGACTAGGATGGCCCTCGTGCTGGCCCCAGTGCTCCATCTGCAGTTAACGAGGCAGCGCGGGGCCGTGAGCATCACTGTTGTCACAGCCAATGCCACCAGACCAGTGGTCACACTTAGCAGGGACCAAGGTCCCCAGTAACCCCGACCCGACTCCATAAGAGTGCAGCGGGTAGCCAGGCAGGCGGTCCCCCAGGAACCTGCCCCCGAGGAACACCAGATGAGGCTACTTGGCTGTCTTCCGGCCGGCACTCATGGTGGGCTCTCCAGATCCCACCACCCAGCATGCCTCACTGAGGGGACCCCAAGGACAATACCTGCAGAGCACGGGGCTGCTGCAGCGCTGGTGCCTGGGCTGACGGCGCATCTCAGTGGCCCCACGGCCATCCTCACCTCTGCCCTCCTGGGCTTGGTGAGCGTGGGCATGCTGGAGTCTGCCCAGGAGCCCGTGGAAAGCTGGGACACGGGTGTCAGGGAAGGGGGGTGTCCTTTCACGGCACCAGCCAGGGGCGCAGGCATCCCGCTGATGTTCCTGAGTGAGGATGACACCTTCTGGGCGCCAGTCCAGCTAATGACCAAGAGGCACGGTAAGTGGGCACAGCCCACCACAGGACGTGTCTTGCACCCCAGGAGAGCCGCCCTGCAGGTCCCCTAGCAGTGGGGCTCGCGGGGACCCCCACCCAGTCCATCTCCCGTCAGCAAAGGGCACTGCCCCCCATATTGCCCCAGCCCCACCCTCAGGACCACCTTACACCCCACACCTGCCTCACATCCGGCCGCCCACCCAGCTGCCCTCCGGGCCCACGGCCAGTGGAAGCCCAGCCGGCCATGCACCCCCTCCCACGTGCCCCAGCCCGGCTCCTGAGCCCAGGTGTGGCCTGCACCCCACCACCCTGTGACTGGCACTCTCCGCCCATCGATGCTGGGACCAAGCCCCCCGCTGTGGCCAATGTGGGAGGGGTAGACAGGGCTAGGATGTCTGTCTGACCCTCAGCACAGAGCACCCCGTGCTGGGACTCGGTGAAGGGGCCTTTGGCCCCTGCCCTCCCCTCACCCAGAACCACAGCCAGTCCTGCCCTTTGGGAAGTGTGTCCCACAGACCTCAGGGCCATGGACACTAGGCAGGGCAACTGTGTGGGAGAGGGCGCCTTGGGTTCAGCAAGGGGCACTTGCTAGTAACCAGCCCTCCCTGGCGGCACAGGCTCTGACCTGTTGGGGTTCTGGGGGCTGATTCATTCCAGGCCAGCAGCAGCCCTCCTGAAGCTGCACTCCAGCAGCACTGGTGTCCCAGGCAGGGCATCTGGGTGCGGGCGCGGCCGCACGGGCCCTGCAATAGCGAGGTTTTTGCCAGCCAGGCGGCCCTGAGCAACGTTGCCCACCATTAAGACGAGGAACAGGTGTCCACTGGGGTTCACTCCAAGTGCTTCCCTCAGAGAGCTTCACTGACGGGGTGAGGCTGCCCAGGAGATGCTCCCGGGCCCCAGTGCCCAGGATGGGCCACTCGTACAAGCCAGGCCCCATCCTAGGGAAGCCCAGAGCGGGGAGGCTGAGCCCCAGCCCCCCATGCAGCCAGTGTCTGCTCCTGGGGTGCATTCCCATGAGTGTGGCAGTCTGCTGCCCCCAGGTTAGCAGTCGGGCTGGCCTCGCCCTAACACCAACTGGACTTGGGAGCACCTTTGTCCAGGAGCCACGTCGCCACCTGGGTGACCTCCCAGGTGAGGAGGTGCCTGTTAGATGCAGCTCAGGGGCACAGCCCAGATCAGGGGCAGACAGGCCAGTCTCTGCACAGGCTGCCCCTCGACACCCACTGTCCTTACAGACCTTTGTGTCGCTCACCCTGAAGCTCTGGGGCACCTACATCCTGGAGGGCAAGCACGTGCTCATAGCCACAGCACAGTTCTAGTGCCAGGGTGGGGACAGTGGCACAGGGGTTGGCCGCAGCATGGGGGCAGGGCACCCTCTGAAAAGCAGAGCAGTGGGGGCCGTTTGCTGGCCACCTCCCCTTGCACTGCCTGTGGCATTCTGGGGCAGAGCTGGACCCCTCAGTGTGGCACCCTTCAGGACACAGCAGGATCTACGCAAGGTGACCTGATAGGTAGGTAGGGACCTGAGGCCCCCCAGTGGGGCCCCTCCTGGCCTGACCGCACACCCTCGTCCAGGCACCTTCAGGCCTCGATGGCCGAGCTACAGAGGACGACACACCACACCCCCCTCCAGGTGGGCCCCAGCACAGGGTCCCCTCCTGGGGCAGTGAATAGCGGGAGAGTCCCCAGCATCTCCTCTTCTGCTCTAATTTTCAGAAAATCAAGCCAGGGCTGGGCATCAGGGCAGACTCCTGGAGGGCTGTTCAGGGTCAGGCCAGGGCAGCCACCATGATATGCGGGGCCCCACCCAGCGCAAACCACAAGGCCTGCGGGGGAAGGCTCACCAGTCAGCTCCCTTCCCGGAACCTGAAGACTTCCCCTTGATGTCTCTGGGCCTGGAGTGTCCCCAGCACCCAGACACTCTCCAGAGGACAAGCCCTGCCCAGCCCAGCCAGGCTGTCCCCAAGGCTGGAAAGTGACATGAGGTGGCCTCTGCAGGGCCCAAAGTTGCCTGCCTTCCCCTGAGGGGTCCAGAGGCCCTCCGTCTGGCCTGCCTGCCCGCAACCCAGGGCAGCTCTGGGGACCAGCTGCAGTCAGCGTGATGGAATTCCCTCCCCAACCTGACAATGAATCCAGAGACTGGGGGCAGGTGGCCCCGGACATCGGCTTTGAGTCACAACACTGGGTCCCTTTCCCCTTAACACCTGCCTGGGCCACCCCGGGGGCCCAGTGACAGGCCCCACACAGCCTGCCAAAGATGGAACCACGGGGCCCAGGACAGCCCTGCACGTCCACAGGAAGCTGGGTGCCTGGAGTCGCCAGAGGGGGCGGTGGTCGCCAGAGTGGTGCCCCGAGACCCTGGCCAGCCAGCAGCATGCCTCTTGATGCTGGCCTTCCCGATGGACAGCAGTCCCCACACGCGTCCCTGACCAGAGGGGCCTGGCCTGAACATAGGCCCTGGATGGGCAGGTGCGCCATGAGGCCCGCCCCCCCTCCCCCCAAAGCTGGGAGGACTTGAGCCCCCTATGGCCCTGGCCAGTCCTGGATTCTGGCCCAAGGCAGGGCGAGCCCTCTCGGAGCAGCATGTGGCCACCAGTGACCTGAGGCAGTCTGGGAGCAATAGGCTACCCCGGCGGTGAGGTGGCAGGAGCAGGTAGGCCAGCTCCACCCCCACACAGGGCAGCAGGGTTGGCTAGACTAGGGCCCTGAGCAGCCACCCAGCACGGAGTGAGCAGAGGCCCAAGGCCAAGCCAAAGACGCTGGAGTCTGGCTCTGAGAACCCGCCAGCTGCTGCCCCCGGCTGGGCTGGGGACACTGGTGGCATGGCAAGGACCCAACAGGCCAGGCCCTGCCCCCTGCTGGTCATCAGCTGCCTTTCAGGGTTCCCAAAGCTCAGGAATTGCAACCCCACCTGCAGTTGGGAGGTTCCCAGGTGGCAGACACTAGCCCTCCCCGCCCTCTGGTTTCAGCATTTCCTAAGGCTTCCTCCCAGGGGGATGGATGCGCCCTTGGTCTCAATTCGCGTCGCTGTCAAAGGTCGGTGAAGTCTTTCTGTGGTGAAATGCAGACCAGCCTGTTGCTGCAGCACCCGGGGCTCTGCTGGAGGCAGCGGGTGCCCCAGGAGGCAGAGGCGCCTCCAACGCTCCGCACGGAGCTGAGCTGCCGCCGTGCTGCATGGGAGACCACACACGCCGCGGCCACCCAGCCTCGGCCAGACGCCAGGGTCAAGACCATCAAATAATTTACTGCATTCAACCTGCGCCCGACGGGCCAGGACGGGCAGGGAGGAGGGACGGCTGGGGCACCGGTGGCAACAGTTCATGACAGTCTGTGAAAGCGTCCTGGGAGGCCTGCGGTCACTCTGTCCACCGACCCTGGGCTGGCCGGGCTCTGGCGGGACTTCCTTCCTTCCCTCCCCCCAGCATCCGGCACCTCCAGGCCCGCTCCCGTGGGGGCGGGCACAGGGGACAGACGGGCACTCAGGAGAGCAGGCACTTGCAACTCATGCAGCCGGGGCCGCCCTCGTCTGGCGGGCTCAGCTTGCGTAGCTTGTGCTGCCGGATCTCACGCACCAGCGTGTAGAAGGCGTCCTCCACACCCTGGGGACAAGAGGCCAGCTCAGAGGGGAGGCCCGGAGACCTAGGGACCCTGCCACGGGCTCCGGCAGAGTCCCAGCCCCTTCCCCGCCCGCACCCATAGGCAGGGAGCCGGGCCTGCTCACCCTGCAGCCCCAGGAACCCCATGGGACATCTATCTGCCCCTCAGCAGCTCCCCATAGGGCAGGGCAGCCCCAGGTCTGTGCCCACGCCCATCTGAACTACTGCCTTGTCCCCAACAGCCCACTAAGGGGACAGGGCCGACAAGAGGCCCACGGGGTGCTCTGGGGGGAGAGGGGCTGGGGCCCCAGGGTCACCGCTCCGGCCTGGCTCAGGGCAGCTCTCTCTAGGGATCTCCACCTCCCCCTTGAGCTGTTGCAGCCCAGACCCCGGCCCTGGCCTCCCTCGCTGCCCTGCTGTCCCGGGAGACTTACAGCGCGAGGGGCCGCTGGGTCCCGGGGTCCCGGAGCTGGAGCCAGAGCGGCTGCCCTGTGTCGAGGGAGAGGGGCGGTGAGCGCGGCTCCCTGGCGGGGCGGGCGGGGGCCCTAGCTACAGGTGGGCAGGGAGCCAGCTCACCTGGCGTGTCTTGGCTGAGGTCTCAATGTAAGGGGTGCCGTAGCTGCGGGCCAGGTCCTGCGCCTGCCGAGACTCCACAGTGCGTGCAGCCAGGTCACACTTGTTCCCCACCAGCACCATGGGCACGTCGTCCGAGTCCTTCACCCGCTTGATCTGCTCCCTGCAAGGAGGACGGTGTGAGCCGTTGGCAGGCTGCGTCCAGGGCACGCAGAGGGGACGGGGGTCCACAAGGGTGCTGGCAGCTCACCGGTACTGGTGGATGTCCTCGAAGGACTTGGTGTTGTTGATGGCGAACACGCAGAGGAAGCCCTCGCCGGTGCGCATGTACTGGTCGCGCATGGCGCTGTACTCCTCCTGGCCCGCCGTGTCCAGGATGTCCAGCAGACACGTCTCCCCATCGATGACCACTTGCTTCCGGTAGGAGTCCTGCGCGGGGACACTGCTTAGGAACCCCCATCCCTCCTGGGACAGAGCGTGTGCACCACCAGCCCCTCCTTGCACCTCTTGTGCCCCCAGGTCCGAGCACGAGGGTGCCCCTCGGTGCGGCGGGCAGAAGACAAGCTTGTGTCAGGGCTTGGGGCTGGGCGGGGGTCGACCCCGCTCACCTCGATGGTGGGGTCGTACTCGTCCACGAAGTGGTTCTGGATGAGCTGGATGGTCAGGGCACTCTTCCCCACGCCGCCAGCGCCCACCACCACGAGCTTATACTCCGTCATGGCGCCTCCAGACACTCAGCACGAGGCACTGTGGTGGTGTCCTATCCCACCTGCTGAGGGAATCCCATCAGCCATGCCGGGCCCCACAGGGCAGGCCTTTGAGTTCTCCGAGCCCATCTGTCCAGGCCTGGCCTGCCCTCTGGGCCCCAGCCTCAGGCGTCAGGGTGGCAGCCTACCACTCACGGTGGCCCCTCCAGCCCAGGGGTGGGACAGAGATCCTGCCTCCAGCTGCACTTCACGGCTGTGAGAGGCGGGGAGCTGGTCCCCCAAGGGCAGGACTGACAGCTGAGAGCATCTCCCAACCACGCACCCAAATTAGAAGTTGCTGAGTAGGCAGAAAGCCTGAACTGGAGGCGCCCAGGCTGAGGTCACCAGTCCCCCCTCCCTACGGGAACAGGTCCTGCCACGGTGGAGCCCATAGCAGCGTGCCCAGGCAGGCCAGTGCCAACCGACACCGGGTTCCAGGCCCCACTGGGCACGTTGGTGCATTCGACAAGTATTTACTGAGTGCCTTCGGCAAGCCAGGACTGTTCCCGACACAGGTGACAGGCAGGCACAAAGAGCCCTGCCCTCCTGGGCTGCGCTTATGCTCCAACGAGATCCCCTCGAGTTGAACTAAGGGAAACCCCAGGGCCTGCTGCCTGAGAAGTTTGGAGACAACCAGGCAGGTGAGGAGGCGGCGTGGAGGGAGGATCCCTGGTTAGCACCGGCTCCCAACAGGAAAAGACCCAGAGGTGCGGGAACAGGGGGACGGGCGGGGCGGAAAACGGGCTCGGCTCCAAGGCCCCCAGCTGGGGTGTCTCCAATTCCTAATGTTTAATGAGGAGGTGCCCTTGGGAGGAGTGGACTTCCTAAACCCCAGACTCGCCTGCTGGGTGTGATGGCCGCAGGGTGGCCGAGCCCTTCTTAGGGGAGGGGTCCTTGGGACTCAGGCGGGTGGGAGACCCCGCCTAGCGCACGGCCTCGGGCGGACCTCGGCGCAGGGGAACCCCACACGCTGCCTGAGGGCACGCGTGGGGTCCCGAGGAGGACAGGGCCAGGGACACGGAGCTCGAGGAGCCGGCCTGCCGAGGCAGAGCGACATACCCAGCGGCCCCGCCGCCCGCCGCCCCCAGCCGCAGCGCGTCAGCCCGGCGCGGCCTGCCATTGGTCGGGGGCGCGGGACCCCGCCCCAGCACCGCCCTGCCCCGCTCCAGTTGGCCGAGCGGCCCGCCCGTCAGAGGCCGCGGCCGGGCAGGGCTTCCGGGAGCGGAAGGCGCTGAGGGCGGTGCCGGGCTGGGTGGCCCTCGTGGGCCGCGGCCTTAGGGGCTGTCTGAGCCGGCGCGGAAGAAGAGCGAGGGCGCCGGAGTCGAGGGTTCCGGGGCGACGGCTTCTCCGGGAAGGCTCGGGCTCTCCCGGGCCGGGGCGGCCGGGTACCGGCGCGAGCCCCCTGAGTTGCTCCGGGAGCCCAGCGCCGGGGCCCTGGGCACCTCGACGGCGCGCACAGCCGCGTCCGCGTCCCCCGTGGCCCTCCCTGCGCCTCGCGGCGCAGTTCACCGAGGGGGCCCCGGAGCGGAAGGGCGGAGCCTGCAGGGTCACTGCGGACGCCCCCTGGGCTTGGTCCTGGAGAAGGCGGAGGGGCCGCCAGAGCGAGGGTCGGGCCCGAAGCTGCGACCTCCAGTGGCCGGGGGCCCGGCAGTACTGCGCCCCGTTCCCCGCAGGTAGCTGCGGAACGGCCGCCTCTCCCTTACCCGGACGCCTGGCAGCTTCGGAAGGGACCTTGGGCGGGGCGCCCTAGGGCAGGAGCGGCAGGAGCAGGGGCGCCTGGGCTGGGCGCGGGCCTGTCAGCCCGCGAAGCTGAGTCTGGCTCAACCTTTTTATCTCGTACGAGGGTCTTGCCTCTCACTTGCCTAGCGCAGCCCCTCCAGGGGCTCCGAGGAGGGGTCCTCTCCCGCACCCCCAAGCATCCCCCAACTTGGGCAAGCCCTGCAGGCTGCCAGCCCGCCCAGCTCCCCCCAAACCCGATGTCCAGCCCTACAGAAGCTCACCGTGTGGCCCAGTTAACCAACGGCGACCGGCAAACGTAATCGAAAAGTTACCATAAGGGTATGAACTTAAGTCTCCCCCTACCCAAAGCACAAACGTGCATATGCTGGCTCCTTTCAAGACTCAAAAACACATGTTTGTGACTTCTTAAAACTTCTAAGTCATGCATAAAACACACTCCGTATTTTCAAGAAAGAACGGCTCAACCTGCCTCTGCTCAGCCGGCGCCCCCCCCCACCCCTCCCCTCGCCGGCTCCGCTGCTCTTCCCCTGAGCTCACCCCACTGCAGGCCTTGACCTTGGGGAGGGCGGGGGCTCACGACGGCGCCGACCCCACGTGTCGTAGCGGTGTCTGGTTGGCTGTGCCGAGGCTCCGGGATCGCTCCAGACGCACGTAGACGCTAAGCGAAAGCAGATACACGAAAGCGGGTGGTGGTGTCCCTTTGCGGGTGCGGACTCGCTGGCCTCCCCTCCAGGTGTCCAGGTCTTCACTTCCCTGGTCCTCAGAGGGTCCTTTCCCACGGTGCTTCCTTTTATCGTGGCATCGGCCACACTTGCCGGCGGAGGTAAGTCCCGTCCTCGTGAGGACCCTCATAGCGCCTCCCACCAGGGAAAGGTGGGCGCGATTCTCCACCGCAGACCGCCTTTGCAGGGGGCTGACACCTGGCCTGTCTGCGCCCCCACCCCCTAGCCTGACTGCGTCTTACCTGCGCCCCAGCACCCCTAGCAGCCGAGGAGCGCCCACGTGCGTGAGGGGCTGTACCCTAGGGGGAGGGGTTCCCACTCCCCCCACCGTCAGCCATAGCAACCGTTGCTAAGAGGTGTGGCTCGGCCCGCAGAGCCAGGCAGATTCCCGCGGATCATAAATATTTGATTATTCAAATTAGGTCCTCCCCCCGTTGCCATGGCGCCCAGGCCCGAAACCCCGAGGCCGGAAGAACAACCCCAGAGTAGGAGAGAGAGCCCGGCGACCGAGGGTGCCCAGGGCCGAGCCCCACGGGCCGGGGCACCCGGGCCGAGCCCTCAGGTAAGAGCACAGCGTGCCTGTGGGTCCTAGGTCTCAAGCCTTTATCTCCCCGACGCCAGAGGGCAAACAGGCCAAGGGGTGGGCGTGAGAATCAAGCAGCAAAGCCAGTGAGGGACTCATTGATGTCCCCAGATGTCAAATCTGGTCCCCTGGGTACCCTGCCTACAACCCCTGGCTGTGTTCTGAGGGGCTCCCAGTCACTGGACAGGAGGCACCCCAAACCCTGCCCCTGGGGGAGAGCCTGGGGTTTCTGGTGGCGATGTAGTGGGGAGTGGAGCCTGCCCCCAGAGCCCCTCCCTGTTTGTTGAAGGGTGGAGAGGCGGAGGGGTCCCAGAGAACTGATGAGCCAGGCCAGGGCTGTGGAGAGGCCCCCAGCTGTCCAGCTCGCAGAGTGGTAGGCAGAGTGGGGACAGGTTTAGGCCAGTGCATGAATGTGAGGGGACAGTGTCTGGAGGGGAGCCACAGCCTCCAGACCAGGCCCTGCTCTTTGGAGCCCAAGACCTCTAGGTTAGACTGGGCAGATACTCGGGGCCTAATTGTGGGCAGGACCTCCTGCCAGCAGCTCTCAGGTACAGAGAGGAGAAGGTAGTGGGCTCAGCCCTCAGTGCTGCCCGTGGGCAACCCAGGGCCGCAGCCTGACCGGCCCATAGCCTGCGACTGGCAGGCCTGACATAGTGATGGGTGGTCTCCCATGGGACAGGGTGGTAGGGTCCTCCTGTGAGGGCAGCAGACCCAGGACCCCTTTTGGAGAGAGGGGAGAGGCAAATGGGGATTTGAATGAGGACCAGGCATTTGCATTAGAAAGACCCCAGCGTCACTCACCCACCTGGCTGTCTTCCTCCTCACCCAGGCCAGGTCCCCTGTCAGGGTGGTAGAAGACCTGAGGGCCAGGCCCCAGGCTGCCAGTCCCACCTCTTCACCTGCTTCTTCTGGGCAGGCCGCCTGGTTCAGGACCTGGCCAACCCGACTCTCTTACAGCTATCACCTGGGCCACATGCTACCCCGTTGCCCGGATGTTTGACCCACGGTGGGAAAAGGCAGCTCCAGGTGAGGGGTCAGTGGGCATGGGTAGGGTGGGGGGTATGTCCACCAGCCTGGTCCTGGGCCCCCCAGGCTCAGAGACCATCTGGTGAAGGACGCATAGCTCAGGGTCGGAGGCCAAGGTTTGCTACTGGTCAGAGAGGGTGACGAAGCAGCCATGCCCAGGAGGCAGCATCCTCAGGCTCACAGCCCAGGGGGGTCTCAGATGGGGAGGCCTGGAGTCAGTGCCCCTCCCGCGGACCCTGAAGGATGGGCAGAAACCCCAGGAGGGTGACATGCCCAGGCAGGGGCTGTGAAGCCCCCAGGTGGGCTAAGTGGGTGAGGGCACTAGAGAGCCTTGTCCAGGCTGGGGTGGGCTGCGGGGTTTGCTGTGTATGGGGACACGTCAGGGCTGTGCTGCCTGCTGGTCAGAGAAAGCGTGAAGGCTCAGCCCTATGGCCTGTCCCGGCAGGTTGCGTGTGAATGGACAGGGCCCGGGGGCCTCGGCCGAGCTCGGCCAGTGTCCAAGTGCGGGAGCTGAGCTGGCAGGGCCAGCACAACCCTCGCCCGCAGAGCAAGGCCCCAGGCAGCCACGGAGGTGGCTGCAGTGAACTCCTGATGGAGGAGTACCTGTCACCTGCCCGACTGGTGAGTGCTGGGAGGTGGGGAGCCTGCATGGGTGACACTCCGGGGCTGATGTCCAGCATGTCCTCTGTCCCTGGTCCTCTGGGCCTTGTCTGTTTGATGGATGCCCTTGTCCCCAGTGTGTCCCTGGCACTCAGGCCGTGGAAGGGACCGAGCCAGGCAGGAGCCTACAAGTATTTGCTCAGCACCCCCCGTGTGCTGCGCTCTGAGGACCTCTCTGTGGACGCAACAGAAGGTCCCTCGCCGAGCAGCTGACATTCTGGTGGGAGGCAGGGTGGCAAACATGCAAGCACAGGGCACACCAGGTGCGAAGGGCCAGGAACAAATGAAAGCACAAGCTGCCAGGGTCCCACTGATTGTCCCTGGGGCAGCTGGTGAAGGCTTGCTCCCAAAGGTGCCGTGAGGGTTTGCTGTCCTCCCCCCGCACCAAGGCCCAGCAGGCTCTCCAGGGTCCTGTGACTGTAGGTGCTCACCTGGTGACCCTCCGGGCAGCCCTGTACCTCCCAGCACCCCCACCTTACTTCCTGGCCATGCTCTTTGTCCACCTTTGGTTGGGGTGAGGGGTGGACGCTGCCACTGCCCAGGGCCTCCCTCACCACTCCCACGCTTACACGGGGTGGCATGCACACGGAGAGGGGCTCCTTGGAGACACCTCAGTGATGTGCCCACCAACATGCAGCCTGGCTGCCTGAGGTCCCCGCCCATCTTCCTGACCAGCTCTGAGAAGAGTCCATACTGGTCCCTGCAGGTGGGTGGAACATTCCCGCCCAGGCCCCTGCCACTGGCCCCTCGGTGTATGTGGCCCTCCAGGCACACCTGCCTAACCAGTGCTCCTGTCCAGCATGGAGCTGTCAGCATGAGCTGTCACATCAGAGCTGGTCCACCCACCAGCTTGTCCAACCCCGGGAACAGACAGGCTCAGAGCTGTGGGCCCCGTCCAGGCTGGCCTGTGATGCTTATGAGGTCTGGGTTCAGAGATGGCAGGCAGACGTGTGGGAGGGGCCAGTCCCACGGAGCTGGGATGCTGGTCCTGTCCCAGGCCCTCCTGTGGCCGTAAGGAGCCTGGGCTACACTGAAAACAGCCTGACTCTGAGGGGGCTCTAGGCACCAACCAGTCTGCAGGGGGCGGGAGCGTCCTCTGGTGGACAAAGCAGCTGGCCAAGGACACCCTGGAAAGCAGGACAGGGTGTCACTGGGTCCAGCCTGACCATGCCCAGAGAATGCCAGAAGCAGGGTGCAGCAGGGCAGTGACCCCCGTGGCACCTGGCTGGGCCTACAGGTCGACCTGGCCTCGTCACGTGCCCAGCACCACACAGCAGGGGCGTTGCCACCAGGCCAGGCTGGGACAGACCAAGAAGGGCCACCTGAGAACCCTCGGGCTGGAAGTGACTTCGCCCCTCCCCAAAGCTGAGGAGATGGGACAGGCTCGGGCAAGGCAGCCACGGTGTCAGTCCGGTGAGCCCCGGGGACGTCCCGGTCATGGTTGCTGCAGACAGTCCTGCCACTCACTGGAGTGTCTGTCATTTCCTTTGTGTGTCGCGTTCATTCGTGGGGATGGTGCCCGAGTACATGGGGGCGTTGGGGCCGGTGTGGTCACTGCACCCCCTTGGGCCTCTCCAGGGCTAATCTTCGTGACTCTAAGGCACTCTGCAGCCGTCCTTGGCGGACTCTCCTCTCTACCTGGGCCCCATGGTCTCTGTCCCTGTCACCTGTGGCCACATGACGTTGATCACAAGCCAACCAGACTCTGACTGCAACGGCAGGCGTCCCTGCCCAGACTCAGGGGTCATTGTGGTCCTGCTGGGACCCAGGCTGATGGAGCCGCCCAGCGCTGCCCTCATGGTGGGCAGCCAGGAGTGGGCAGCAGATTGAGTACAGGCACACGCTCAGGGGTTCACCTCTGAAGGACTTGTCTCAGGGGACCCCCACGGCCAGCCTGCACTGGTGGGACCAACCACTCACCGCTTGAGAAGGGAAGAGGAGTGCTGCCTGGCAGTCACTGCGACACCCACTAGCTGAGTGTTTGCCGGTCTTGTGCTGGCTGGTATACTCCTCTTGACTAGAGCCCACTCTGTCCACCCTGGGACCCCCTTCCTTGTCCACCAGGCTCCTGACCTGTGTGGATGTGGTTCACACATCTGCTCCTGACGGTCATGGTCCGCCTCAGTCCAGGACCATGGTCAGCCAGGACAGCCAGTGGCCCAGAGCCCACGTGCTTTTTAACAGATTCAAGTCTGGCTGAAGCGAGGTGCTAAAAGCCACACCGGAGCTTGTTTCTTGCCTTCTGGGGGATGTGACTTCCCCCTCCAAAGAACCCCCAGAAGCTGTAGAGGCAGGTGGGCCCCTCCTGGACTCCTCCCTGAGGCTGAGTATGATGGGTCATTCTAACTTCAAGCCCTTCTCAGTTTTTCGTTCTGCTGATTGGAGTTCAAGCCCACACGTTCCAAAATTCCCGCTGAACGCTGCCTCGTATGGCGCCTCATCCAATGCCGTGGCCCGTGGCCCGCTCACGCTGCCCACACCTTGCTTGGGGCCTCTCCGCCCAATGTCACAAGTTCATCATGTGCATTTTTTCTGCCACCATTTTACCAAAAACTCATTGTGTGACATGGTCTCCATCTTTGCAGCTCTGGTAACAGTCTCTTCGCTCCCCCAACCCAGTCCCAAATCCAGTGTCATGTTGTGTAGTTGTGTTGCTTTGGGCCCTGCATTTTGTGTGTTGGCTGTTGCTGTGAAGACGCCGAAGCTCCGAGCAAACACCGCTCGGCAGCCCATGGTGTGAGTGCACTCGGCCGCGCTCCCCACAGCTGACCTGGCCTCATCAGGTCCTCTGTGGGTCTCACCTGGAGACACACCAGGGTAGGCCCTTCTCTGGCAGTGGTGCCACTTGCCAAGCTCAGGTACAGCCTCTGCTCATGTCACATCCACTCAGAGCCATTTGTGGCTGTCAGCACAGACAAGGCAGGGAAGAGTCTGCCCCCTGCTCCAGCCTGGAGGCCAGTGGGAGGGATGTCAGTGGAGGGAGCGAGTGTCTGCTGTCCAAGCCCCAGCGCTGACCGCCCACGGCTTCTGCAGCGGGCGCTGGCCCAGATGCCTGACCTCCGGCTGGTGAGCACGCTGGAGATGTGTGTCGATACGCGCGAGCACAGCCTGGGCAACTTCGGTGAGAGCCCCTGCCTATCCACTCCCGCCACTGGCAGGGCCAGCGCGCTCAAGCCCTGCCCACCAGGCTCTGGTCTTGGGGCCAGGGCACCCCACGGGCCTGCCCTGCACCCCTCTGTCCAGGGACTGGGGACTCTGTCAGGGCCAAGGCACTGTTCTTTGTATAATAGGAGTCAGCAGCTCAGAACTCTCTTGGGGACGGGTGGGCAGCGACACCGGCTGGGGATCCCTGTGCTGTGGCACCCAGTGCTACTAGCTGGTGAAGGCTATGGTCCGGGGGTGCCTGGGGCGGTGGGCAGGCCATATAAGGTGGCTGGGGGCAGGACCCAAGCTTTGGGAGTCAGCTCCTAGAGTCCAGTGGCCTGGTGGCCTCCCATGTGACCCTCTTGGTTCAGGAGCACCTTCCATACCCTGCCCGGCCTGCTTCATTCGAGCCTGGCTGAAGACAGACTTGGTGCCACTGGGCCTCAGAGCAGCCAGCGGGCAGCAAGGCAGAGGGACGCCAATGCCTGTGGAGGGTGTAGGCAGGCGAGCAGGCAGGCGGGCAGCCTCTGACCTCTCTCTGTGACCCACAGGGCTGCACCTGCCCAGCCTCAGCCAACTCAAGTTGAATGGCAGCCGCCTGGGCTCTGTGAGGTGAGTGTCCCTCCTGGGGACCATGGGGCAGGGAGAGGGTGTCCTGCCCTGCCTGGGGGTGGTGTCCTGCAGCGGCTGATGGGACGGCTCAGTTAGGCCGAGGTCTGTCCTGGCTGGGTCCCCGTTGAGAGACCCCTGGTGCCCAGCTGGCCCTCATGCCATCCTTCTGGAGTGTCACCCACCCCTGGCCGATTGGAGGCACCTGCTGAGGGGGACACCAGGGCCTGTGATCAGGGATAGGCCAGGTTGTGTGTCTGATGAGGTCTCCAAGGGCCACCGTGCTGGGTGTGGAAGGCGCCGCTGACCTTCATTCAGCAAAGGGTCTCCAACCAGGAGGGCGCTGGTGGATGCCCCGACACCAACCAAGGCTTCAGGGTTTCTGGCGTCCCCACACCAGGAGGGCCGGGATCTTGGGGGTGGCACTGGAGCCATCAGCGCGTAAGGAGAAGAGCAGATGGTCACAGCCTGTGCGGGGCGGGCCGCAGACCCCACATCCAACAGCAGCACTTTCGCCGTTGACGTAAAAGGCAGATCCACAGCTAAGGACAGGTTCATGGTTTCTGTTTAGCCCACGGGGCTGGAAAGAACAAAGCTGAAGGAACATCAGACTTCGTTGTTGGTCTTTGAGCAACACAGGTTTCATGAAAGCCCCGCTGTTGTGTGTGGCTCATTGGCGGGAGACAGGGACACCAAAGTTCCAGGCGATTCTCCGAGTTCCCCGTCCAGTGGTTGCCATGTGAGGACATACGGGTAGTTACTAAGCAGCCTCACTGTCCATGTTTTCTTGATCTATCTCATTCATACTGATGTTCACCAAAGAGAATTTAATAAAACACTGGGAGAGTAGGGCGGCCGAGTGGCGCGTTGGTTAAGAGCTGGCTTGGGACGCCAGAGGGCCCCGGTTCAGATCCCACATATGAGGGCCAGTGACACTGCCCTCCACAGCTAAGATGCTGAACAACAGCTCAACCTGGAGCTGGGCTGCCATGAGTCGCCAGCGACGGCGTAGGCTGCAGCCCCTGCTGCAGTGGGTTGCCATGGGCTACCGTGTGTAGCCAGCAGCCAGCGTGAGCGGCCGGCAGCTGCGTCCAGAAGCCGGCGACTGATCTGCCTCGCCTGGGAAGAGCGCAATGATGGTGCCAACTTGGGCCAGTGAAGCAACGTCCTCCACAACTAGACTGAAGAACAAAAGGACAGCAACTTGTCTGTTCCCCTTCCCCCAATTCCCCAGCGCTGTTCCCATCCCCAAATTAAAAACAAAAAACAAAAAAAACACTGGGAGACTAGATGCGGATGGCCGTCGGTGCTCAGTGGGCAAAGCTGGCTGGCCCCGGACTCCTGCCTCACACCGTGCCCTGCGAGGAAGGGGCTGGAAGACAGGCTTCAGAAACACCCCTTGATACATGCTTAAGCGATATTCTGACGGCTGTTACTGCTTGAGTTTAACAAAGACTTATTCCTACATTGTGAATGCTTACAAATTAGCTCAAAGACCAATAAAAGTACATAAAAAGCATATAAAGGATGAAAACCATAAAAAGAAGTGGAAGGTATAAAACCCGGAAATATGTAAAATCTGGAACAAAACAAAATACTCAAGTCCAAGAGAACAGAGGAAAAAAACAACTCCAATTAAAATGATTAGATCATAAAGGTTATGAAAAGGTGTTGTGTTCCTTGATGACAACAGAGAAAAATGTCATGGATCTTTAAGTGTTCTGTTACTGAATCCCGAAACTTGGCCAGATAATGTTTGCCAGTGATGGGAACAAAGATTTGTACAAGGAAACCATGTAATTAAATATGACAACCCAATAAACTAGTAGAGATATAAGCACATTCAAGTCTCAGGCAGTATTACAAGGGCTGGGACATCATTTTATGTCATGGCTGTCCGTCAGAAGATGAGCCAGAATTCAGCACCTGGACATGTCACCGGTGTGAAGACATGTCCTGTACAAGCAGGGGCTGCTTTCCAGCCATCGGCGGCGAGCGGCGGGACGGGATGGGGAGGCCCAGGCTGGGCCCCTGTGCTTCTCCAGCCTTTACTTGGTATAGCTGCGTAGGGGCCCGGGGGAGTCACACCCAAAATCTCTAAGCCTGTACTGCGAATTGGAAATCGTTAAAGTAACTGAACAGACAGCTTCCCTGTCAGTCGCTTACGTTTCTCTGGTGACTGAGGGTCGCCCGCTTCCCTTGCTGGAACCACTGCTCAGGTGGGTTCTGCCTTTTCCTCCTTGGTTCCTAGGAGTTCTCTGTACAGCCTGGGGGCCTCGTAGCCTTCCCCAAATCATTAACGCTAACTGTGGGGCCTCACTTACACAGAGACACGCTGTTCTGGTTTGTTCCACCCGTTGGTCCCAGCCGGTGCTCTGGTTGTGACTTAAGGGGTTTGATACAACCCCAAGGTCCTGGAGAGATTGTTTCCTCCTGTTTGTTGTGTGGCTTCATTTTTTACTTGCAGTCTGTAGCCCAACTGACCTGCGAGGTCAGCTTGGATCATGTCACTTCTCCCAACACCACCTGGCCGGAGGCCCATCATCCCTGTGAGTCCACGTGTCGCATGTGTTCACGGGCTGTGTCTCATCTGCTGGGCGGGTCCTGCACCAGCACCACCGTGCGATGTGGCTTCATGTTAATGTGTGACTATCTGACATCGTCATCTTGGGTTTCCTCTTTCCACGTGGACCTAGCTACTCTGAAAACGTGCTCTTGCGTTTGAACCTTACAGTTAGCTTGTTGGGTTTCACACTCACTGATCTTTCCGGAATTTTGGTTTTATGGAATTAAAAAAAAAAAAGCGTTCATGTGCCGAGGCGGGTTTGTTAAGTGATGTGCACCCACAGATATGGTACAGCTCTCCCTTCACTGGAAGTCGTTAAACTTCTCTGCACGGTTCATCAGTTCAGATGATTTCAGATGCGAGTTACAGAAACCTGTGTCCAGAGCCCAAACGATGAGAAATTTTTTATTCCCTTGGGGTGCGCTGGGGGCCTCCGCCTGTTGGACGGCCTGAGAGAGCCTCAGCGTGCAGGATAGACCAGAGGCCCGCCTCCCCGGGGGCAGACAAGCAGCTGGGCTGGCTCTTCCAGCCACACCTCTCCCCCCGCCCCCCAGTATGTGGCCCCTCATCCTTATGTGGGTTCCCTCATACTGCATGGTGGCTTCTGTGCCACAGGCACCCTGAGCATTGGTGGGGCTGCCAACAAAGCCCATGAACCTGTCAGCCAGTTCTGGAGGCCAGAGGTCAACATCAAGTGTCCGCAGGGCTGGTTCCTTCTGAGGACTTGAGGAAGAACCCATGTCACACTCCCCTCTCCTCCTTGGTGGTGGCCAGCGATCCAGGGGTTCCTGGGCTTGTAGACGCATCCCCTTCTCTGCCTTCGTGTTCATGTGGCGTCCCCCCTGTGTGCGAGCCCATGTCCACAGTTCCCCTTCTCATAAGGACACAGCCACATTGGATCAGGGCCTGCCCTGCTTCAATGTCATCTCATCTTTTATTTTTTATTTTTTATTGGGGAATTGGGGGAAGGGGAGCAGACAAGTTGCTGCCCTTTTGTTCTTCAGTCTAGTTGTGGAGGACGTTGCTTCACTGGCCCAAGTTGGCACCATCATTGCGCTCTTCCTGGGCGAGGCAGATCAGTCGCCGG
>NW_017732333.1:487941-494640 GCF_001890085.2 Hipposideros armiger | reverse complement strand
ACGAGTAGACTCCAACAACCAGAGGCAGAGGGCAGATAAAGCAGGCCTGACACACGCCTGATTGTAATCTTTGAAGGAGTAGACCAAAATGACACAACAGAACAAAGAGTTAAAGATTAAAGAAAACTCATCAGACATAAAAGATAACTTGCATCTACAGAGTGAAAGAAAAAATTCACACCAAATTGCCAACATGGAAACATGCCCTAATAAAGTTACTGGACTTCAAGATAAAGATAAAATTTGGGTACAGCCAAGAAAAGAGATCAAGTCTTCTGTTAAGGACAAAAACAGTGGCGTTTTCCTCAGACTCTCCACAGAAATACTCAAAGCAGAAGACAGCAGAAGACGCCAGCACAGCCCGGCGGGGAGAAGGCACGAGCCCAGAGCGTCAGACGCAGCCAAGGGCTGACAAGCACAGAGGCAGCAAGCGTTTCCGCATGAATGGGAGGGAGATGGCTTGATTGGCTCCTCTTGAAGAAATTACTAGCCACACATTTCAGCCAATTCAGAGATGATTGAATAGCCATTTAAAGCAATAGACTGGGAGTGAACATGGAGTCCATGGAACGAAAGGACAAAGACACGGCCAAGGTGGAAATGAGGACAACAGAAGGAGGCTTAGGGACAGAAAGGACATGTTGGCCAGTAGACAAGACACAGCCGCAGAGGGATTTGAGAACCGGAGGAAGGACCCGAGGAAATTACCTCGCCAGGCAGAAGCGGGAAGGTGCCGTTTTTCACATAACTGCGGGGAGGAGACAGCCTTCCAAGCTGGGGGAAGAGCAATTGCCAAGTGTGGAGGCCTGAAGGTGCGGGACGCACTATCCGGGACGCGGGCAGGCACGGCAGCCACCACCTCCCCCAGGAGACTGTGCAGTCAGGGGGGTCACACACGGTCCACCTCCCGCGATTGGTCCCCACCAAAAATCCGGCCCCCACACCAGTGTCCCTAAAGGCTGACTGCCTCCAAGCAGCCCTTCAAACCCTCGCTCCCAGTCCGAGTGTCCAAAAGCTATGAATAGTATGATTTAAAAGATTACGATACCTGCAGCGTGAAAGGGAAAGGGCAAAGCCAGGCCAGCAGATCCCAGAGGAAACAGAGGCAGGGCGGGGAGGGCAGTAACCCTTCCATGAATCGTCAGCTAAGATTCTGAGCGAACGGAAGAAGACGTGGCTTCCTTGCATCTTCAAAACAAGAGCAGTGTGCTATGAGAAAAGATCAGGAAACAAGGACGACAGGCACTTTGGGATGAAGCACACGACGGCCGACGCACCATGACGCAGGAATGTTAACAACAACACTGGAAGACGGTGACGTCTCCCAGAGAGCAGAAGAAAAGGCAGAGACAGGAGAGGGGGTGAGAATGCGATGACCGCTCTCAGGACTGGTGGGTGAGTGGTGGAGCTCCAGATCTGAGAAGAAGAAGCACAGAGGAGAGAAAATGCCAAAGAAAACCTCCAGACCACCCCAGAAGCCGACCAAAGGATACGCAGCAGTGGGCCCGTGACCTGTCAGCAGATGTGGGACACCCAGGTCCAGAGGACCCTGCAGGCAGAGGGGGCCCAGAAGGTCGCCCCCATTGTTGTTCTAGGATAGGACAGCCCTGGCCACCCGTGTGCAGGGCAGCAGCTGGTAGATGGTGGGTGGCAGGGATGAGTCCAGGGCACGGGCAGGGGACTGGCCCTGGGAAGGGGTGGGGGAGGTCCTGCAAGCACAGCTAGGCCGGGGCAGGGCTGTAATTTGGGGGAGTTGTCCATAGAGAGGCCAGGGGAGACAAAGGGAGGGAGAGCGCCTGGCCGGGGCCTCGGGAAGGGGCCAGCTTGCCCACCCCACCCCCGCAGCGGGCAGCAGGTGAAGCTGGGCTGAGCTGTGCAGCACGAAGGTGCCCCCTCATCCAGGCTCAGGCCTGGTTAGAGAAGGTGGGACATTTGCCCAGACCAGGGGCTGCAGCAACAAGGGAAGGCGGAGAGAGGGGTATAGAGCCCAGTGCGGCCTGGAGAGCCCAGTGCGGCCTGGAGTGCCATGAGCCGCCGTCACACAAGCCCCGGCACCTGGAGACAGCCCGACATGGGTGGTGGCTGGGCACCGGGCATGGCACAGGGCCGTCATGGCCACAGATGGGCCATGCAGCCCAGCACAGCACTGAGCACCCACTCCCGTCCTCTGTAGAGACCTGGGCACCTCCCTGGGCCGCCTGCAGGTGCTGTGGCTGACTCGCTGCGGCCTGGGGGACCTGGACGGCATCGGCTCCTTCCCGGCCCTGAAGGTGGGTCTGCGGTGCACTGGGCTGGGGGTGGGGGCCCCCTAGGCCGGCCCATGCTGAGGCCCCGTGCCCCCACAGGAGCTCTATGCCTCCTACAACTGCATCTCGGACCTCAGCCCGCTGTGCCTGCTGGAGCAGCTGGAGGTGTTAGACCTGGAGGGCAACGGCGTGGAGGACCTGGGGCAGGTGTGCTACCTGCAGCTGTGCCCAAGGCTGGCCACGCTCACCCTGGAGGGCAACCTGGTGTGCGTGCGGCCAGGCCTCCACAGCGAGGTGTGTGCGGTGGGCTCTCAGCCAGCAGCGTGCTAGGTGGGGCAGGCGCTCTGGGCTCAGGTCCCCGCAGCCCTCCCACTGCCTGGGGACCACCTGCGCCCTGTAGCTTGTTCTCTTATGTCACTGGAGGCCTGGCAGCTGCCAATGCGTCCTCCTAGGCCAGGGTGAGACCCCACAGGGCCACGTGCACACATGCCACGTGGAACCACACGTGCTCTGTGCGTTGCCACAGAGAATCCTGCGTTTTCTCTCTCTTACACACACACACACACACACACACACACACACACACAGAGGAGCAGGCCTGTGTGCACCCACTCAGCTGCTCACACCACCTGCCCACTAGCTGCTGCTTGGCCAGCTGGACCGAGCTCTGAGCTCAGGGCAGCTCCGCAGGCTGGAGGGCAGCACGGGGCACTGGTTATAAAGCCAAACAGTGAGACCACGTAGGGGACAGCCCACAGTCCCCATCGTCCCTGGTGACCCAGCAGCCTGGCAGGGTGGGGCAGCCTTACCAATTCCAGCTCCCCTTCCCTACCCTACAGCGGGTCTGGGGCAAGTGGCCCCAGGACAACCCGGCCTGAAGGGCCCCTCCCCTCTCCCTGCCGCACCCCCCACCACCACCCAGGCCTGCTGCCCCTCCCCCTCAGGTGCCGCAGGGCTATAACTACCGGGTGGAGGTGCGGAGGCTCATCCCCCAGCTACAGGTGCTGGACGAGTTGCCAGCCACACACACAAGCCTGCCGGCCTCCCGGAAGCTGGACCAGGACTGGCTCGTGGTGAAGACGGCCATCCAGGAGGGCAGAGTCCTGGACGGCCTGCTCCCCACGCTGGGTATGGGAGCTGCCCCATCCAGCTTAGAAATCTCACCCACTGAGCCCCAAAAGAGGTCTCCACCCTGCCTCCCAGGGATGGACAGCCGCATGCGAGTATAATATCACTTCTCAGCCTTCACCCTTCATCCCCAGAGCTTGCACATCTGCCCCCAGGCCGGGAGCCTCCCCGCCCACCTGCCCCCCATTGGCTTTGGGACATACATGTTGGGTGGTGGGGGTTCTTGGTCTGTGGACAGTCCTGGGGGGAGGGTCTTGGGTTGGCCAGCTGACGTGGTCTTGGTGACTTCTGATTTTGACCCTCTGCCAGATGGTCCCCATGGAGACCCCATTTGGAGACTCAGCCCTGAGCGAGCCCTGCCTGAGACCCAGCCCCCGGCCCCCGGGCCCCGGCCCCTGGCCCTTCCCAAGGACGTGGCTCCAGAGGATGATGCCAGCAACCTCACCCACGGTAACTGACCCCTCTTAGCGTACAGCTGCCCCCACAGCCCCTCTGCCCCAGCCAGGCCAGCCTCAGCTTCTTCCTCAGGCGCCGGCCGAGTCCTCTGTGGGAACCCCACCAAAGGCCTGCGAGAGCGTCGGCACCGATGCCAGGTACGCCCTGCCTGTGAGTGCACCTGGACTCTTCCAGTGGACCGATGTCCTGGCCCGACTGCCCCATGCTACAGCCATTCCGGGCCCCGGGCCCTGGCCCCAGCTCTCCCACACCCGCCACAGATGAGTGTCTTTCTCCCCCTGGGCTACTGCCCACCTGGCCCCCTCGAAGGCCATGCCCCCAAACCAGCCCTTTCCCTCCACAGGCCTGGGCGCCCCCAGACCAGCTGCTTGCACGGAGGCCGGGAAGCCTGGCCACCAGGGCTTCTCCCCTGAAGCCTGACCCTGCAGACAGCCGCGACCTCTTGGCACTGGGTGGATTTCAGGCCTGGAGGGGGCTGTGCCTGCGGTGGGTGCTCCCCTCTGCACTGGGCCCCCTACCCACCCTGTGTGTCCTGTTTGGGGGGTGGGTCATGGCTGGGACTGCCTTGGCTGAGCATCACTGGCCCCCAGGATGGCCAGAGGAACTAGTCCTGGGAGCCTGAGGCTGGGGAACCACCCAGGGTCACACTCATTGGTGGGGATTGGCTGGGGGGTGGGGGGCAGGGCTGCAGCCTCTCCCCCTCCCCTCACCTCTGTCCCCTCCCCCATAGGCAGCTGGAGTCCTGGCAGGAAGAGGCCAAAGTCCCCCCGGGACCAGACCGGGGCCCTGAAGAACAAGAGGATGAGACCGGGCCCAAGACTTCCCCCAGCCCCCTGAGCATGGCCTCAGGTACTGAGTCCCCACCCACGGCGTCAGGATGGGGCCCTCAGCCCAGCCGAGCCTGCTTCCTCACCGGGCTCGGAGAGGGGCTGTGACAGGGAGGTCCTCTCCCGGGGGTGGCTTCAGAGCGACAGTGCTGAGTGCAGCAAACCCAGGGCTGGAAGGCACATCCAGCAGGCAGGGCCCTGGGGGGCTTCCTGCGGGAGGGTCTGACCCGACTGGTGCAACAGCTGGCGGGCGAGCCTGGGGAGCAGACACCGCAAGCGGGAACAGGCTGAGGGTGGCAAACGACCCACGGGTGGGGGCTTCCAGGGGGCCGGGATGGAACAGGGACAGGGCAGGGGAGCCTCTGCTCTTCTAAGGCTGGACGTTGCCTGGGAGGAGAGGCAGAGGGTGGTCCAGAGATCTGCTCACCAAGAGGGGTCAAAGGCCATCCACCTAGTGGAGGGTGGGGGCAGAGCAGGCAGGGGGCCAGCAGGAGTGGCCGGAGTGATGACAGTGGAGACTCAGGGAAAAGGGAGTCCCAGGGCTTCCCATTCCAGACTGGGTCCAGGTGAGTACTGGGTAACCATGGCCACACCTGTCCCATCTGCCCTGCGGTGAGAGCTGAGGCCTCGCTCTACAGCAGAGCCACCAGCCTGGGAGTAAGCCCTTGGGGACAGACCCAGTGACCCAAAGCCAGATCCCAGGCCTTGTGGCCTCTGCCTCCCCAGGGGTGGGTCCTGGCCCAAGCAAGGGTCAGAGGTCACAGAGTCGAAGGAGCACAGCTTCCCCAGGGAACATAGGAAGTGGGGCAGGTGCTGACTGGAGGGGGTGGGGTGAAGGGTAGGGGAGGGGCCACAGTGGACACCGCCCCTCTGCCTGTAGCAACCTGCACCTGATGATTCTTTGGGGGGACCTTATCTGACATGGTCTTTCCTTATTTTCCAGAGCCTTCCAGAACCTCGGGCTACAACCTGCTCCCCACTCCCCCCAAGCTCCCCATGCCACCTGATTCGAGCAGCCCGTGGGGGTCCACAGACCTGCAGTTCCGGGGGCGACGGCTCAGAGCTTTGGGCAGCTCAGGGCCTGGCCTAAATCAGCGGCTGGCTGCAGTGGCTGCTCTGAGAGCCCTGGAGGTGGCCTCAGGCCCCAGCCCTCGAGACCAAGGATGTCCAGACCCAGCAGCCAGACACCCAGCCCTCCGGTGCCTGCCACCCCTGAACCCTATCACCCCAGCCCAATCCCACCCCTAGTGTAAACCCCACCCACTGTCAAGCTGCCCAGGACTGTGGCCAAGGGGCCCCCCCCTTGGTGGTCGAAGCCTCATGGAACCCAGAGCATCAGGGCAGGTGTGTTGGGGGACTGGGTGGTGGGCCTGGCCTCCCTCTTGGTGGAGGGAAGTGGGGACCTGCACCACCAGGGAGGGTACACAGGTGAGAGCCCAGAACAGCCCAGTTCCCCACCCCTGGCCCAGCTGCCCATGGCTCCCACAGGGCCTAGCCTTCCCCGGAGGAGTGGTCAGAGGAGCGGCCTGGAAGAGACTGGGTGGGGCCCAGGCCGCGGTGGCTGAGCGGCGCCGGCTTGGCCCCTGGCAGGCCCTGCAGCCACCCCTGGGCCACTTGTTCCGTGGAGAGGCGCTCGCCCTAGGCGGAAGGGAGTGTAACCAGGCCTCGCATCCCCGGAGGATTTGTGGGGCTGGGGAGGTGGGGGGCAGGATAGCCAGAAAGCAAGCGAATCATTTTCGACTCAGGTGTACAGAAACGCGGTTTACTTCGTAGGCGACGTTGGTTCAATAAATTATGCAGCTGGCACTGCCTGCCTCCCACGACTCTCTCCCGCACCGGGTGCTGCCCGCCGCCGCAGTCACGGCGACGGCCGGTGAGTGCAGGCGCCAGAAGTGCTCGCCCGCTCTACCCTGGCGCTACAGCCGCCCGCACGCGTCCGCGGTGAGGGGCGGGCCGCGGAGGAAGCGGAAGCCGAATCCGCTCCCGGCCGTGCTCTGCACCGACAGCGCCACCATCGGGCGATCCCGGTCCACGCTCTTCCC
>NW_017732333.1:470750-487821 GCF_001890085.2 Hipposideros armiger | reverse complement strand
GGGGTGGGGGCGGGGCCCGGGGGCAGGAGGGGTCTGGCCGGTATCCCCAGCACACGCGCGCTCACCGGAACCCTGTGCTCCTTGGCTTGGCAGTCGCTGACGCCCAGCCCGCCCTCTGCGTGGGAGAATGATGGGGGTTGGCGCCGGCCGCCCCCTCCCTCCGCGTCCGCCTCTCCCCCCGCGTCCCCACGTGCGCTCACGGGAGACCGCGGGCAGGAGCTCCCGCGTGTGGGTCTCTGCGCTCGCACGAGGCCGCGCTGGCACCTCTGGCGGGTGGAAGAGCTTGCTGGCGCTCAGGCGTGGCAGCAGGGCCCGCGTCCTGGTGGGGCGACGGGGTCGTGGGGGCCAGAGCCCGCCGCGGAAAGGGGCGGTGCTGGCGGGGACGGGGCCTGGGGAAGTGGGGGTCTGAGGGGGGGTCCTGAATAACTAAGTGTGGGGGGGCGGATCTGGTGAGGGCGGGGCCTGCGGAAGTTGGGGGACGGTTCTTGCGGGGCGGGGCCTGGGGAGGAGGCGGAGACCGAGGGACGCGCGGTCCCCACCCCGGCCTCAGGCGCCCCGCCCGGGCCTGCCGCACCCGGCCGTGGGGCGGGGGTCGGGACCGGCGCCGCTGCTCGCGGCTGTTGACCCCCGGCCGGGCCTCTGAGAGCGGGAAGCGGTCGATGGACAAGTCGGTGTTGTCGTCGAAGATCCTCGAGACGGGGGTCACGCAGTGCGGGTCCTGGTGCTCACTGAGGACCTGAGGGCAGGAGGGGCGCGCGGTCACCCCCACCCCGCGATACCTTCCCCACCCCACCCCCGTCGGGACCCGCACTGACCTCGCCCTTAGGGCTCAGGAGGAGAGTCACGCAGCCCCGGTTGGAGTGGAAGTGGACGGATTCCTGGCCCAGGAACGAAGGCGGCTGTTTCTTGGTGCTGTCAGGTCCCTCGCCCCATACCTGGGGACAACACCGGGTGCGGGTGAAGGGCATGGGGGAGGGGCGGGAGCGCGAGGGCTCGCGGGGCGCGGGGCGCACCGTGACGTGGTGCCCCGGCGCCAGCAGCGTGTGGGGCGGGAAGCGGTACAGGCGCACGGGGACGTGGCGCGAGAGCTGCTGCAGCGTGAAGCCACCCAGGTCCACCGTCTCCTCCTGCGACTCGTTGAGGATGCGGATGAACCTCTTGCGACGGCTCACTGCCACGATCTTCAGGCAGAAGCTCGTCTGGCTGGGACTGGAAGGACAGAGCAAAGGCCAGTGCCGAGTCGCGTGGGCCGGTCTGCCCCCTCCCGCTGGGAGACCCACCCCTGGCCCTGTGCTGGGGGCTGCATCACTCCCTCACCTCCAATGGAGCCCAGGATGCGGGTGGTCCGGATCTGCATGGGACCTGGGTGCCAGGACGGTCTTGCCTGACTCGTCTGAGTGGGTTTTTGGGAGATCTAGGGAGAGGAGGCCTGTCCAGGAAAGGGAACCCCATATAGAGCACCCACTGGGGACAACTGGCCTGCAGCGCCCTGAGGGTCCATGTGGGAAAAGAGTAGCACAGGGGTCAGAGTTAGGGCAGGAGGACCCTGGGGGTTGAGGGGAGCAGAAGCATAATTCAAAGTACTTGTTGGGGGGGGGTTGAATCAGAGCACGGAGACCTCCAAGAGCACCCTAACCCCTACAGATGAGGCTAGAGAGGCCCTCCACAGCCTCCCTCTGGGCTGCAGACCCCCTTTAGAGCTTCGGGCAGAGATCACAGCCCTGCAGGACAGAAGGAAGGAACCAGTGGAGTTCGCTGCACCCCACCTGCAGGCTCTGCCTGTGAGCCCCTGCCGAAGCTCCTGGCCTGCGATTCTGTCTGCTCAGGAGAGTGGCCTGGTGCCTGGGGCGGGTGCCCATTCACATGCACTGGAAACCTCATGTCCAGCTGGGAGCTGCTCAAGTCAGAATCGGTGCCCCCCGAGCTGCTCATGCCCCCCAAAGGCAGAGAGCTCCACTCCACACTCTTGATACGCCGCTCCATGTGTTGTCTGCACAGCTCTGAGCCACACTTGTCAGGCGGCTGGGCTGGTGGGAGCTCTGGGGACAGCCAGGGCCCAGGGTGCCTGTGGGCCGCCATTTGCTCACTGGCTGCTTGGCTTCACTCCTGGACCCCAGCCCTGCCCCCATCCAGCCTCCACAAGGCTGGCAGAGCACCCCAACTTGTGGTCTGTAGGACCCGGCCTGGGAATAGGGCTCATGGCAGGACACAAGATAGCCCAGGAGTCCTTCCCTGCATCCCTGTTCTATAGATCAGAGCACTGACACTTGCAAAGTTTAAGTGACTTGTCCAGGGACACTAAGGGTGGAACTTGGACTCTGGTCCACATCGGCCAAGGCAAGCCCTCCCTCCCCTGGCCCCTGTGGGTGTTGCTGCCCAGCCCGGTTACTTGTGATCCAAGTTCGACTTGATGTCGGTGAAGAGGTTGGGGTATCGATGGGCGATGCTGTTCCAGTCCACATCCTCCAACCGGAAATCCTGGCCAGGACACAGGCAACAGGCACATGCCCCCCACCCCCCACACACCTGCAGAGCCATGAACGAACGTGATGGGCAGTCCTCACCTCCTGAGCGGGGGGAGCCTCGTCACTCTCAGATAGGCTACTGAGGTCCATTAGGGTCTCTGCAGTCACCACCTGCAAGAAGGGGCCGGAGGCCAGCGGGCGGGGGCTGGGGGAAGGGCACCTCTTCCCTTGGACCTCACCCACACCTGAGGCACACACCTGCTGAGTGCCAGGTGGGCAGTGCCTGGGGCTCCATCCTCCCTGTCCCAGGCATGCTGGCTGTCAGGGAAGTCCAAGGAGGGATGGGAAGGGGACATGGGTGGGCAGCACGGACGCTGACACACAGGCTCACCTCCACGCTGCCGGTGGATGACCGCAGCACCCGGCCCACCCAGGAGGAGCGGGCCAGCTGCAGGAGGCAAGACTTGTGCAGGGCGTGCAGCTCAGCCTCCAGCTGCTGGAGCGCTGCCCTGCTCTGCAGCAACTGCTCCTCCACAAGCTCCTTCTCCTGCTCCAGGGGGGCCCACAGGTAGGTGGGGCCTTTTCAGATCCCGCCCCCAAGACAAACCCCAGCCCAGCTTCCTGACGCCTCACCAGCTGGGCCTGTTTTTTCTGTTCCTTTAACTCCACAGTCAGCTTCTGGACCTCCACCTGCAGGAGCTTTTCCTGACTGCAGGAGTTCCTGGGAGAAGGGGTGATAGTGCACCCCACCTCTGGGTCAGCAGCCAAGGAGAGGCCCAGGACACATAGTGTGGCTGGGTCAGGCTCTGAGATGTCTGGGTGTTCGGCACCAAGGACATGTTCAGGGTTAGGGTCTGGGCAAGTTTACAGTGTATCGACTTTTTCACAGTTAAGGTTGGGGATTAGGATCAGGTAAGGGCTAGGCCTAGAGGCTAAGGTCAGTGGTTGGGGTTGGGGTTGGGGTCCGACAGAAACCAGCGGTTAGGGCCAGGCCAGGGCTGGAGGACTGGTGTTTTGCCACTGACCTCTCAAGTGGAAGCCCAGCCACCTCCCGCAGGATGCGGCCACGCCGGGCATCCCCGCGGTTCTGGATGGCACACCGCAGGGCCTGGATTTCCAGCTCCCGCTGCCTCCACAACAGCCCCAGGGTGTGGGGGTCCAGGCACTCAGGGGCCAACCTGCAATGCCTGCAGCCCAGCTGCTTGATCAGGCCTTGCCCTCTGGCTGGCCTGGCTCAAGTGGCTGACCACCCCTCCATCTCCTCCTTACTGCAGGTTGATAGAGGAGACTATTGGTGTGGAGCTTGGCTTGGTGTCCTGCAGGCATACGGGAGCCACCAGGTCTGCAGGCCTGCCAGCTGGAGGCCCCAGGTGGCCACTGATTGGCTCTCTGTCCACCAGGGACAAGGGTGGGTCTTCCTCAGCTTCTCCAGCCTCTTGGCAAGACTTGGGGGTCATTCTTGATATTCTTGGAAGAGCTGAGAGGGCTGGTGGGGCAGTCTGCCCTGTGTCCTGTGTGTGGGCACATCTGTGGGGCTCTCTTTCCATGGCCGCATGCACATGAGGCCCGTGTGTATGTGTGTGTGTGTGTGGGGGGGTGTCTCTACCCCATAGGACACCAGACTGCTGGTCATGTGGGTGACCACACCTGTGTGCTTCTGAACAGCCCAGGGCAGCAGGTCACACCCCCAGGCAACCTGTCCCTGGGCTCTCTACATTCCTTGTGGTCTCCTCCCTGTCACCCTTGCCCTCCAGGACCTGAGGTCCTGCCCCAGACTACAGCAAGGGTCCCCAGAGGTGCTGGTCCTCTACCCTCGACACCTATGTCCCCCCAGACCCAGGGCCCTACCCCCAGCACTCACCTGAGGCCTGAAACCCAGGCAGGCCTGGGGAGAGAAAGGCTCTATGACGTTGCCATGGATACTAGCACCCAGAAGGGGAGGGGCTGTTTGTTACCAGGAGCCTCCTGGGAGACCCCAGACCAGGGCCCACCTCCTTATCTTGGGGGCTGGTCCAGCCTGAAGGAGAAGCTGTGAGAAGCTGAGCTGCTGCCCAACTAATCTCCGCAGGCCCAGGGGACCACAGAGCGACCAGCAGGGTCTGCTATGGTCATCACTCAGCCCAACACCCCCAACCAACCTTGAGGGAGGCTCCCACAGTCCCTCCCCAGCCTGACGGTGGCAATCGATCGGTGGCTCTTGGGTGCATTGCTGCCCTGGGTATCCACGAGCCAGCAGGACCACACACCTGAGAATGTGGGTCTCAGTGGGCCCAGCTGATGAGCAGAAGAGGAAGCAGTGGACAGCCCTGGGAAGCTGGGGGAGGGGCCTGCGGAACTCTAACTCCCACCCAAGTGCCTCCCACAGCCTCTGCCCTCGAGGCTGACGCTCACCTACCTGACCCCCACACCAGAAACCTCACCTTCCCCTGCCATCTCCACAACCCAGGCCATCGCAGGGTGCCCTGGGGACATTCCCATAACCATGATACTGTTCCCTCCGCCCTGGAACAAAAGTGAGGCCCCAGACAGGCCTAACCACAAGACAAGTGCCCTCCCACCTTTGCCCCCCACCTCACCTTCATTCATTCATCATTCATTTATTCAAACTTTCCACTTCTGTTTCTGTGGGCCCTCCTGTGCTGAGCATGACAGGAGCAGGTGGGGGAAGACCCCCCACGGCCCAGACTGACTGGGGCAGAAGAGGCTTTCAGTGTGGTCCACAGAGAGAGCATTGAGGCCAAGGGGTCATGGCTGATGAGCTGGCTGAGGCTCTCCCATGGGACCCCAGGACTGGCCAGGCAGTGTGTCCACAGCTCAGGAGGGCACTGGGCCCCACTGGGGACAGGAAGGGATGGGGGAAAGGAGGCTCAGACGAGGAGCCCAGGACCTTTGTCCCCGGCAACCTCGGGGCGGGCCCCCTCCCCCACCAGGACTGTCAGCCTGATTGCAGCCAGAGAAGGGCGACGGCCCACCAGCTCCACCTCTCCTCCTGGGTGGCTCACAGCCCCCCCCCCCCCGAACCCTATGTGTCCCGACGACGGCCGCCGTGGCCCCTGAGGGAGCGGGGTCGAAGGGGCCAATCAGACAGGGGGCCCTCTGAGCGCTGGCAAGCTTTCAGGGTCCCAGGCCGGCGCCCCCTCCATAGACGAGAGACTCGTCAGAATGGGCGGCTTCCGAGGAAGTAGGCCGGAGAATGGGGCCAGACACCTGCCCCACGCACCGCCCGCGGGCTGTCGGCCAGGACGCGCTTCCGCGTGGTTCGCGGGCTTCCAGCATGAGTGGACTTGGGATCCAGGCGGGAGTGGACCCGAACTCCACCCGCCACGCGTAGCCGCCAAGCCCCGCCCACACCTGGGAGACGCCGGGGGGGGCGGGAAGCCAATGGGGAGGGGAGGGGCGGGCACATAAAAGGTAACCAATGGGCGTGGGCGCGGGGCGGGCGGGGCGCACCGAGGAGCCAATGGGGTCGCGTGGGGCAGGGCGCTCGGGCAGCGGGCCAATGGGGTGGCGGGCCGGGACGCTCCCGCTGCACTGCTGGAGGCAGGTTGCGGCCGCGTTGGGCTCTACAGGAACCGGTTCGAGTCCAGATACCGGAGGCCAGCGGGCGACCAGGTGAGCGGCGCCGAGACCCGGAGCCTGCTGAGTGCGGAGCCGGCCTGGGCGGCAACTCCGACGAACGGGTGCGAGCTCGGCCTCCCATGGGGGCCGCGTCGCACCTGCACCCTCCCCGCGGCAGGGTCGGCGGCTTCCGGGGCGAGCGCAGAGATCGGCGGGAGTGGGAAGGGGCTGCCTGCGCCAGGCTTGGTGGGTCCGGACCGCCGAGGTCTGAGTCGCAGGGGAGGGTGCGTTCCTATGGCAGCGGGGTGCGGAGTTTAAGTGTGGGCGCCCTTGGGTGCCTGGGGACGGCACCCCGCGGGAGGGGCAGTGCCCTCCGCGCCAGGTGACTGGAGGGGCAGGAAGTCCTGCATCTGGTTAATGATTCGCCTTGTTCCGGGCGTGGGGCGGGGCGAGAGGAGGCTGGGGAGTGGGAAAGCTCCCGAGTGCTCCTGGAGGGCGGCTGGTTTCCCCTTTGGAGGGGGGCTGGTCTTGACTACCCCCACCCCAGGAATGCGTGGCCTGCGGGTAGGGCTGGGCACAGAAGAGCAGGGCGGCTGCCCTGAACCAGTTCTGGGGGTGAGGGGCAGGCCAAAAGGAGCAGGAGAGGAAAACCAGGCTGTGCTGGCGCCAAGCAGGGCTTGACCCTGTGGCCTTCACCTGCAGTCAGGGATGCTATCAGGGCCTGCGGGCATGGAGCTGAAGGTGTGGGTGGACGGCATCCAGCGCGTGGTCTGTGGGGTCTCGGAGCAGACCACCTGTCAAGAAGTGGTCATCGCACTAGCCCAAGCTATAGGTGAGTCCCCTCAGGAACAGACAGGCCCAACAGGTGGACCTGGGGTGGGGCCTGGCCCTCTGGCCCTGTCTTCCCCCAAGGAGGGTGGGACTGGTTGCTGATCCCTCTTGCCCTCCCCCAATTCCTGAATCCCGCTGGACAGGGTGGGGGGATGTAGGCTGACCCCTCTCCCCCACCCCAGGCCAGACGGGCCGCTTTGTACTCGTGCAGCGTCTCAGGGAGAAGGAGCGGCAGCTGCAGCCCCAGGAGTGTCCAGTGGGCGCCCAGGCTACCTGTGGACAGTTTGCCAGTGATGTCCAGTTTGTCCTGAGGCGGACAGGGCCCAGCCTCGCTGGGAGGCCCTCCTCAGACAGCTGCCCACCTCCTGAGCGCTGTCCAATTCGTGCCAGCCTCCCCCCGAAGTCGCGACCGGCACTGAGCAGTGAAACCCACAAAGCACTGACCTTTAGCCTGGGCTGCCCCAGGCTTGCCTCTAGCCCTGTGCTGCCGGAGCCTGTGGCCCCAGGGGCCCCAGTGCCAGGCTGCTGGGCAGACCTACAGGGCCTGGAGCAGAGGGTGCAGAGGAACGCCGCAGAGCTGGGCCAAGAGGCCTTCTGGGGGCAGGAGCTGCGGAGGGAGCAGGCTCGGGAGCGTGAGGGGCAGGCCCGCCTGCAGGCGCTGAGCGCAGCCACAGCCGAGCATGCTGCCCGGCTGCAGGCCCTGGATGCCCAGGCCCGCGCCCTGGAAGCCAAGCTGCACCTGGCTGCAGAGGCGCCTGGACCCCCCTCGCCCACAGCATCTGCCGCGGAGCGCCTGCGCCAGGACCTGGCTGCCCAGGAGCGGCAGAGTGCAGAGCTGCAGGGCAGCTTGGCCCTGGTGAGCAGGGCTCTGGAGGCTGCAGAGCACGCCCTGCAGGTGAGCTCACGGGACCTCAGCCCTGACTCGGTGGACTGGGGGGGTTGGCTTCTGATCAGACGAGGGAGAGCACCAGGCCATGGAGCCCCATGGCTGTGCCCCCTGCCGATCCCGTGTGCCCCAGGCCCAGGCCCAGGAGCTTGAGGAACTGAACCGGGAACTCCGTCAGTGTAACCTGCAGCAGTTCATCCAGCAGACGGGGGCTGCACTGCCACTGACCCCACGGCCAGACAGGGCTCCTGGCACACAGGTCAGTGGTTCTGGAGGGAAGCCAGGTCTGTGGGGGGGGCCTGCGCCCAGTTCCAAGCTGACCTGCTCTCCCCACAGGATCTTATGCCTCCAGCCAGTGAAATGCCTCTCCTGGGAGCTCCCCGGAGTCCTGCCCTAGTGTCTAGTCTGAGCCCAGAGGGTATGTCCGTCTCCTCCACGGGGTGGGGCAAGTTCCTCCTGTGACCCCTCAGCCTTCTCAGCCTCTGTCCTCTCCACAGTTACCCCCATGAGGCAGAACTCCTGGAGGTAGCAGCTTCTGCCCCAGAGTAAACATCCACTGCCAGCCCAGCCCTGGGCTCTGATGACATGAGTGATGGCAGCTGAGGCCAGCCTGGCCTGGACAACAGAAGAAGTCGGTGGTCATAGAGGACTCCTTCCCCCATGCAACTAGAGGCCTTCAAGCCCTGGGCCTGAGACAGAACACCTTGGCGCTCGGGGGTTTCTTTTCTGCTGCAGTGGGCAGGGGGAGGCTGAGCTCTTGCCTTAATCCTTGCCAACTCTGCCAAGCTCCCTGGAGAAGCTTGGGGCATGGCCAGCTCAGAACTTGCAAGGCCCCAAAGGCCACAGTTCCTTTTGGGGACGGCAAAGACACAGACACTGTTGAGTCTGTGGAGATGTGCTCATGTGGGAGGTTTCGTCACCACGTGTGTGTGTGTGTGCGCTGCCTCCTCCACTGTGACACTAAAGCTTCAATAAACTGCCTAAAGTGGTTTGACTGTGTCCTGAGGCCACGCTGGCCAGGGTTTGTGGGGTCTAGCCCTTGAGACTCCATCCACGGTGCCTCGGGAGTACCCGAGTTGCCTGGGGCTGGCCATAGCCAGGGCTCCTGAGAAGGGACCCTCCCAGGGTGGGTGGCTAGTCAGATCCAATCCCGGTGCTCCCAAGGCCTCACATTTTAGGCTGCTGTGCCCACCTACCCCGGGGGCTGTCCTCTGCAGCCTGAGCCTGCTACTGGACACGGGTGGCCTGAGCCCTGGCTTAGGTTTCTGGATGCCTCTCCCACCGGGCTCCCCTCCTCTGGCCTGCTCACCAGCAGAACTGCTGCCCACTCTGGGGTGGCTCCTGGATATGGGGACTGGTGAGGATGCGAGGACACGCCAGACCTGCCTGTCAGGTTGACTGAGTCTGGGAGCTTGTGGGGCGGGCCCAGGGAGCTTTGTAGGCCCTGGGAGGGTGTGGCTGCCCCTCTGCTCCCCAGGTGGGCGTGAAGCCTCTGCTACATGCCTGCAGCCTCTGCTACATGCCTGCAGCCTTAGAATCAGGGCAGGTGTCCAAATTAGGCCTGACCTTGGCAGGGCTGCAGCCTCCCAGCCCTGAGGGCTGTGGCTAGGATTGGAACTTGGGGGGTGGGCTCTAAGCCTCAGGTGCAGCCATGGGTAGTATTGAGGGACATTATAAATCCTGGGGGTCTTTGTGCTGAGTTTTGGGGTAGGCATCCCTGGGATGGAGTCAGCCTTCTCCTGGGGCAGCCCCTGAGTCAGGCCCGGTGCTCCCCACTTCCTTTGGGGCAGATCACAGGAGACATGAAGTCCTAAGTGTGAGGAGCAAGGAAGCCAGGAGCATAGCTTGTGGGGAGTAGGCAGGACTGGCGACTTCCTGCCTGAGAGGGAGCATAGCTGAGCGGCTGGGCCGGCCAAGTGGCAAAAGGAGGCTTCTAACCTTGGTGTCAGGGAACCCAGCCCAGGTTTCCTCTCTGCGAAGCTCCCAGCCCAAACACAGCAGTCTGTTCCTGGGGACTGGACTGGCTTGACCTGTGGCCCCAGACAGGCCCAAGCACAGGGTCACATGGGGTGCAGCCCGGAGTGGAAAGGCTGTTGAGGCTGCGCCCTGGTAGAGGGGCTGAGGGCTGTGGGCAATGACCACCAGGTCTGAAGGGCCTGTTCCCCTCACCTGCAGCCCTCACCCACGCTCAGGAAGCTTGGATGGATCTCTGGGCACCAGCCCTGAGCCCCTGCTTGGGGTCATCTCCCAAGCTGGACGCACAGGCCAGCAGGGGCAAAGCCAGGTGCCATCCAGGGACCATCTACACACATGGGATAGGGCAGGACTAGCCCAAGCCTTCCCATGTCATGAGCTTGTTCACTGAATTTCCCAGCCCCCAAAGGAAGCAGGCACAGAGCTGGCAGAGCTCACACACTCCTGGTCTGTGTCTATTTCCAAGGGACACCTGTTTCTTCTGAAGCCACCATTAAAGACTTGTCCCTGCTCCGCTACTAGCTCTGAGCAAGCTAATGAGCCCTCTTCTCCACCTCAGGGGTGGTCCTCAGGCAGCCAGATGCCTCTGACTGCTCAGGTGGATAAAAGCCCACGCCACCAAAGTCACAGAAGTGCTTCAGATCACTAAGAAAACCTCTGCGTGGCTGAAAAGTTTACTTTTGAGTTTTAAAGAGTACATTGAAAACGATGTGAGCTGTGCTGAGGTGAGGAAAAGCAAATGTCCAGTTCATGCCAGGGCAGGACCAAGCCAGGCTAGGCCAGCACCCCAGGTCGCTGAGGCAGGACCCTGCTTTGTGTGAGGACCCTTGTCACTGGTCACTGTTGCCTTGAGGCCAGGCGGTGTTGGCAGGTGGCGCTGGAGCCCCTGCTGACCTCAGCGTTCCTTTGCGCCCCCAGCGGGAAGTGCCCTCAGGCTGGCTGAGAATACCGGGGTTCACTGAGGGTCACCCACAGTAAGTCAGCTCCACTGATTCTCAACCCCAAGGGCACTACAGCTTCCCTGTCACCTGCAGAACCTGGCCCCGCTGAGTCTGCTGGGTGTGACACCACAGTGACCATTGGGACAGGGCTCTTCCAAAGGGAGTCCAAGTCCATGGCAGTCCCTCAGGCCGGACAGCTGCAGGCCCAGCTCCAGCCATCAAGCCCCACTGCCCAGAGAGGGCACAGGGCATGCCGCAGGCATCATGGCACCAGCAGGTCTGGAGGCTGCTCTGGGCCCACTCTATGACCAGCGGCTGGCCAGTAGATTCCCACCGTGGACATGCAAGCAGCCAGCAGAGAAGGTAGGCCAGGAAATCGGCCAGGTGCTCCCACCTCTGGAAGTGGAATGTTGTTGGCACCACAAATGGTCTTTGGTGTTCTCACTCACTTAGTGGCCTTGCTGAAGGGGCAGAAATGCACAGAAAAGTCAAAACTGTCACTATCTTCCTTAAGAAAGCTCCCAGAGGTGCCCCTCAAGAGGCTGGTCCTGGAGGCTCCGGTCCTGATGGCAGAGGATACTGACCACAACACCCGTGCCTGCCTCACATCCAGAAGACCATCCCAGGAACTGTGCACATCCTGGAACCCTGTGACACACAAGGAAAAGAAAGTTCCCCCCAAGAGGGCATCTGGTCCAACCTGAGCCCCCCCCTTCCCCCGGCAACGTTCCCCCCTACTCCCCCATGCCCCTGGGTGTCTGTTCAGCACAGACAGGCGGACCCTTCCATAGGGCCTCGTCCCCCTACCCCCCACCCTCCGCCCTGGCGCGCGCCCTTCCACCGGGTGTGGCCTCCCCCTGCCCGATACAGCAGGGTCACAGAGGGGCTGGGGCGGTCGCGCAGCCCAGGGACAGATCAGCCGCTGTCACACGCACAGTGGGTCCGAAGCAGCGCAGTGTGCGGTGGGCAGTGGCTGCCCTGCGCCTGGAGGGACCACCGGGCAGACGGAGGGGTCGTCCCGCACTCCGACGCCTCCCTCCCTTCCAACTCGGGTTTCCGAGCCCCCAGTCCGCGGGGCAGGGGGGGGCCTTTGGGGTGCGCCCCCGCCCGTTGGCCTGGGACCCGTCGCGCGTCACCTGCGACTCCGGCGCGGGGCCCTCGCCAGCTCACAGCCCAACTTCGGCAGGGACCGCGGCCCCCTCGCGCCCCCGCGGCTCCGCGCCCGCGCTCCGCTCCCAGCCCGTATGCAAATACGCGGGTCCGGCGGCCAATGGCTGGCCGGGCTGGGCCCGCCCCGCTGCACTGCAGCCAGTGAGCGCGAGTTGCGGGGCGGACGCCACGCCCACCGCCGCGCAGCCCCTCGCGGGCGCGGCCGGCGCGTTCCTTTCCGCACGTCGACCTCGGGGCGGGGCCGCCACCTGCCGGGCGGGGCCTGGGGCGCCTGGCTGCTGTCTTGCGGGCCGCTCCCCCGCCTTCTCCGCGGGGTGGTACAACCCGAGGCGCACTCCCCGCCCGGCGCGCGGAGGACGGCGCCTCCCTGGGAACCCGCGGGGCTCCGCGCACGTAGCCAGGGCTGGGGCCGAGGAGGGGCCTCGGCCTGGGGACGCACGTACTGCCCGCGTCTCCCCCGCCCATCCCGGAGCGGTCTGGCGGGCGGGGCGGGAGCTCCAGCTCCGCCAGGTTTGCCTCGCCACCCTTGCCCTGGGGACCCTGGGTCCCTTCTGTGGGATATGTCATCACGGAAGGCCCGGAGTCTGAGTCCAGAGCGCAGGGCGCTGCAGTGAAAATGTGTAAATCAAGAGAATGGACTGTTTCAGACCTGGAGTTATCGACTCCTGGGTGGAACCCCAAGGTGGCAGCCGTGGAACATTTGGCCCTGGACCCCTTCTCTTCACACTCCTCTCCCGCCTTTATGGCCAAGGAGAACCCTGAGGCAGAATCGGGTCCTCCAGACTCCTAAAAGGGTAGGAAGGTGCCTGCTCCCCTTTTGTCCCTGGCACAGGGGTCCTCGTAGGCCCTTTGTGCCACTGCCAACATCAGCAAGAGCTCCCCTTTTCCCCACCTCCTTCAAATGCACCAGCCTCTGGCACCTGCCTCAGAGCCTGACCCTCCCTGAAGATCCCACTCTCCTGGCTCCAGGCAGCATCAAAGGGTCCCTCCTCTCCCCATGGCCATGGTCCTTGGCCCAGGGGCTGTGCCCCTCAGCCTCAGCCACCTGGCCCCCTGGCTGCCCTCAGGCCCCCCTTCCCTCCAACTCACCACCCCACTGCTGTCCTCCTTGCCCCCAGTGACTTACCTGCATCCCACATGAGCCTGGGCTAGAGCCCCTGAGCTGCCACAAACCCATCACAGGACTGTCCTTCCCACCATCATGGTCATTTAATTTCTTCCTTCAAAACTGTTGCCTAGGTGGCTCAGTGCTGGCACTCCAGGGTGGCGTCTGCCCCTGCCCAGGACCTCAGGAGTGTGAAGCCTGGTGTTGGGTGCTGTGTTTTGTGGCCACCTGTGGAAGGGGAGGGAGCATGGAGGAGTGATGAGCCTGCTCAGTTCTACTGGGGTCGGAAGTTGAGGGGTAAGCAAGGCCTGGATTGTATGTTCTTCAAGGAATCCCTTGGAATCTCTGGGATCCCTGAGGAGACCCACACCTCCAAGACAAGGCATGGTTGGGGTGGGCAGACAAGGCAGAGGTTTGGAGGGAAGATGTCTGGGACTTGGGGACATGGAGAGGCTAGAAATCAGGATGACTTGGAGTTAGTTCCTGTCTTGCCCTACTGGTGCAACCCCCAGCTGTGCCCTCAGTCCTGGCAGTTCCAAATGCACCCTTTATCATCCTCTGTAGTGGGTTGAGTGGTGGCCCCTCAAAAATATATGTCCCTAACCTAATGCTTGGACCCTGTAAATGTGACCTTACTTGGAAAAAGGGTCTTTGCAGCTGTAATTAAGGACTAAAGATGAGGTCATCCTGGATCACGTGGGTGGGCCCCAAATCCAATGACAAGTGTCCTTAGATAAGAGACACAGACACACAGGGAGGTAGACCACATGAAGATGGAGGCAGGCGGGTGATTCTGTCATTAGCCAAGGACACTGGGGTACCCAAAGCCAGAAGAGGCAAGAAAGGGTTTTCTCTACGGGTTTCAGAGGGAGTGTGGCCCTGTTGACCTTGATTGTGGACTTCTGGTCTCCGGGACTGTGAGAGAATACATTTCTGTTGTTTTAAGGCACCCAGTCTGCAGTGCTTTGTTATGGCAGCCCCAGGACAGGACACTCATACCCCACCTTCCTAAGTCAGGGACCACAACCCTGCTGTCTCCTCCTCCAGGGCTGGCCGTGTGCACGCATGCAGGCCTGATGACAGGGGAAAGGGCTGGCCTGGGCTGGAGGGAATCTGGGGAGCTCCCTGCCCAGCTCCACTCTCATGTACATGAGGAGAGAAGCGCACATGCCATGTCTGTGCCTGCGAGGTGCAGGCGAAGGGAGTGCCAGCCACAGCAGCAGCACAGCAAGGCCTTCAGGTACAGGTCTGTGAGAGCCATGCGGGCAGGCTGCATATCTGTGTCCTTGCTTGGCACAAGTATGTGAGAGGTGGCAGGTGGGTGGCCAGTCAATGTGCACTGGAGGTGACAGTACTGATGAGAGGTACATATGGAAGGTGTCCACATTTGTGTGGGAGGGTGAAGTATTTGTGTCACCGTGCGGGGGGACATCAGCAGGTGGGAGGTACAGATATATGCCTGTGCTCTCAAGAGATACCACTTATGTTCAGTTTGGACCCAGACCAGGGGCTCTCAGCAGTTCCCTGGGGACAGGTGTCACATGTGAGATGCACAGGTTGGCATGACTGGGTAGGTAGTACACTGCCCAAGGATGCCTGCTTAAGAAGGGTTCTTTGCATCTCATCTTGGGTGCATGTGTTTATCATGACAATTTTCCAGCAGCCCCCAGGAGCAGCTGCAGATGAAGGTGGGAGGGGCTGGCCCTTCTCCAAGGGGACTCCAAGTTGGCCAGAAGGTGCTTGTCCAATTCCTTCCTAGGAGCTCCAGCAGAGTGCCCAGCCCTATCTGGGACTGTCATGGGCAGTGTCCACACAGTTGATGGTCTTTGGCGGGTAGGCGCGTGCCAAAGGGTCAGCACATACCAAGCTCCAAGCTGAAGGGGGAGGTGCCTATGCAGGGTATTTACTGCACTGGACCCCACTGAAGGGCTGTCCCTGTCCTCACCCATCCAGCCCTCAACATCCCTGTTTAATGGCCAAGGACACTAAGCACAGAGAAGCCAAGAAACTCCTGAGCTTACGTGAGCCCAAATGCCAGGGTTCAGGGACCTGGCCTGGGCGACACCCAAGAGGCAATGGGCTGTGCCAGGTCTTACAACTTTGGCCCACAGAGAGGAATCACTGTGATGTCTCCCATATCTCTGACACCTTCCGTTCTTCCTTCCTGCAAAGTCCTTTCCAGAGCCTGTGATAAAGTGAACTGGCATCTTAAAATGCTTAACCATAGAGTTGGGAGGACTATGGTTGGGGCTGGGCCCCTTGTTAACTCTATAATCCTGACTTCCATTCATCCTTATGGTAATTCTGGGGGTCGGATTATAATAAAGGGATTAGCCATCTTGAAACCGGGGTCTTTCTGCCTCCACGTGGTTGCCGGTAGGAGCTCCATGTAGGAGGTGTGCTGTCTGCACTGCGGCAGTGGTCTTGCTTTTTTTTCTTTTCCCGAATAAACCTTTTCTTTTGTGGATTACTTGGAGAGTTATTTTTCGCCAGTTCAATGCCTGTAAGTACACTGTTCTCGCTCTCATCATGAACAGAAAAAAATAAAACAACCCTCTCTTGGCCAGTCCTCGGCGACCTCCACTCATCCCTTCCCTGTGCAGCAGTCACTGGCAACAGTCTCTGGTGCTTGCTGAAAGTTTTCTCTTTAAACTCCCCCCAGTGCTCTGCCCCCCAGCGCTGCTGTCCTGAGGGTCACTAGGGACTTTCTCCTTGAAGTGCCTTCTTCCCCTGGCTACCAGAAGCCCCTCTCCTGGTTACTCCTCGAGCCCCTACCCCTGGTGCTCCTTCTTGGTCTCCTTTGCAGATTCTGGACCCCAACTTTGGAGGCCTGAAGTTCAGACAGGGCCTTCTGCTGTTCCCGCCACCTCCCACCCCCAGCACAACACAATTCCCACATTTTTATCTCCAGTGCAGCCTCTGCCCAACTCCAGTCTCCAGCTGCCCACTCAACGTCTCTTCTGGGATGTCCCAAGTGTGTGCCTCAGGTTCCCCCAGGGTTTCCCCTGAGCACGGCTCCTATCTCGAGCCTGGGGCATGATGGTCCCTCAACGGGGATCACCGAAGTGGCCTTCTGGCTGGTCCTCGCGCCCCCCCACCCCACCCCCCAACTCCCAGGGTCGGCCCTGACTGCTCCAGTCTGTTCCCACCCAGCCGCCGAAGGGATCCTGTAAGCCAGTGCATGTCATCCTGCTCAAGACCCTCCAGCGCCCCAGAGCCTCTGGCCCTCCATGACGGCCCCTCTGGCCACTCCGCGCAATGTTCCAGCCACGCAGGCCTGTCTGTGGTCCAGGGCTTGTCCACGCTCTCAGCGATCCGGCTTTGCCAGGTCCATCCTCACCACCTAACCAACACTGGCCCGGGCACCCGGCTCCTGAGCCCCGGGTCTCACCCTGTTTGTCTTCTTATCACAGCACGAATCAGCTTCTCACACACCACGCGGTGCACGATTTACAGTGTTCACTGTTCGGTGTGTGAGGGGCCGAGGGTGTCGTCCTCGCCGCGCCCTGCGCATACAGGGCTCATCAGTGCCCGGTCCAGGAGTGAACGGACGGCGCAAGCCTACTCGTCCCGGGAGCGCCACCAGACCATCCTCGCCCAGTCCCCATAGAGGCTCGCGAGTGGGACCCGCGCTCGGGGGCGGGAACTTGCCCTCGGGGGCGGAGCCCGGGCTGAGGGCGGGGCCCCAGGTGTGCCGGAAAACCGCTCCCATTGGCCTTGGGCGGCGGCAGAGTCGGACTGTACCAGCTCCCGTGTGGGGGAGGACGGCTCGGGGCGCCCACTGGCGGGGGCTTACACACCCCCAATTCTCCAAGAACACTGGTCTCCTGGGAGTTTGTATTGCATTAAACAGTGTTTCCAATGCCTCAAGACCCCGGCTGCGAGGAGCGGCGTCTCTCTCCACTTCAGGCCTTTCTTTCTCTCCCTGGTCCCAGTGGTTTCCGCCAACGGGCGGGGCGGGAGGTTCCCGGAAGCCAGCTCCGTGCACTTCCGGGTCGGGGAGCGCGCGGCGGCGGCGGCGGCGGCGGCGGTGGCGGTGGCCCGGCCTAGTCTTGGCTCCCGCTCGGGCAGCGTCGGCGGGCGCCCGGGAGCTGCCGGCGGGCCGTGAAATTCCTGGGTACGTGTGGAGGTGGCGCTGGCC
>NW_017732333.1:439358-470695 GCF_001890085.2 Hipposideros armiger | reverse complement strand
GGCGCTGGCCCCGCGGCTGCCGTCGCGCCCCGTCCGCGCGGGCCGCCTCCGGGCGCCGCGCGCTTTGTCTGCGGCCTGCCCCGCGGGGTGAGGCCAGCGGCGCGGACCCTACGGCCGGCGCGAGGGGCCCCGCGTGAGGCTGACAGGTCCCTCGGCCTACAGTTGGGTTTGGGGGTGGCCGCCTTCCTGTCCCGGCCGCTGGGAGTCCACCCGCCCTTTCTGGGACACCCCGCCCCTTGCGCTGTCCCCTTTCCGGGCGACGTGTGACCCTTTCTCACTCGTTTCCAGCTCCTGGTGGTCACTGCTTTTGTCGGCTTCGTCTGCGTTTCGGCGGCCCGTGTTGATAGGATGGGCTCCTAGTCCTTAATTCGTGTAGTCTTCACGGCAGTCTTTCAGGAGTGGGTGTTGTCCTTCTTGTCTTGCCGATGGATAGGTTGGAGCCCCGAGAGGTTAAGTAACTAGCCCATGTGACACAGCAGCTTTGGAGTTTCTGTCCTCTTCTTGTTTCCTCAGCAGCAGAATGGTAATCCGCCTGGTGAGCCACATTTGGGCCGGTGGCCGCCTGGGCTGAGTGGAGGTGAGGTTTGACTTGGGACTTACGCATCTGCCCTGTCCCTGGACCGTTCGTTTTTCTCTTTTTTTTTTCCCCTATGGGAAGAATGAGTCAGAATAACAGTTGGCACCTTCTGGCACGTTCTCCGCAGCAGGCCGGTGGCAAGCCCCGACAGGGCGAGCCTGGCTGTAGTCCTCTCAGCGGCCCTCCAGTGTGGACTCTTGGTGGCAGGTCAGCCCAGCAAAGGCCTCTGTGGGCTCCAGCTTTTCAACTTCCATTGCAGTTTACAGTTTTGACTTCTCGTGGTCTCTGGCAGTCGGTGAATAAAGAATGGCAGGTTGGCCTGGTCCGCTTGCCAGAGCCTGGCGATGGGCACGCACATTCCGTTCCTGGCACAGTTGCCAGTTACCACACCAGAGGCTCTTTCGGTTCTTTAGCGATGGTTGGAATTGTGGGTGCTTTGGGTCCCTGAATTTGGAGAGAGAGGAAAATTCTCTGGTCTAATGCCCCCCCCAGCCCCCCCCCAAGTCTGGAGGCTGAGTAGGAGAGCCACAGAGTGCCACCAGTACCCCCAAAGGTAGCCAGCACCTGGGAGGGGCTGTGGGCTGCCCTGCAGAAATGGCTCCCTGGACATATGGGCAGAGGTACGGATGTGAGTCCGTCCAGGCAGGTGTGTTTGAGCTGGGGCTGCTGGTGGGGCCAGTAGGTCCTACTCTGGGGTCCCCGTTAACATAGTGTTCTGATTGCAGGGTTCCTGACAGGGAGAGGAGGTGCTGGCAGCCCCTAACAATTGTGGTCTCTTCCTTGGTGTTTGCACAGGTGCTTGCTCTGGAAAGTACCTACAGAGTCTACCTGTGTTCTTTGCCCTGGGTGCTGCGAGCAGTCACTGTCGTGTGACGATACAGGAAGGGGTTTCGGCCTCACAGAATGGGAAGTCTCCCGCCACTCTGGCGGAGGGCTGTAAGACGGCCTCGGCAGCTGTGGGAAAGGAGCACTGGGCCCCAGAGCCAGCAGTCATTTGTCATACCTTTGACCTTGTGCAGGTGACAGCATCATCACTGTGTGGCCTGCGGCCCTGTCACGTCTGTCAGCCTGTGTCTCCAGTAGGAGTCGTGGCCAGGCGGTGGGTGCAGGACAGGCAGGGTCCTGCTGCGTTGCTGAGTCACCAAGCACAGGGGGTGCAGAGCCTCTGTCAAGGGGAGCTGGGGTTGGTTTTCTTAGCTTTAGGGGTTAACTCCACAGAACGTCCTCTTTAAGTTGACTATTTCCGGTTAGAGGCAACATGTAGCAGTTGACAGTTTCGTCAAGTTCACCTGCCCTCACTGTTGTGCTCGAGTCGGGCTTTGCATGGGAAGTGAGGCTCCTGGCTCTGAATCGGGCCCTGGCCCCTTCAGGGGGTTGTTCTCTGGGAGCACTTGTGCTGGGGACAGCCCCACCCCTCCCCCGGGGTGCCTGCATGTGGGATCCGGGAATGAGAGACTGGCCTGGCCTCCTGGGCACGCCGCTGGCCCAGTCCACCTTCCCCTGGTCCTTGCTTTGCCTCTCTGCCTGCGGTTGGTCCTGGGCCCCTTCCCTCTCACCGCGGAGACGACTTGGAGGGAAGCACTGGTGGGACTGTCTTCACTGTCCCGTCGAGTTACTGAATGACTCCTTGAGAGGGGCTCCTCTAAGGGTCACCTGGGAAATGAGTGAGTGACACTGACAAGGAAGGAACCCTTATTTGGGGACCCTGGTTGGAGGTCCTGGGGGACGAGGAAGAGCAGGATTATGTCTCGCTACAGTTGTGAGGTCATTTGTCTCAGTCTGCGTCCCTCTGGCTGCGGCCTTGCAGAGTACGCAGGACAGGGGTCCCCATGTGGAGATCAGGAGCCCAGGAAGGAGTGGACATGGCAGCTGAGGGGCTCCCCAGGCCCCCTTCGACTTGGCGATGCCCTGGGGATGTTCTCAGGGCGAGGCCAGAGGTGGCCAAGTGGGCCAGCCCTGGCTGAGAGGGCCGTGCTTGTCCCCTAGGCCTTTCTGGAGGCCTAGGGAAGCCCTTGAAAGCCCTGCTTTGCCTCAGCTCCTTATGAGCCATTTCGCTCCACCACCACCAGTCTGAGGCTAAGTTAGGTTATGAGTTGAGTCTAACTGAGTGTCGCTCCCTCATAGGTGAGAATCGGCGTATTTCTCTGTGTGCACAGCTTTGTGTGTATTATCATCTCTCACGGCTCAGCCTCCTTGTCCTGCAGATGGACACATGTCACCAGTGTGTAGAGTGACAACCCTTTCTCTGGGGGAGCTTTGCAGCCTGGCACAGTGGGGGTTTACTTGATTGGTTTCTTTCAGAGCTGAACTCTGATGTCCAGCAATGGATGACGACAGCCTGGACGAGCTTGTGGACCAAAGCCCAGGGCCGGGTAGACACCGGAGGCTGCACGCTGCTGCCCTGGCCAGTGATGCCGGTAAGTACCGGCCGCCTCTCCCGCCTGCGCTGCGAGCGCCTGCGCACGGCCTGCCTCCCGCCTCCCAGGAGAAGCTGGGTCGCCCAGTGTTCTCACCAGGCTGTTCGCGCCTACAAAAGCTGGCTTTCATTTTGACCGTGGTCTAGATGTTATCTACTTACCTTTCAGTCTTTTTTTTTCCCTCCCAAAGATTTTATTGGGGAACTGGGAGATGGGAACAGTGCTGGGGAATTGGGGGAAGGGGAACAGACAAGTTGCTGTTGTTTTGTTCTTCAGTCTAGTTGTGGAGGACGTTGCTTCACTGGCCCAAGTTGGCACCATCGTTGCGCTCTTCCCGGGTGAGGCAGATCAGTCGCCGGCTTCTGGACGGCCGCTCACTGTGGCTGCTGGCTGCTCACGCTGGCTGCTGGCTACACACGGTAGCCCATGGCAACCCACTGCCACGGGGGTTACAGCCTACGCCATCGCCTCACGGCAGCCCAGCTCCAGGTGGAGCTGTTGTTCAGCATCTTAGCTGTGGAGGGCAGTGTCACTGGCCCTCATATGTGGGATCCGAACCGGGGCCCTCTGGTGTCCCAAGCCAGTTCTTAACCATCGCGCCACTCGGCCGGCCCTCTTTCAATCTTTTTAAAATTAGTCTTTGCTTTTAAGTTGCAGAAGTGGTACATTCTTTTGTCTTATTTTTGATGCAAGCCATACAGATATAAATGGAGTGAAAGGTGCTGCTTTTCCTCCCTCGTCCCCACCAGCCCCCTCACCATCCTGCAGGGCAGCCCCTGGTAGAGCCTCCTTGGCGTGTGTCTTGGGGACACCTGTGCATCAGCCCTCGCTCTGCTGCCTAGGTTGTGACTGCCCCGGGGCCTGTGTTTTTGCTTCTAGAAGAAAGCAGTGATGTCGACAGCGGGGGCTCTGAGGATGACACAGGCAGTGAGCACAGCAATGGCTCTGACGGAGAAGATGAGGAGGGGAACCTGGAAGACGAATCTGGTGAGAATGTGGATGTTTGAGCGGCTTCCTTTGGTCCCCTGTCGCTGTGATGGGACAGCGTTGTAAACATCAGTGAAATTGGTGCCTTAAGCACCCTGGCCAGTGAGGGGTGTGAGAAGTGGGGACAGGCCGCTCTGCGCAGTGGGCTTTGTGTGCCGGTTCCTGCAGCGAGTCCTCACCTTCAGCCGCAGCGATGGCTTACTTTTGTTGTAATCCTTCCTTTCGGTTTGGTGACACAACTCGATGGGTCTCTTCTCTGGTGAGGGTGGGAGCGTAAAATGTCTGATTGAAGACGCAGAGCAGCACAACCAGCTGGCCATGACAGAATGAGCTCCCTGCGCCCCCGTTCGGGCAGGTTTCCCACCATCCAGGACTCGGCGGGCCGTCCCGTGGCTCCTCCCCTGGCTCTGCCCGAGATAGCTGGCAAGTGCATGAAATGGCTTTATTAAGAAGTTCCGGCACAGTTTCATCGCTCGGCATTTGTGCCCTGGAACTTGTGTGCTGGGAACGCTGCTGTAAAGGGCGGGCTCTGCCACCCGAGGGCCATGCTTTTCAACTTTGGGTGCATTTGCGGTGTCCCCTTTCCTGTCCCAGCCAGCTGTGGTCCCCTTCCTCGGGGGAAGGGCATACTCGGCCCTCTACCGATAGGGTGCTGGCCCTTGGTAGTTTGGCTCACCACTGCTTCCCTTCTGAAATAGTCGTCAAGTCCTAAAGCATCTATCACAATGTGTTCATCACAATCTTTTAAGCTTCTGTGGTTATCCGCATTATGTTCCAGAAAGGAATGTCCCCTCACATTTGGGACAGTGCCCATGAAGGAACAGGATTGACACAGCCCAATCAGTGTGAGTTTGTGACTTTGTGTTGGTGATAAAACATTCTTCAGAGTTAGATTTTGAATTCTGAATAGGGATGTGAGAGCGTCCTGAGAGCGGGTCACACGTGTGGCTCTTCGCTCATTTCCGAGATTGAGTTGGGGTGCTGGCTCCCTCTGCAGGGGTCCTGGCACAGGCACTTGGCGTCTACAGGGCTGAAGGTGAAGGTGTCAGGGCCTGTTGGGTCCAGAGAATCTGGGCTGAGGGCTGGAGGGGAGTGCAAGAGCCAGCTTGTCTGCGTTTTCGCTGTCCCCAAGCCCACCAGCTAGCAGCAAAGACAGTGGCCTAAAGAGGCAGTTGGGATATTAGGTGACAGACGGCAGGAGGGTGGACTGGGCGTCGCAGATCAGGGACGAGCTCGTTGAGCCTGGGGCGGCGAGGAGAAGCTTCTGGAGAAACGATGTCTCTGCCGGGGCTGGACGGGCAGTGGTGGGCGTGGGGCTGGGGCGCAAGCTATGAAGGGGCGGTTGGTACAGAGCCGAGTGCCCAGGAGGGAAGGAGGCCTGAGCACGTGGCCTGCGGACACGCTAGGCACGCAGGCAGCAGCCGTAGCCGAGGGTGCACACTCATTGAACCCCACGTTGCCCCTCCGGCACCAGTCTTTGAAAGACATGAAAAGTAGCCACGTCTAGCTGGTGGGAGGCATGGTTAGATGCCGAGAAAGGGGCTCTGCAGGGGCATTGGCTGCACCCCTGCAGGCCTGGCGCTTCCCGCGGAAGCCCTTCGTCCTGTCTTGCTGCTTTTCTCGCCCAGTGTTTATTCCGGAACAGCACTTGCTTGTACTGCTGTTTGTTGAGTTTCCAACTTTAGGTGTTATCTGTTCAGGTCTTACCAGGAAGATGAGAACTTAGGACTCTTACCTGCCCCTCCTAGCTCTCCAGGCCGTGTGCCCAGTGTCCTGCAGGGGGCCGGATGCACACCTGATCTGCTTGGGGTGCAGCCCTCGTGCTCAGCCTCACCATCTTGACGCCAGGCCCCCGTCCGCTCTCCTCTCCTTCAGTGTGGTCGTCATGTAAGAGTGCCCTTCTTTTGGACCCTGCCCTCATGTGCACTGAGATTGCAGGCTGGCCACCATGCCAGGCTGGCACCCTCATCGAGTGGGGTCCAGTCCCCAGCAGCCCCTGAGAAAGAGTGGGGAGAGTTTGATGGCTCGGCCTTGCGCACCTGCTGTGTCTGCCGCTCTCGCTCTGGGTGGTCACTGCCCTTAGGTTTCATAGGCCTTGTCCTGAGGTCCCAGGTGCTGCCAAGGTCCTGGTGGCCCTCAGATGGCCAGCTCTGCCTTCCCTTCAGCTCGAGCCTCCCAGAGCGCCACAGGAGGAGTCACGTTCTCCGGCCTCACCTGCTCCTGCCCCCTTGGCCCTCAGCACAGCAGGAAGACTGAACAGAGTCAGTGTCACTGCGTTCCGCCGGCCAGCTTCCAGAATTCTGTGAACACAAGTTTTATTCGTTTTTTTCCTGGGTGACAAATCACGAATGTAACTGCTGAGGACAGATGTTCGTGGGTCGAAGTCCACATGCGGCTGGCTGCCCCTCTGCTCGGTCTCGCCTGCTGACGTCAAGGCCTCATGGGGCCATGGTTCCCACCTTAGGCTCAGAATCACACCTTGTTGTCAGGATTCAGCCAAAGTCCTGCTTCTGGCCGTTGCCAGGCGGGGAGCACCCTGAGCGGCCACCCCTCCTCTGGCCCCGCTGGCTGTCCGCCTGTGGACATCTCTGAAGAGCTGGCTTGATGGGCCGAGCCCATCCGCTAACCTCTCAGCCATGTCACAGCAGGGCCGTGGGCACTGGTGCTGCCCATGTGCAGAGGGATTGGACTGGTAGGTCAGGGGCCGGTAAGGCCCCTGTTGCCATGCTGCCACTTGCCTGTCCTTTCACATGCACGTGACTTTATTTTAACGGACTTTGGAAGGGAGAGAGAAGCAAACGCATAAGTTGACTGTGCCATGAAAGCGTCTCCTGCCCCAGCCTCAACCTCTCTGACTCAGAGGCTGACCAGCACTCTGGGCCAGACTGCCTAGTTAGGAACCTGTCCTGTCTGTGTCCCGGACCTCTAGGGGCATGTCACCTGAAGGCAGGCAGTTTGTTCCCACAGTGTGTTGAGGAGGGGCCTCAGCGGTCAGCCAGCCTCGGGCTGCCCTTCCCCCCAGGGTTCGGATTCTACTCCAGGGCGGGCTTGTGCTGGTGTCCCCTGAGCGTGGAAGCAGCTTGTGGTGAGGTGCCAGTGCCGGTCACACCTGGCAGGGCTGCGGGAAAGGGGTCTGCTCCTCTGTAGTAGGACTCAGGGATCTGCTTTCCTGAGCGTAGCTGTGGCCACTCACTCCCAGGGCTCAGGTCACTCAATGACAGTGGTAACTCTTTCTCAAGGTCCTGAAGATTCTGAAGACGACGACGACGACGTGGAGATAGTGGCAGATACTCCGGGGGGCTTCGAGGCCAACGGTGCGTTTAACTCTGATGACGATGCCGAGAGCTGCCCCATTTGTCTCAACGCTTTCAGGGACCAGGCTGTGGGGACCCCGCAGAGCTGTGCCCATTACTTCTGCCTGGACTGCATCGTGGAATGGTCCAAGGTGAGGCGGCTTCTCTTGGGGTTCTTCTCCCTTCAGGACGGCCCTCGGTTTTGGGGGCCAGCCTGTGGTGTGGCCCTCTGCTCTGCAGCACGGGGGGACTCAGGGCGCAGTCCTCACTGGGACCTTGCTGTGTCTGCCTCGTTGGCCCTCGGGCTGTGGGTGGTGTGCACTGCACGAGGAAGTGACCGACGGGAGTTCCGCGAGGCAGCCAATGTGTGTGGCCATCACAGAGGTGCAGCCAGCCAGAGTCCACTGAGTGCTGAGTCGTGGTGACAGTGAGGACAGGGCCATCCCTGGAACACGTGAAGGCAGTTTACCACAAACATGCAGTGGATTTCATGACAAACTTTAGGAGCAGGACTCCTGCCTACTTGATAAACTTTTTATTGTGAAAAATTTCAAAGTAAAACAGTACAAGGACGAACGATACATACCCCAGTGCTTGCCGCCGTCTCCAAGAACCGCCACCTCTATCTTTCTTACTCTGCCTCATCCTCTCAACCACCCTGTAACTCCACCGCAGATACTGAAGGTCACAGACCCCCACACCGTCGTGTGACTCAGCGAGACTGACAGTGACAGCAGCTTCTAACAGCCAGGCCTGCTGGCCTCATTTTCCCAGCCAGCTCAGGACCACCCCTGTGCAGTCAGTGTGTGTGACTCAGGACCAAGGTGGCACTCGTGCTGTCGACGTGGCCACGTGGCTGCTGGCTCCCTGCAGTGTCATTGGAGGCATGTCTCTGACTTTGCTACTTGTTCTCTGCTCTGTGCTAGTGGAGCTGCTGCCCAGATTAGAGCCAGGCTTAGATTTTGGGGGCAAGTGAAGCCTTCTTTTAATGAGGGACCGACAGGGTGTTTGCTGCGTATCTCCATCAGTATACAGAGGGTGCCAAAAAAAGGTATGTATGTTTTAACAAAGGGAAAAACTATGAAAATTGTAATACTTGATGTATACTGATAACAAAAGATGAATACAAGTCACATTTGACTTCTGCAATTACAAGAGGTGCTCAAAGTGGTTCCCATCAGCGTCCAGACACTTGTGATATGGCGAAGTACTGCTTGAGCAACGTTGACCAGCGTGTCCGCTTGTGCACATTTTTTTGGCACCTCCGGTAGATATTCTGCAAGTGAGCTGTTGGAATGCTGCATCCAGCATGATTGCTGGATCAAAGGTAGACAAAGATTAAAAACTGCAGTGCACTTAGAAATAAGTCATGAGAAGACGTGTTGGACATTTAGAGAATTTTCCTAAAACAACCGAGACCAAGCGAAGGAGGCCCGCTTCCTGGAAGTCTCATTCCAGAGAGAGGGCAGTGGTAATGTGGGCTTAGCAGGGTCCTGGCACGGTGTCCGGGGCCCTTGATGGATGTGGGATTCCTGCAGGAGAGAAAGAAAATACCAAGAATTGCCAAGCTACTTTTGAAAAGGGAGAGGTCACCTCCTAGATATTAAGATTTTAAACTCTAGTGATTATGCTGGAATTTGGTGCAGGAATAGAAACCAGGTCTGGAGGAGACGGTGTACTTAGCAGATGGCGGGCGACACCTCATATCTTCAAAAAGGGGTTCTTCTGTCAATGTGTGTGAGACGGGTAAGGGGCTAGCTCTCACCACACATGTGTCATGTGGCTTCCAGATGCAAGTGAGAGCAGCGCTCTGAAGTCTGCAGATGAGAATGCTGGCGGCTGGGTTGGACAGCAGGGAAGGACCCCTGACGGCTCACAGCCGCTCAGAGAGAGGACTCATAGGACATGTGCTGTGTCACCACAAGGTGACAGCACTGTGCAGCCACTGGGAGGCTCAGATGGAGGACTGAGCCCACCATCCGAACTGTTAGGCTCAGATGGAGGACAGAGCCCACCGTCCGTGTCTGCATGGGGAGCAGGGGAGCCCAGGGCTTCTCTGGCATGTGGGGATGTGACATTTGTACCCACTGAATGAGGCACCATGCTCTGAGCCAACAAGGAGGACCAAGTGAGTCCACCGTCACCTGAGCGTGCATACGGCAGCTCCACCACAGGAACGGCAGCTATGTGGGGCCTATGGTTGAGCACATGTGTGGCCAGAGCCGTGTGCTGTGTGAGAGGCACTGAAACCCAGGGGAGTAGAGTTGGGGGCAGGCTTGGGTGGTGGCTACATGGGGTATAAATTTGTCAGACCTTGTCAAAGTAATGAGGTAAGTTCTTTTGGTGTATGCAATGTACCTAATAAAGACGATATAAAACTAGGAACTTATAAGTGTGTCAAAACACTGTTAATAAAGGCAAGGAAATATCTGCAGCACGTCTGATGAGTGTCCACACTATATAAGGAAGTCCTCAGAATTTACTAAGAAATGTCAGACAGTCTGGTGGAAACACTGGCCCCGGATTTGAATGGAGGCCCCAGAGGAAGGGCCTGAGTGGCCCCTCTGTCCCCCACACTCCCTCTCGTCCACCGTTTAGTTTCCGCAGCACTTGTTACCATGCCGTGTGTGCGCGTGCAGTCAGCTTTTCCTCCTTCCTCTTCCATGAGGTGGGGATTTCTGTCTCGTCACAGCTGTGTCCCCAGCAACTTAGCAGAGGGCCTGACACACGTAGGCATTCCATAAATGCGTGGGTTTCAGCGTAAAAGGAATTTCTGAGTTCTTAGTGCAGTGTTTTTTTAAAGATGGTGTTAATAGTGAAAGGGGTTCTGCAGCATTCTGACTCGGTTCTTATTTCTTACAGAATGCCAACTCCTGTCCAGTCGACCGCACTATATTTAAGTGCATTTGTATCCGAGCCCATTTTGGCGGTAAAATCTTGAAGAAGGTGAGTGTAGACGCTGCAGCACAGAAGCCCACCCTGTCCTGTGCTCATCGCATCGATCCTTGTCTTGTGGGAAAACACACTTTCAAAGAGTGGTTTGCTTTCCTGAGATGAGTGAGTATTGGCCAGATGATTTTTAGAAATCTCCCGAAGTGCCATTCTCAGCCATGCTGGCCCACGTGGGTTCTGGGGGGAGGCAAGTGGGGCATCGCGGGGTGACTGGACTTCCTCTTCCCCACTCCCATCTCAGAGCTTCTTCCCTCTGGAGCCACGGTGGCCCCAGGGGAGCAAGGTCACGGTGCAGCCCAGACCCGGGAGAGGACGTGGTGCTCTTGGTGCAGGTTGAAGGTCCCGGGCCCTGTCGTTTGCTGGGAGGGCAGAACCAGGGGCCATTTTTCTTTGCTCTCCAGTGCTCGCCGTTGCTTTTCCTCCACACGCCTGCTGTCAAAAACTAGCACTAGACTCCCAGGGACGTGCCTAGATCTTGTGCACGGGGAAGAGGCACCGAGTCTTGTAGCTTCATGCCTGCTCTCCTTGGCGGCGTGCACAGTGCTCTCCGTCTGTGCTGGAGGCGGCAGCGTTGGTTCTGATTCAGGCCCCCGTTGTCTTTCTGGGTGGGCACTCTGCTCTCCTTCCCGGGGCCTGGGCCTCGTACAGCCGAAGCCTCTGGCTGTGTTGGCAGCTTCCACGTAGGCAACCTTTATTTACTGCAGTAACTGCTGATTAAGTATGTGGACCCTGAACTCTTCCTCTGCATGAAGGGAGATGCAGGGGCGAGTCCGGTTGGAGAAAAGGATCTGAGAGGAACAGCGTGCAGGAGAGCGCTGAATCCTGCCTGGCTCAAGAACATAGCCAGGGGTGTCTCAGGCATGTCCCTTGGGCGGGGCTGTCAGGTGGTGGGCAGGAGGCGAGGCGGCACCCTCTCTGGAGAGGGCATGTCTCTAGTCCTTACACAGGTCAAGGCCTGACAGATGGAAGCCTGATTGTCACGCCCCGGGAAGCCCGTTACCTGGGGCTCTCAGTGCACAGCTGTGACTGTCGTGTTTGGTAGTCATGTGTCCGTGTCTGTTTAATTGTGACAGTTCTCGAGAGATTGAGCCCTGCTGTTTGAGTGCTGCTTTCCTGCTCTCATGGCTGTGGTGTCTGTTAGGCAGTGTGTGCCTCGCGGAGTGCGTGGAGCGGGTTCCCGGCAGCGGCAGCACCACGCTGTCTCCAGCACTCGCTCCCCGCTGGGACCTTGCCATGGTGTCACTTTGTTTTCTGTCGAGTTACTTTTTTTTCCTACTTAACTACCCTGAAATGGCCAGGAAACATCAAATTGCTGTAGGCTGGTTAGTTCGGCACCTCCAGGTCCATGGAGCCCGGCTAAGTCTCCAGGAGCCGAACGGTCTGCTCTGGGCTGAGTGCAGACCCGGGTGTGTGTGGACTTGGTGGGGTTCCGTCTGCCACGTGGAGGAATAGCAGTGCCTGTCTGCCTCCAGATTCCTGTGGAGAACGCCAGAGCCGGAGAGGAGGAGGAGGAGGAGGAGGACCCAACCTTCTGTGAGGTGTGCGGCCGCAGTGACCGGGAGGACCGCTTGCTCCTCTGCGACGGCTGTGATGCCGGGTGAGCGTGGGTCCCCTGTGGGCCTGCTCGTCCATAGCTGGCACTCCTTCCTGGGGCTTGAGATGCACGGGGAGTCCTGACGTGTAGAAAGTCAGTTTGTGGCCTGCAGAGCCCCGACCCATTAGAGGGAAGTCACGTGGCACTGCTGTTCCCCTGCTCAGGACGTCCCGGCGTCTGCTGGTGCACCGCCCGCCCTCAGCACCATGTGTTGTGACACCATTGGTAGCAGCTGGCCCCCAGGCTCTTTTTTTTTTAAAGATTTTATTGGGGAATTGGGGGAGGGGAACAGCGCTGGGGAATCGGGGAAGGGGAACAGACAAGTGGCTGTCTTTTTGTTCTTCAGTCTAGTTGTGGAGGATGTCGCTTCACTGGCCCATGTTGGTATTATCATTGCGCTCTTCCCGGCTGAGGCAGATCGGTCGCCGGCCTCTGGGTGGCTGCTCACGGCAGCTCTTGGCAGCTCACAGCGGCTGCTGGCCACTCACGGTAGCTTAAGGCAGCCCACTGCAGCCTACATTGTCGCCGGCGACTCACTGCAGCCCAGCTCCAGGTCGAGCTGCTGTTCGCCATCTTAGCTGCAGAGGGCGCAGTGTCACTGGCCCTCATGTGGGATCCAAACCAGCAGCCTTGCTGCTCAGAGCTGGTGTCCCAAGCCAACTCCCAAACAACACGCCACTTGGCCGGCCCCTCCAGGCTCTTTTTGTTGCATTTATACCCTCACCTTTTCCCCCAAATACTTCGAGCTGCTTTCAGGGACGCATGTAATACGTAAAGACAGGAAAAAGGTGAGGGAAAACCTGAGAAAACAGGGTGGAGCTTAGCCAGCAGGCCTGGGGCTCAAGGTGGGGGGTGTGCTGAACCCCACCTTTCTGTCAGGCCAGGCTTAGGGGAGGAGGGGCTCCTGTGGCTGCCGCACATGGCTGCTCGTCTCCCTCATGCTTCCTGGCCGTACTGCTACTGGGCTGTGTCCAGCAGGCACTGGCTTTCAGGAGCCTGGCACTGTCGTCCCCGGTTCTAGTCAGACCCTCTCCTGGTCAGCCTCCGCGAGGGTTTTCTTATACATCTGAAGAATTTTTCTGCTGTAAAATTGTGGTGCGAGGACTGAGGAAACCATTCCCATGGGGCACACGCCCTGAAGGAAGTGAAGGGATCCTGGGAGGCCACAGACCCGGAACTCGTCTCTCTGGCAGCCAGTCGCAGTTCTGAGGGCTGAGCCGTGAAGTAAGGGGCAGGAGCCCTGGTGGCCAGGAGGGGGACGGGCTCTGGGCACTTATGTCTGTCCCGTGCAGACTGTCCCAGGCTTTGGCTTGGCCCCCACCCTTTGGACTCACACATTCGCGAGCCTCTTGTCCCCACCGTCTCGCAAGCCTCAGCTTGCAGCCGTGTTAGGCGACAGTTCACTCTACCTGGTGATGTTGGCCTACAGGGATTCCTAGAAGTCGCAGTGTCTACTGCTGCAATAGGCGCTGTGCGTCTGGGGACAGGAGTGGGGCTTGGGGTCCCACACCCGAGAGTCCAGTGTGTGCCCTTCCACCGCTGAAGCCTAGTGAGCGCTGACTGAGTGTGAGTGGACAGCTGGAGCAGCGTGGTGTCATGGGGACCCTGGGCCTGGAGGGCAGCCCAGCACCCAGGACCGCGCTGGGCACGGCAGGAAGGAAGGTTGTGGGGCGGCTGGCCGAGCACGGTGTGGGGGGAGGGCCCTCGTCCCTGGCCTTTCACTGGCCTTGCCTTCGCGGCCACCAAGTGCCCGCCTCGTGTGCCTTCTGTGGCCTCGGGCTCTTTGTGAGCCTGGGTGCGGCTCTTGGAGCTGTCACTCACAAAGCTGAGGTTTCTCCTTAAGCTTGAAACCGAGCCTGTAATTCTTAACATCAAGATCTGGTTTTAATGCTAGTAACTTTTAACAGTGACTGGGGGATTTTTACAACTTCATGAAGTTTTTTTCACTGTTGTAAAGTACACATGTAAATTTGATGTATTGATTTTCTTTCTATGTGCTTGAATTATTTAACAGCTAAAACAAGTCAAGTACATAAAAATCATGATGGGTCTGGAACCTTAACTCTGATAAATGGGTTTGGAACCTTAACTCTGTGATTCTCACTCTTGTAGAAACCCTCACGTGTTAATAATATTTGCAGTCTGCTAAATTTTCTTAGTTATCCTGTTAGCTTAAAAATCACAAGTCTGAAATTATCCCATTACTCATCGTAAAACGGAACCACAGGCTGGCTGTAGGTGCGCGAGTGTGCCAGATTCTTGCACTAGTATGTGAACTAAAGTATGGATCATTTCTGGTTTTCTAAAAACTTGAAATCTAACCTAAAGGTATTTATTCACTAGGGAGACACCCCAGGACCTCCCGGGCCACGTAGCTGTGGCCGTCGCTTTGGGTGGCAAGCAGGTCATGGCCACCCGGGAGCTGCCGGTCTCTGAGCAGGTGGGGCAGCGGGCACTGTCCTGGTGGGCAGCGGGTGCAGGCTGGCTGGGCCGGGCAGCTGTCATGTGCACTGGGGCCTCTGCTCGAGCCCCTGGAGCTTGGTGAGGACACGGGCTCAGCCATGTTCAGGTGTGAGACGCCACCTCTCTGTTCTTGATTTTTTTCTTGAGACCCTGGGAAGGACCTTCTCAGGCGGGAGCTGACTTGAGGTTCGGGGGTGCTCCCCTCTCCTTATTGCTGGCCTAGGCAGGAGCCGCCCCGCCCCTGCTCCCACATCCGTCCTCCTTGGCTCTTGACTGGGGTCCCAGGAGGGCTCGTGGAGGGCGGTCCCCTCCTGTCCATCCTGTGTCTCACTGGACCCTCAGCCGTTTCAGTGCTGTGAGCAGGCATGGACCTTAAACGGAATCGAGTGTGAGCTCGGGGCCTTGGGCGCCAGCATGCTGCCCGTGCTGGGTTTTGCCTACTCAGGGCTGTCCGCCCGGGGCCGTGGGAGGGAGCCTGGAAGAGTCTGGCCCCCGTGGCCCCTGCCAGCAGTGGCTTCCCCACACGCCTTTCCTTAGAAACGGAATAGAAGCTAAAACATAGGTAGCATTCCCGTTACTTCCAGCAAACAGCCTTTTTTTCTTCTCAGACTGGACTGTGAAGTGGGTTAGGAATTCCCTGGGCCGCTTGCAGTGATGGTGGAGTGGGGGAAGGTATAGACGAAAGCGGACAGCTGGCCCTGCCAGAGACCAGCCTCCCAGGCGAAGGCAGGCGTGAGGCAGCTGGCCGCGGAGCCCTGCAGGTCATACTGCTGCCTTCCCAGCCTGGTCCTTCCACGAAGTATGTCTCCTGTGGGGACTTTGGGCCCCATTAGGGCCCCCTTTGGAGGGTAGAGCTGCCCAAAACCCTGCCATAGCAGTCTGACCATCCAAGATGCTGGCAGGAAGGGCTGTAGGAAGTTAGAACAGGGTCTTGCGTGTGAAATGCTGGACCTCTCGGCAGGAAGGGCTGTAGTAAGTTAGAACAGGGTCTCGCGTGTGAAATGCTGGACCTCTCAGCAGGCCGGCCTCCACGTGTCCTCTGGGGGGACCTCTCAGCAGACTGGGTGGAGTCCAGCCTGGACTACAGCAGATCGGTTCTGGTGAGCTTTTTCTGGCTGCAGACGCCCCTCTTGCTCTGTCTCCCCTCCCCTGAGGGTCAGGGCCCCAATCTCATGACCTCATTTAACCCTGCTCAACCCCCAAAGGCCTCGTCTCTATGTGCCTGTGTGGGCATAGGGACGCTGTTCTGTCTTCAGCAGGTGTGTTGCTGTCTTGGGTGAATCTGGAAACCTGCTCTGGAGTCCTCTGTGCCTGGGCTTACTGGCCCTTTGTTTCTGCAGGTACCACATGGAATGTCTGGACCCCCCCCTCCAGGAGGTGCCGGTGGACGAGTGGTTCTGTCCGGAGTGTGTCGTCCCCGAAGCTGCTGCCTCCACCGCAGGTAGTGCCCTGTCGGAGCACAGCTCAGAGCGGACAGGCCAGGGCACTCCTGGGTGGGAGCTGGGGGGCATGGCCGCTCTGCCTAGCCAGTCCTGCAGGTGAGGGCCCAGCCAGCGGATGTGCAGCGCCCCAGGTTCTCCTTTCCCCCCAGAAGCCGACCCCGTGAGTGACGAGGAGGTGTCCCTGCTCTTGGCTGATGTGGTGCCCACCGCCAGCCGGCTGCGGCCTCGTACAGGACGGACCCGGGCCATTGCCAGGACACGGCAGAGTGAGCGTGTCCGAGCCACCGTGAACCGGAACCGCATGTCCACGGCCAGGGGCATCCAGGTGGTGGCCCCTCTCCCTCAGGGCCCCGATTCTGCTGTCCCCTCTGCCTCCACGTCTGCTCCCCAAACCTGGAAGTGACCTGCAGTTGGCAGCAGGGATGTGGGTGGGCTGTCTCCTCTACAGCCTAGGCGCCCGCCCATGGGGCATAGCCGAGTTGGGGGTGGGTTAAGACCAGGGGGTACTTGGGCTCTGGTACCCTCGTCCCAAACGCTACTCCCACCACCCGTCCTCAGAGCAGATGCCTGCCGTACCCCCGGACTTCCTGTACCCCCACCTTGCGTCCCCTTGCACCCCCCCTTGCCCTTTGCCGTCTCCAGTCTGCCACCCCTCCCATGTGTGTGTCCCCCCACCCACCATGCTGTGGGGCTCGGCTCTGCCCTCATGGCCCTGGCTGTGCCTTTCCCTCGCTCCTGCCCTTATCCTGATTCTTGGGAAACCTCCCCAGCCACCCCCAACCTGGGCTTGTCCCCAGGTCCCTGCCCTAGGGAACCACTCAGCAGTTGGTCTGTTAGAAGTGAGAGGGTGATGCCAGCTGGGGACCTCAGCTTCTGCCCCAGACTCCGTGGAGTGGGTTCACGGCTCCTGCCAGGGCCAGGGGTGGTGCTGCCACTACTGTGGCACTGCCCGACGTCCTCACTGGGAAAGGGCGCTTGCTGTGCCTGGCCCGGTGGCCCTGCTGACCAGCGCCTCCTGTGCTGTGCAGCACATCCCGAGGCACTTGATGTCCCCTCTGCTCGATGAGACCATCGAAGCTGTCGCCTCTGGCCTGAGCACCGCCGTGTATCAGCGGCCCACGACGCCGCGAGCCCCCACCAAACGGAGAAGGAAAAGAGGTGAGCCGGGTGTGCTGGCTTTGGCTGTGGCGCATGCGTGCCTGGGAGCAGCAGACCACACGCGGGCCTCTCCAGAATCGGTTGTGAAGGGGACTTGTGGAGAGATGCACTGACACCCAGGCCCAGGCTTCTCTGTCAGGACAGTTCTCAAAATTAATTCAGGGTTTTTTTGTGCTTTTTCGAGTGTTCTACCCTATTTGGTAGTTTTGTCCCAGTGAATCCATGCTTCCCTGTTCACAGGCCTGACCGGGGAGGGGCTTTGCCACAAGCGTGGGTTCCGCTATCAGATAGCCCAGTGTCACGTTGCTGGTGCCCTGGCTCTGCTAACGCCTTCCGTCCCGTTGATTCTTTAAGTGAGGGTGGACGCTCAGGTTCCCGTCTTATTCAGTGGGTCATGACCCGGGCTTTTAAAAATCAACTTTATCAAGAGACACACATTGCACAGAGGCATGTCTACTCTACGCGGTTTTATAGACACTCCTCCCACCTGACGCGGTCCTGTTCCCATCCATGCCCGCGGCCCCCATGGCGTCTAGTGTCCTTTTTGTCACTAGGTTGGCTTTGCCTGTCCACTCCACATACCAGGCTCTGAGGGTGGCTCTGCTCTGTCACTCGGTGGTGGCTTGGACCCTGCAGTTGGGTGTCTCGTACTGCCTTGTTCTGTGGGCGGCTGTTCCACGGTGCGCGCTCACCTGCTTGCCTGCCAGCAGCACGTGGTCATGCGCTTTTTGGGCCACGAAGCATAAGGGTGCTGTGAGCATTCCTGTGCAAGAGTGCTGCGGGCAGGTGTGTGCATTCCAGGGGCTAACGGGTGACGAGCTGTGTCCGAGTCGCAGCACGAGCCTGGCACACTGCCCGTCCTCGCCAGCCCTTGAGTGGTTGGCATTTGTCCTTACCACGCCAGGGCGCGTGGCGTCTCAGGCTCATGGGTCTCTGTGGCGTGTCCCGCGTGCCCTGTGTGTCCCCACCACTGGTCCCATGACAGCCTTGTCCCTTGTGCGTGTTGTGAGCATGGGTGGCCTGGAGACAGCGGGGCTCGCAGCGCTCTGCCGGGGGTGCGTGTTTCTGCCCCTTTCCAGGGACGGAGCTGGAGGCCATCCTAATCCAGGGTTATGGGCGTTTCGCTCCTCGTGTCTGCCACTTGTGTGTCCTGTTCCCAGTCAGGCATCCCCTCCCAGCACTAACACGTGCGTCACCCCCACTGCTCATCTGGGTCACCCCGCTGCACGGACAGCGGTCTCAGGAAAACCTCAGGATGCTGGTATTTCTGTCCCTGGTTAGAGCAGGACTAAAGATTTGTCTCATTGTCCCTACCAAGTATCCAGCTAAGGTGGTGGCCAGTAGGCAGATGACCTGTGGTAACATCCAGATGATGTCACCATGTGTGGTCCTGCCTCCCCTGTTTAGTTTGCTTGTTTGCTAGTGAAGCGCGTGTGGCCCCTGGTGTCAGTGGCGCTGTGTCGGCTCCTGGCCCGTTTGCCTCAGCCTGCCCCCATCCACTGCCTCCCCCCTACGTTATTTGGAAGCACATCCTTTTTATCGTTGTTATTTTGCTTAATATTTCCCAGGGGGTTCCTAAAAGAGGGAGTGTTTTTTTAACTAAAGAGCAGTGCCATTGTTACACTGAAGAAAACGAGTGGCCACTCCTTAGTGCCATGACACAGCCAGTTGGTGTTGAAAGTTCTAATTGTGTCATAAATGGCATAGAATTTTAAAAATAGTTTTGTTTGAATCCAGAGCCAAGTGAGATTTGTGTTGGCTGGTGGCTGCCTCCTGTGTCCTCTGGGTTGTGGGATCTTCTGTCCTGAGTGTCCCGTCTATTTTCCCCCTTTCCCACCCCACCCCCATCAGCTTTGGCCACTGTGCCCACGGTCAGCTGTCAGCGGCCACCCCTGCCCGTCCACAGCCTCCTGGAGGCTCGGGGTTCAGGTATTTGCAAGTTGCCCGAGGCGGGGGGGGTCATGTTTCTGTGCGCGGCGTTCGGGGGCGCAGGGCTCGGGTCCATGGAGCACTGGATGGTGAGGGGAGGCTGCCCTGCACCGGCGGCTGCTCAGCCGTGTGACTGTCAGGGACAAGGCTCTCCATGCCTTGGCTGGTGTTGAGTCACCAGGCCCCAGAGAGAGCCACTGGGCTCCCGGTAGCGCCCTTCCATGGGGACCCCTGAGGTGTCAGCCGGTGGTGCGTACGTGGGATCAGATGTTATGGGTGTGCTTCGGTAGCACACATCACGGGCCAGTGCCTTTGTCCTCCTGGAGTCCCCTCCCTCCATGCCGAGGTTGCTGTGCATCTCCAGGGGTGCGGGGCAGCCCCCTGAGCCAGCGCATGCATCACCCCAGGGTGACCGGTGAGGGCTGAACACTGGGCGCTCTGCAGCTGTGGTCTTAGGCTGTGTTCTGCCATAAATGCTCCCAGAAATCACGTGTTCTCAAGTCTCTTGGGAGAATCCTTCTTTGGTTAAACCCCTAAGTGGGTACAGAGCCGGGGGCACTCGTCTTCGTACCCTGGACTGTCAGGGTTTGTTTCCTCTAATTTAATTTCATTTCCTGATTCTGCAAAAGTATGTACTAGTTCTCCAAGGGAGACCCGCAAACCAAAGTGGACTGCGGAGCCACGTGGCCACCCCCCCCCAGGGGAAGTAAGGGTTTAAGGTGTGTTTTATGTTTCCGTTGAAGACCCCAAGCGTGGACGTGGTTGTCCCTGTGCCACGTCCTGGCGGTGTGCAGGCACATCCTGGGGGTCACGGGTGGGCGGAGCTGGCACATAAGGTGAAGCACCGACCGTCAGTATCTCTTTGTAGGAAGACGGAAGAAGGTGCTAGGCAGAAAGAAGACCCAGCGCAGACCGGCCGTGAGGAGCAGGGGCTCCGGGACAAGATCCAAGAGACGCCAGGGCCGCATGAGGAAGAGAAAGGGGCAGAAGCCAAAGGTGCCCTTCACACGTGGCCAGGCCGCTCCTCGGCACAGTTGGAGCGTGGGGTGCTGGGAACAGCCTCTCTGTGCTGGTCGGGTTCCCTGACCTGATGGACGTTTCCACTGCACAGACTGGAGATGGGTGGAGACAAGCGGTTTCCAGGACACTTTGCGGCCAGGTGTCCTGAGGAGTGGGTCCTGTGGGGCAGAGTAGCTGGGCCCAGGCCACCAGCTTGTCGGGGAGACTCCCTGACTATTATCTGGGGTGTGGGAGCTGCTGGGGTGTTGAGCGGGAAATGCCAGCGCGGGAGTCCTGCACGGTGGGCTGTCTTGTCCTGGCCAAGGTGACAGAGCGGGGCGTGTGTCACACTGTCCACTTCAGGTTGTTTCCCGTCCTTGGCTCGCCCCTTTGTAGCTGAGCCGCTGCCATGTGGCCCTTTTCTGAAGTGTCACATCCCCTGCGAGTCCTGGACCAGACATTTGAAACATTTAACCCGTGGAATTGTAGCCGTTGTCTGAGTGCGTGCTTATGTGAATTGACCCTCACGGTCGTTAGCACAGCCTAGGCAGCATAAAGTCATGTACAAATGTATTTTAATTTAAACGGAGGGTTTGAGCATGTGGCTGTTCATTCACACGAAATTCCTGCAGTGAGTCAAAGCCAAAGCTACGGCCGCTGTGTGGCCCCAGCCCCTCTTCACGCCCTGAGCCGGGGGCCTGGCCGTCCCCGCCGGACGTTCCTGGAACCACTGCCCTCACGTGGGTGGGCTGTGCCAGGAGCAACTGTACCCGCGACGTCTGCTCCTTGAGCGGCTGTTAAAACACAGCTGTCAGGTCAGCTGTCAGTCAGTGGGTTTGTTTCCCTCTCTTAGGAGTTTTTGCTCAAAAGCAAATTCTACCTGATGACAGCCGTGCGTGAAGGCCATGGTGGGCACGGCAGGGGGCGCAGCAGTTGTTGGGGTGCATCTCTGGCTCTGGTTAGTGAAGCCCCCCGAGACTGGTTCACATCACGAAGCCCAGCGGCCTTGTTTGGCACTGACTTCAGCTGGTGTTGGATGTGGCCATTTGTTAATCCAAAATGGCATTTCTGGGACCTCTTGGTTTCAGTCTCACTGATCAGTTATTCTTTCTCTTTGTCACTATGGTTCAGAATGAAGTCACAGCCCGTCGCCGCATTGCACAGACGCTGGGCCTCCGGACGCCAATGCGTGGGGCCTGCATCCTGTCAGTGCATAAGCCCGCAGAGCCCTCCCTGGGGATGATGCGTGCGGACGTCGGAGCTGCCCCGCTTTTTCTGTTTGGAGACCCCTATGAGCTGGACTCCTTCGACAGGTGACTGCAGGGGCCAGTCCTGTGCAGGCACCTCCTGCAGTCGGGGAGCAAGGCGTCACCCTCCGTGCTCAGTGGTGGCAGTCACCCCCTGTAGTGGGCGTGGCTAGCGCCCAGAGTCCCGTCTGTACAGTGAGGGTGGTGATCCCTTCCTGAAAAGCATTCTCAGTTAGATGGTGTGTAGAGCTTGTCCCGTCACCCAGAGAAAACCCGACTTCCACGTCTGCCCCCAGCCTACCCCCCCCTTACAGGCTTGCGCAACCTCCTGTGCAGCCCTGACACCTGGTCCTGAGGGCTGCCGTGTGGCTCAGTGCTTGTCCCATCCCTGCTGGGCTGGGAGATGTCCCTCTGGACCTTGGGCATGGGTCACCTGTTCCCTTCGGCCTGTGTCCCCCTCCAGCAGCGAAGAGCCGCCTGCTTCCCCACTGAGTGCCAAGAGGAGGGTCCTGTCCCGCTCAGCCCTGCGGTCTCACCAGCCCGTGGCCAGGCCTGTCTCCATGGGGCTCTCCAGGTGTGTCTTTGAGGTGGGGGGGCTCTGCCACCCAGACACAGATCCCTTCCCTTCGGCTCCTCAATGAAGAAGTGCTGTGGCTAGTCCTGACTCGAGTTCACGGGGACAATGACGCAGCAGGTGGCAGGCCATAGCCCCTGAGGGCTGTGTGCCCGCTTCTGCCGCAGAGTCCACCAGCAGGGGGGGTGCCAGGCAGGGAGCCAGGCTGCTGTGCTGTGCTTTTGGCTGGATCTCTTCTAGTATTTGAGCCCTCAGGAAAAAAAGAACCAAACCAACAAAACCAGTAGGGACTCATCTGCCAGCTCTGCCCATCAGTGGTGCCCGAGGATTTCAGCCCCCAGACACCCTGTTTTTCTTCATGCGGAGGGGCTGGGTGGGTCTCATTCCTCCTGGGGCCTGCGACAGCCTCTTCTTAGCACAGCAGCCAGGCCTGGGGTTCTGCGGGGCCTGAGGGGCTTGGGGACCGTGGGGGCAGTGATGACAGGGCCTGGTCTACCTGCAGGAGGGGCATTCCTGCCACGGCATCCGAGCCAGAAGTGGACGACGCCCCGGTCCCCGACCTGCTGGGGAGCATCCTGTCGGGCCAGAGCCTGTTGTTGATGGACAGTTCCGATGTCACCATCCACCGGGACGGCTCGCTCAGCGCCAAGCAGGCAGGTGAGGCAGCCCAACGCAGCCAGCCCACTGCGCGCTTCCCCACTTGCGGGGGCCCAGAAGCACCCTGGCTCTCGGTGTTTGCTCCCGAGTGCTGAGTGTCGAGGTGCTGACAGTGGGTTTCCACTCAAGGAAATGGCGGTTTCCCCAGTTGTTTTGCCCCATTACTTTTCCATCACTTTCCGAATGACGCAAAGCAGATAATTTAGGTGGTGATGGTCTCCAGGCCAGCCCACAGGCCCCCTTGGCCGTCGCGCAGCTAGCCTCTTCTCATGAGCCAGCCACCGGAGCCCTCCCACTGATCTGGGCTGTGCCAGGATTTTTTGGGGGGGTGGGGGTATGGCCATGGGGTGTGGGGCCAGTGATAGACTATGGGTACTGTGAAGGTGGGAAGCACCTCCCATCCACCCTGTTCTGAAGTGGCCGGAAGTGGCTTGGGCGCGTCCTGATCCATAAGCAGCGTGACAGTAGGGCAGAAGGGCGGCCCCACAGCAGCTACCCCCAGGCTCGGCACAGAGTGTGCAGCCCAGGGAGCAAATCAGGGTGATTTAAAGTGTACAGTGTAAAAGAACGTCTTTTCATTAAAGTTCAGCAAGTGGTTGAGCTTTCTAAGGAGAGTGAGGGGCTTGACTGCTGTCTGCCTTCTTGTCTTTTAGCACCAGTTTCTTTTCAGCGAAACTCGGTTGGTCCCTCCCGAGGTGGAGAAGGTCCTGGGTCTGGGGACGGCCTGCAACCCGGAGTGCCTCGCTCAGGGTGCCTTGGAAGCCTGGGGTCACACTGTCAGGCCAGGCCTGCCCCCTCCTGTGTCCCTGTGCTCACATCGGGGGCTGTAGTGAGACCAGACTCCTCAGTGACCCTTCGATCAGGTCAGGCTCAGAATGTGTCAGACGTCAATGGTCCTGGCTTAAAACGACGCGACGCCCCCCAGTTTAATGGCAACAGCAAGCATGCTTTCCCTCTGAGGTTCGCATCGAAGATCACAAATGGTAACCTGCCATCTAAGAGTGCCGGCCTAGCACAGGCCCCCAAGTCAGCACCCAGGAGAACTGACATCTCCGACCTACCCAGGATACCAAAGATCAAAAGGGATGGCAGTGGCAGCACACGGGCGGACGCAGCCCTGGCCCCGGAGGGCAGGCAGCGTGTTGAGATCCCCAGTTCATGCATCAGCAGGTTGACAGGCAGGGAGGGCCCTGGGCAGCCCGGCCTCGGCGCCCGAACAGAGGGCGAGCCCAGTGGCAGGGGCCCACAGGAGCCCAGTATGCACTCCAGGGGTGGCACCCAGCCCCCCGCCCCGCTGGGACCCTCGAGAGGGAAGGGTGGCGGCTCAACCTTCCAGAGCTTCCGGATCAATATTCCCGGGAACACGGCGCATTCCGGCAGACTCGCCAACCCCGGCTTCTGCAACACGTTCCGGCCTGTGGACAGCAAGGCGCCGAGGAAAGAGAGCCCCTCGCCCCTCTTTTCCCTCAGGAAGGCCAAGCAGCTCAAGAGTGAGATCTACGACCCCTTTGACCCCACGGGCTCTGACTCCAGTTCCGCGGGCGGCAGCCCAGAGCGCCTGGGCCCCGGCCTGCTGCCCTCGGAGATCACACGCACCATCTCTGTCGATAGCCCCCAGGCCCCGGGGCCCCTGCAGACTGTGCGCTGCGTCACCTCCTACACTGTGGAAGCCGGCTCGGGGACAGAGCCCGAGCCCCCGAGGGGGCCTCCCTCCACCATGCTCAAGCTCCAGGGCGACGGGCCCCCTGATGGGCTGGGCGAGGAGGGGCCTCTCGAGGGCCGAGGCCCTGCCATCAGGGCGCAAAGGCCATCCCCGCAGGAGCCCTGGGAGGACGAGGACCTGCCACCCCGCAGCACCTTCTTCAGCTCTGAGGAGCGGATGGTGACCTGCGTAACCGTGGCGGAGCCAGACATCCCGCCGACGACCACCCACCGGGTCGTGGAGCTGCGGTCCCCACCCTGCTCGCGCTCCCGCTCCCGCTCCACATCCAGTTCCCGCAGCCGGAAGAAAGCCAGGAGGAAGCAGGCCCCTGCCAGGGAGCATGGGAGGACCCGCTCTGGCTCCCGCTCCGGCTCCCGCTCCCGCTCCCGCTCCGGCTCCCGCTCCAGGAATGGGAGCTCAAGGTCGGTGTCGCCGTTGGTGGCTGAGGACCATGCCAAGAGGCAGCGGCCCAAGGCCAGGGGCCGGAGGTCCTCCAGCGACCGCTCCAGCAGCCACGAGCGAGCCAAGAGAAGGAAGGCTAAGGGCAGGGAGCCGAGCAGGGGCTCCTGGGGCCCCGGTCGGCGGAGGTCCCGCTCTGGCAGTCCTGGAAGCTCCTCCCTTGAGCACCATGACAGCAGGAGGAAGAGAAGGCGGTCGGGGTCCAGGGTTCGGGGGTGGGGGTCTCCCCCCAGCAGCCTGGAAAGGGCCCGGAGGCCCCACCGCACAAGGGAGAGGAGCCGCGAGCGGCCCCGAGACAGGCGGGGCTCCCATGAGAGGAGGCGCCACAGGTCCCGGGAGCACCGGCGGCCTCATTCCCATGAGAAGCGGTTGCGGCCCCGCTCCCTGGAGAGGAAGTTGCCGTTGAAGGGGGCCTCTCCGGTGCCCCCGCCCCAGGAGGAGCCGAGGCCGGACAGGGAGCCCCCAGCCAGACCACCGGCCTTGGAGGGAGCTCACGCCTCACCAGAAGGGGTTGAGGCCAACAAGACCCCCCCGAAGGCCACTCCTGTCCCTGAGGTGCCGGCCGAGTGTCTGCTTGAGGACCTGGATTATGGGGACTCCGTCGAGGCGGGGCACGTGTTTGACGACTTTCCAAGTGAAGGCATCTTCATGCAGCTCGACGACATGAGCTCCCCGCCCTCCCCAGAGAGCACGGACTCCTCCCCAGAGCGGGCCATGCCCCCCAAACCCGCTGTGCCCCCTGCCAGCCAGCAGCAGGATGCCAGCCTGGCCATGGCCGTCATCAGAAGGGAGGTGTCACTGATCCACGGTGAAGACGCTGTGCAGCCCCTGCCCTGGGCAGAGGGTCCCCAGGACATGCTCTCACTGCAGCAGCAGGACTCAGCCAAGGCCATCGTGGGGCCTTGTGCCCTGGGAGGCCCCGCCGTGGGGAAGGAGGAAGGTCCCTCTCAGACCCCCGTTCTGCGGGCTAAAGCCCCCGTGAAGAGAGTCACCTGGAACCTGCAGGAGGCGGCAGGCGGCGCTCCGGCTGAGGACAGAGCCCCATGTGAGTAGGGCGCTCCTGCGGCACCTCCGGGATGGGGTGGCACACGAGCTCCTGGGTCACACTGGAGGTGCAGGTCTGCTCAGGGAGGCAGCTGGGGCCTGCCCTGTGGTCCTTGCTGCTCGGATGCTTTTCTGGAATTTTCTAGCCAGGGTGCAGCCTTCCGGCTGAGGTGGCCACAGAGCACCCACCTTCCCTGTGTTGGCCCTCAGGGACATCGCTTCACAGGCCGCAGCAGCCCCCGGAAGAGGCCTGGGAAACTGAAGATGGAGGTCCTATGGTTGCCCCCCAGCAGGCACCCCTCCCTGAGCCCCCTGCCCACCTGATTCCAGAGCCTGGCTTCCCCGACGCTAACCCCACTCAGGTGGGTGCCTGGGCTGGAGGGAAACGGCCTTGCACCTGGGGGCCACTAGGCTGTGCCTGGCTGGGGCAGGGGGCCTCACGGCGCCACCCTTTCTGCACAGGGTCCCAGTGCTTCGGGAGCGGGGGTGGGGAGCACGGTGCTGGGAGCGCCTTCGGCATTGGAGCTGCGCTCAGCGGACTGTGTTCTCACCCAGGTTTATAGCCCCAACCTGCCTCCCGCCCCGGTCCTGCCCTCGAGTGCCCCGCCCTATGCACCGGTCAGCCAGCCCACACCCCAGTTCATCCTGCAGGGGAGCCTTCCCCTGGCGGGCTGCTGGGTGACACAGAGCTCGGCCCCAGTGCCCACCGTCTTGACCACAGCCTCAGAGCCTGCTGGCCATGCCGCCACCACCAACAACTCAGAGGAGAAGACGGCCACTCCCCGGCCAGCCACGGAGAAGGTCAAGAATGAGGAGGTGAGGCCCGCCCCTCCTTGCCCCAGGGGCGGCACGGGCAGGACGGCAGCGGGAACGACCTTGTGTCCAAGGGCCCTCGGCCTGTGGCTTGGCCACGCGGCCCCCGGGCAGTCAGGCGCTCACAGCCGTCCCTGCTCCTAGTACATGAAGAAGCTGCACGTGCAGGAGCGGGCAGTGGAGGAGGTGAAGCTGGCCATCAAGCCCTTCTACCAGAAGAGGGAGGTGACCAAGGACGAGTACAAGGACATCCTCCGCAAAGCCGTTCAGAAGGTGAGAGCGGGGCACCAGGGGCTTGTCGGGCAAGGACAGTGCCCTTGGCACTTGTGAAATTGGCTAAATGACAGTTCGGAAAGGGAGGGGGAGGCCGAGACATGCTGGCTTCTTGGTGGGCTGTGACCTCTGAACATGGGACGCGGAGGACCTCTGGGTAATTGTGTCCCCTCCCCCCAGATCTGCCACAGCAAGAGTGGGGAGATCAACCCCGTGAAGGTGGGCAACCTGGTGCGGGCATATGTGGACAAGTACCGGCACATGCGCAAACACCGCCGGCCCGAGGCCAATGAGGAGCCCCCCGCCCCGGGCCCTGAGGGCTGACCTGCCAGGCGCCGGGGGCCCCGGTCGCTGGGAGTGGCGGCAGCAGCAAACAGGACACCCCACACTCCTGTGATCACGCGTGGTCTGGGCACCTGTTGTGCAGTTTAAACTGGACTTTTTTATATATAGATACACTGTTTCATTGTGTTCTAATTTATCAAAAATGGATTATCTTTAGAAACTTTTCGATTGACTCAGTACTTGGAAGGTGAACCCGTTGCTGATCAGGAGGAGCCTATGGGAGCGGAGGGCCTGTCTCTTGTTTAGAAATCCCTCACTTTGCTCATTATGTTCTGTAAATAACTGCTCAAGTGTGCCCCCAACTCAACCACCTCCATTGGGGCAGAGCATAGTGTCGGCAGAGGTCCGAGGCCAGGGATGGGTCCTGGGCGCGGCCCAGAGGCGGCTGTCCTGTCAGGCCCCCGGAGCCCCAGGTGCGGCCCTCCCCGGCACACCTGGGACAGCGCTGTGTGTCCTTTGAGTAGAGTGTGTTGGCTCCAAAGTGTGTGGCGTGTTTCTTCATTGTGAAGATGGGAGGCCTCCGGGCGGGTGGCGGGGGGTCACCTATGTCCCTTGCCCAGCCCCAAGCCAGCCCCTGCTCAGGACACCAGCACAGGCTCTTGATTCTTTTTATTGGATTGGGGACAGTCCCAGCAGCCTAAGCGGGCTGCTCCACCTCCATTGAGAAGTGGTCCAGGAAGTGCTCCAGGTCATCATACAGGCTGTTGCTGCTAGACAGGCAGAGGCTGAGGCTGCTGGTGTCCAGGGAGGACACGCCTTCGCGCTGCACGCCCTCCAGGTATGCCCGGCACAGCCACGGCTCCAGCTGTAGGGAGGGTGCCATCAGGCCAGGCGACTGTGCAGCAGCAGCTGCCGCCTCCCCACGCGGGACCCCACCCTCACCTTCACCAGGACCAGGCTCCTCTCCTTGGGTCTCCCGGCCGACAGGTCCTGCCCGAAGCCCAGGTAGATGGTATAGTGTGGGGAGCCCTGGCGCCTGCGAGCCCGGAATTCCACCAGCTCTGTAGGATGCGGCTTCGGTGAGCGGAGGAGGTGCAGGGTGAATGGGGGCAGGGAGGGACCAGGTGTCACACCAAGGGCATCACTAACATCACTAACCTCGGACAAAGGTGTGAAAGTCAAAGATGGGCGTGTAGCGGTCCCTCGGCAGCAGGCGCGCGGGCGTGGAGGGGCTGTCGCAGCCCAGGGGGCTGCCCACCTCCCAGTAGACCCTACACTTGCCCTGGCGCCGGGCCCACAGCACAGGCCCCCGGAGCTCGAGCTGCAGGCCAGGGGCCACATGCTGCAGCAACTTCTCTGTGTAGTGGAGCTGCTTCTGGTCCGGCAGCTCGGCCGGGCTGGGGAAGGCCACCAGCTGGGCCTCAGTGGCCTCAAGAGCCAGGCCAGGGGCCCTGTACAGCAGCACGCAGCTGGGGCGTCCCACCACCTCCTGCAGCACCATCCGGCCCTTGTACATGATGGTCACCTCCAGGACCCTCAGGCTGGGCTCTGCGTGCAGACCGAGCTGTGGGCAGCTGGGCCCCACCGTCTGGGTCCAGGGCTCCGGGGCTGGGCCAGCATCTGGAGGAAAAGGCCTGAGCTGGCACCTGGTCCCCCAGCCCCTCCCTCCACACATCCCCTGGCTCCTCTCACCTGTCATTTGGGGCTGGGGCTGTGACTTGGGGCCGGGGGCCACCTCCGCTGCCCCTGGCAGGTACAGCTCCTCGGTAGGAAGCTCTGGACCTGAGGAGGAGGTCCACAGTGGGAACAGCTGTACTGGCTCATCTGTGGCCAGCACCATACCTGCTGGACACCCTCCCCTTGCCCCCAGGGACTGTTGTCCTGCCTGCCCCTCCCCAGGACACAGAACCTTCCAGGGCAGAGCACACCAGCCAGCAGCCCCTCACCAAGAGCCTCTGTGGGGCCTGGGTCTGCTTCCTGCACACCTTCCAGCAGGTGGTCCTCCAGAAGGCTCTGCTGCAGAGCCTGAAGCAGGAGGTCCCCGGCGGGGCCAGCTGGGCCAGGAAGAGGGCTTGGGGCACAGGACACAGGGTTCTGCCACTCAGCAGCATGTGCCAGGCACGTCCCGGGTAGCCCACCCTGCAGGGGAAGACAGTGGCAGCATAAGCCACCCCCAGCCAGTGAGCGGTGACAGCCCCCACCCAGGTGCAAGAAGCGCGGCGCGGCCTTACCCTCGCGTGTGGGGCATCTTCGAGGGCCTGGTCCTCGCCCTGGTTACTGCCTGGACCTTCTGAGGGAGAATCGGGGTGGGGTGGGGGGAGCAACGGGACCTCAGACGCTCCGCTCGAACATGCTCCCTTCACTAGTCCCGAGAGGCCCCACCAGCTTCTAACAAACCGGCACCGACCGCCCTGCCCAGATCTGACCCAGGGGCTGCCCCTGGACAGAACCAAGTGCCAACGCTCTGCGCAGCGCGTCCCTCCGCCCCGCACGTCCTGCCTCCCTGAGCGCAGCGTCCCCGGTGCTCACCTCTCCAGCCCAGCTCCGACCTGAGCTGGTACACCTTATGCGGGTCGACAGAGTCCCCCGAGTTGTCCTGCAGCATCACGAAACGCTGCGTGCTGCGCAGCGCGCACCGGAAGTTGGTTTTCCAGCTGGCCCTGAGCGCCCCCTCGGGGGTCTGAGTGTCGCTGCTGAGCGGCCACCTGCCGCGGGCCACGGCCCAAGCCTGGCGACAGAGACGGAAGGCGTGCGCCTGGGAGAGCTGGCCTGGGCCTGGGCTGAGCCTCCCACTCCGGGCGGGGCTGGAGACCCACCTTGAAGATGCGCGAATCGGGCTCTCCCAGATCCTTCCGCGCAAAGTGCTTCCAGGGGACGCGGAAGCGCGTGCGGGCCGCGTCGAGCCACCGCAGCCCCTCGTAGCGGCCGCTGCTTACCTCGCCCAAAAGCCAGTCTGCAAACAGCACGCGCGGGGTCCCGCTGCGGGCGGAGCAGACGGCAGGTCAGGGCGCGGGCGGGCGGGCGGGCGGGTGCGCGGGGCGGGCGGTGGGGAGGCGGCCAGGCTCTCACCTCTCTGGGGCCGCAGCCATGGCTCCCACTGCGAGGGGTTGTGATCACGAGTGGCAGTCAGGCGTTGCCGCAGGTGAGGGAAGGGTTGCCTATGTGTCGCCGCAGGTAGTATGGCTCGGTGTCACAAGTGTGGCCCAGTTGTTACAGGAGTTGGGGTCACAGATGTGGGTTGAAGGCTTATGGCCACGACGTTGCCCAGGGATGGGTTTCTTGGCAAAGGTGGCACGATGGATGTGACAACAGATGTGGCGGAGCGCACACGTGAAGTCACAGGTGTTGAGCCAGCGTCCGGGCCTGCGGGGCGCGCAGGCTGGAGCTGCGGAGACAGACGAGAACGGCCGCTGCAGCGGCTGGGCTTCGGGAAAGCGAAACCGCGGTCGCCGGAAAACGAAACCTAACCCTCAACCGCGAGGAGGGCGCCTCCCCGTCCCGAAAGCCCCCCGCCGGTTCGTAGCGACCCCCGCCTTCACCGCGAACCCGGAGATGCCCCATCTAGCTCCGCGGGGGTTGGGGTCCCGAGTGGTACCTGGAACCGGAGCCGCCGGGACAGGGAGTTTCGTCTCGCCGAGATGCCGAGAACCAGAGCTTTTATACCAGCAGCGCGGGGGCGGGGCGGGGGCGGGGGCGGTTCTCTGTGGGAGGTGGGTGGGTGCTGTGTGTTCCCTGAGCCCCGGTGCAGGCTCTTGGATGGGGGCGCAGACCGCGGCTCGGGACAGTGCGGGTGGGCGGGCCCGGGGCCAGGTGTGGGAGTGGGGGCAACGGGATAAGCTGAGGCCTCCGCGGACCCCAAACAAGACCAGGCACCGCTTTCTGCGGGAGAAGGCGGGTGATAGAAAAGGGCGTGAGGCGAGCGGCAGCTGTACTGCTTGGGTTCTTAACTAGAGACTCAAACACCGTTGAGATTAAGACATGTGGGAAGGAATTCGTGATGCTATTTCATTAGGGAAAACGATGACCCACCCAGTGTGGTGGCGGTCAGGGCGGAAGTCCAGCGGAGGGGGCTGCCCCCCACGCTACGGCCCTGGTTCCCGGCCGCAGCCTCTGGGTGCACCAGCCGGCCCCCCACCCGCCACCCCGAGCCCATGGCCGGGCCACTGCTCCCGACTCCTGCCACGCGGGCCGCGCCCCACGCCGCATCACAGGCCGCCGTCGGGGCGCCTGAGTGTTTGCTGTTCCCGCGGGACCCCACGGGCTGTGCTCTCCCCGCGCTCTTCAGGGGGCTCCTGAGCCTGTCCCCGGCCCAGAATCTCCGCGCTGGGTCGGGAGCGAGGACTCCCCAGTGCGGGGCGCCCTCCCCCCGCCGCGGTGGCGCCTGAGAGGAACCCCGGCCGCCACCTGGCACGGAGCCCGGGCAGCCCCGCGGCTGGCGGCGCAGCTCGCGGTTGACGGGCAGCGGCGCCCCG
>NW_017732333.1:426019-438703 GCF_001890085.2 Hipposideros armiger | reverse complement strand
GTCGGGGGTGGGGCTGGGGGCGGGCGCCCAGTTGGCCTCTTGGTCGGGGAGGAAGGCCTTGTTGTCGAAGCCGCTGGGCTCCTGGGGAGGGCGCGGGGTGGGGGGGTCAGGGGGTCAACCGGGACCCCCCCGGGCTCAGACCCACCTGGCCTCTCTCCCCGGGGACCGGGACCCCCGCTAGTTCCTCCCCTTTTCTCTGCCGCTCTTTGCTTCTCCCCGTATTTTGGACTGTGGTGTCTACACCCCATCTCTCCTCACCTCTGCTCTACAGCGTAGCGGCTGCTTCCTGGTCCCCACCCTGCCGCTTCTCCACCTCCCCCCTGTACCCCCTCCTGCCCTGTGCCCCACCCCCCAAGGCCTCACCAGAGCTTTGCCGGAGCGGCACTTCAGCCGCTGCCCATAGTGCTTGTGGATGAGGATGGCCAGGCCCATCAACGCCAGGAGCAGCAGCACGCCCAGCACACCGCCCAGGGCCCCCATCTCCGCGGCCGAGAAGCGCCGGTCCTCAGCGTGGCTGCCATCTGGCTGGTCAACCCCCCCAGTGCCGCCTCCTGCAGGCAACAGCGCCAGCCACGGTCAGCGCGGCACCCCAGCCCGGTCTGTGCCAACCTGAGAACGAGCTAGGCTGCCGAAGGGAGGGAGGCCCAGAGGGGCCTGCGCCCAGCGGCTCCAGGTGGGAGGTGGGGGTCCGACCCAGAGGAAGGGAGGCGAGGGCGGCGCTGGCGCCAGTGGAGTGGATAGCCATGGAGTTGTGGGGTTCACTGATCCCAAACCTGCACTTTCCCCAATTTCCCTTCTGGGGCTCCCAGGACTTGTCTGTCTCCACCCAGACCAGAGCTGCCGCCCCCCCCCTTGGGATATTACGGTCAGTATGGCCTTGGCTGAGCAGACCTGGGCGACCCTGCCCTACAGTGACTCCTGGAACCGTCTAGCCAGAGAGCAAGAGTGTGACTCTAGGGCATCTGGGGGTGCTACCTGGGAGCTGGGGGGTCCTGCTGGACCCAGGAGATGTCGGCTGAGAGGTTCCTGGCTTCGGGGTCTGTGCTGAGCCCCCGCTGGGTGAGGCTGATGGGGGGGAGGCGCTGGTTCCCACACTGGGGGGCCCCCCAGGCGTGGACGAGGCAGGTGGCCTCAGAGTTGTGCCGGCGGGGGGGTCAGGACCAGTGCCCCCCCCAGAGCTGGTCGTGGAGGGTCTCTGAGAAGGCCCGGGGGGCCCGGGGGGCCTGGGGGCTTCCGAAGTGGTGCTGCTCGAGGGCCGGGTCGTTCCTCCAGCCTCTGGGGGTGTGGAAGGGCCCGGGGGGCCTGGGGGCCAGGGACACAGCTCGGGCTTGCCTCTGTCCCCAGCATGCTTGTGGCAAGAAGCCCTCCCTAAGGGTCACCTGGGCCCCCAGGCTCACCTGTGGGGGTGGGCGCCTGCTCTGACACTTGAATCTCCACGACGGTGATCGCTGTGCCAGATGTCACCGTGTTGTTGGCCTCAACCTGGGGCAGGAAGGGGGCTCGTCCCTCCTGGGTCTCCCCTTAACCCCTGCCCTCGAAGATGCTGCCCGCTCCTCACCTCCGCGTAGAAGACCCCGGCCAGCACCAGTGGGGCAGCGGTCAGCACAGTCTCCCCGTCCATTCGGAAGTTGGAGTTGTTGGTGATTTTATATGTGATGGCTGAGTTGAGGTCCTGGACACAGTCCTGGTGAGCTCTGGGCCCCCATAACCCCCAACCCACCCTAGAGGGGAGGCCAGGCAAACCCAGGCGGGGCCTACCGGGAACTCGGGGTCCTGGGCCCGGATCCTCAGAAGCTGGGAGGGGACAGCTGCGTCCTTGACAGCCACACCCACGCCCGAGCCCAGAGCCACCATGCCTCGGTACAGGCTCAAGGGAAAGCGGGGTAGGCTCCCCGAGGCGTTTTGGGCATCCACTCTGACCTGGGTCACCGAGTATCTGATGTGGTCCGCCTGCTCTGCCTGGGGGTGGGGGAAGCAGCAGTGACCAGCGGGTCCTTGAAGGGTAAGCCCTGTGGCCTGGGACTCAGGAAGGACCCGTGGAGACCTGGCCAGGGGACCCACCTTGACCAGCAAAAGGAAGGTCTTGGGACTGGGGACGCTTCTGGTCATGGTCAGATTGCCTGAGTCAGCATCGATGACAAAAGTGCCGTCTTCATGTCCTATGAGGGTGGCGGGAGGGTTTAGCCCTGTCCCCTCCAAAGGCCTGAGGTCCCAGCTGGCTCTGCCCACATGGCAGGTCCCCCTGGGTGGGGACTGAGATGGGGTCTGGGTGTTGTGTGGAGAGAGAAGCTGGGGGTGGTCCCCACTCACCCTTCAGGAGACTGTAGATGATGCGCTGGTTGATGCCCCAATCCCCGTCCACAGCGTAGATGGGCCCAGGTTGCAGGATGAGGGGGGTCGGCTGCGGGACGCGGAGGGGGGGGTGCTGTGGGGCTGGTGTAAGGGCCCTAGCTCGGCCCCTCCCATTCCCCTCAAGGAAGCCTGAACCCCCCAGGCAGGCCTGCCAAGGACAATCCAGTTGTGGCACGATTACACATCACACCCCTTTGGACCCGCTGTCAATGAGTCATTTTGCCCAAAGACATTCGATGGATCTGAACACTGCGTATCTCAAGAGCTGGCAGGTGCAGGGGACGCGGCAGCTCGTGTGGCGATCTGGACCCTGCCCTCCAGTGCCTCAGCGTGCCCCTCATGGCACAAGCGGAAAGATCAGAGGTGCAGCTCTGTGTGGCCCCCCAAGCCCCCAGCGTCCCAGGTGCCTTCACTGGGTCCCTGGCTGTGCCTGCAGGACGGTGGGCTGTCCCCCTCACTCTAATCTCAGAGGAGTTTTCTGGCCACTCAGCACCACAGGGGTCAAGTGAGATTGGTTCACAAAGGAATGTTAACATTTGCTTGAAAATCACAACAGAACTGGCCCCATGGCACCCAGGCCCCACCCCCGGTGCTGGCTGACCCTGACCCAGCTCAGGACATGGCCCCGCCCCTCCCTGTCCCCAGTACCAGTTTGTGGCCTGTGGGGATAGCCCCATGATACTCGGCATTCAAGCAGAAATAACCATCGGAGTAGATGCAAGGCAGGAACCAGGGGGGCCGCCGGTCGACCGGCTGCACCTCCAGGACCAAAGTGGCGCTGGCCGAGTGGCTGGGCACCGCGTTGTCCTGCCAGGTGTCCTGCAACAGCCAAGGCCTGACAATCAGCCTGGGAGCTGGGGCTGGGGCAGCTTGGGTGGGGCTTTGAGGGCCCAGGACTCAGCATGGGGGTGGCCCGCTTACCCGCACCAGCAGCTGGAAGGTCATGTTCGGCCACCTGTCCAAGTCCAGGGGCTGGTCCAGCCGCAGGGCGGGGCGGTTTGCACCCACCAGGGAGAAGAAGTTCCTGGCCCCCTGGGGAGGTGGAGGGCACAGCCTGAGACTCTGGGAGGAAGCGAAGGGGCAGCGTGGTGCCCAAAGGGACAGGTGGGAGTTGGGGCTGGGGGCGGGGGTGAATGTGTGTGTACTGACTGGCGTCACTTCCTGGAGGGTATAGAACAAGATGTCGTCTTTGTCGCGGTCCTGGGCTTCCAGCTCCTTCTCAGGAATGACTGTGGCATTCACTTGAGTGTCCTGGCAGACGGAAGGGGGTGGTCTGGCCATGGACCCAGCCCCGTGGTCAAGGCCCCCACTACCCTCGTGCTCCAGCCTCTGACCCTCCGGGCTTCCCTCACACTCACCTCCGGCACCCTTTCGACCTTGACCTTAAAGGGGAACTCTGGGGCGTTGTCATTGACGTCCAGCACAGACACAAACACCCTCAGCTGGGTCACCTGGGGGGACGGGGTGGTGGTCGGCCTTCTCCCCATGGGCGCACCCCTGCAGAGGGGCACTCTGGTGGCCCCGCTCATCCTAGGTGCTGGGGCACATCACAAGGCCCAGCCCTGTGCTCTAAGGAATTCCAGACGAGGAACAGAAAGTCACCTGTAAAGGGAGGTGACGAGTGCCCTGCAGAGAAGTAACTTGGGGGCTGGGATGCAATCAGCCAGACCCCCAGGGAGGGAACCAGAAGAGCATTCAAGTGTCCCCAAACCGAAGTCTCAGAGGAAAAAGAGGACAGAAAGGGGACCCAAAGAGAAGGAGACTTAAGAGAACTATCAGCCAGTTGCATTAGGTGACCCTGCTGTGTCTGTGACAGACCCTCTGACCACAGGCTGCAGACATCTCCTGGGCATCCTATGATGAGAGTCCCTGCTTTTCTCGGGGGTGACACATCACATGCCACTGTGATGTGTAGGAACAGTCCTTATCCTTCAGTGATCCTGGGACGGCGGTGGGCAGGGTGCCCTGGCAGTTGCTGGGGCTTCTGACGCTGTCTTTGCGGTATGTGCCTTTGTAACTTCCCGTCATAAAAGGTGAGGCAGGGTCAGGGTCTAAGGCGTGCGGGGTGAGGGGGTAGCGTCGCGACTTAGAACAGGGTGGCGGGGTGCCTCCCTGGGCAGTTGACAGCTGAGTGATACACGAGACACAACAGCGGCAGGAGCTCCGGGCAGGACCCCACGGGCTGGCTCCTCTCGCCACACGGAGAGTGGACTGGGGTGGGTGGGGCCGAGAGGGCAGCACATGAACCAGTTGGAAATTTCCAGAAAGGAGATGCTGGTGGCCAGTGCCTGAGTCGGGCCTGGAGGTGGGAGGCCCATCTGGAGGCAGAGCCAACAGATTTGCTGATATGAGGATGTGGGGGCAGGCAGAGGACAAGGACTGAGCTGGCAGGGGAGGCGACCCCCCCAGATGGGGGTCTCGGGTTGGGTCAGGGTGGCTGGGTTTTTGAGTCTGCAGCTCAGGGCAGTGTGGGCTGGAGGAAGTGTGGGCATCGCCAGCACAGGAGTAACACTTGAAAACACACCACTGGGTGAGGTCCCTGGGAGGAACCCTGGACCAGGCAGAGCACAGAGGTCCAAGCACTCTGACATCACAGGGCGAGGGAGGGGACCTGGAGGACGCCCAGGAAGTAGAGAGCCGGGGCGGACTCACCACAGTGCCACCCCTTCTGCACTCGAGGAGTGCCTCCAACATGGTGTTCTCCTGTGGGGGCGGAGGCGTGTCAGGGATCACCTACCCAGCTGGCCGCAACACTCTGTCCAGAGGACACAGCCCGAGGGGCAGGGGCTCGTCCAAGGTCCCCGTCATCTGTGCTGAGTCCAGAGAGCACTGGGGACCCAGGCGGCTTTGTCTTCCAAGGGTCCTGCCCTCTCTCATCTGCTCTCAACCAAGCCTTGGGGCCCAACAGGCGTCATTCGCTGCCTGGGGACCCCCAGGACCCCCCAGAACCCTTCTTTGCATGGCTCCCATGGTGGTCGGCTGTCCAGCCACCCCACAGCCCACCCCGCCTGGGACCTGCTGTTTGCACCTCGTAGTCAGGAGTCACGTTGAGAAAGAGCTGGGTCCCCTGGATCAGAAATGCGAAGGGGGTGGATGAGGGTCCGAGGGTCACCTGCTGGCCCTCAGGGACGTAGATGTCCACCAAGGGCCCACTCGGCTTCGTATTCTCCAACACTTGAAAGAAGGTGTTGTTCACGGAGCAGTCTGGAAAATAGGGGAGGGTCAGTGCCTTCCTGCCCCTGCCGCCACCCGCCCCAACCCCCTCCCACCACGGCCCGGCCCGAGTGTACCCTGGGCCTGGGCTACGGCCATGAGCAGCGGCAGCGGCAGCAGCAGGGCCCAAGCCCCCATCTTGGGGCCGGTGGGAGAGTCCAAGCCCGGGCTGCGTCCGTCCCGGACCCTCTGAGCAGCCTGCTGGCTGGCTGGCGTTGCCTCTGCTGGGACGATCTTTGCCCCTGCCAGGTACCGCCCACTTTATGATCCTTTACTATTGGCCTCCACCTAGGGGGCTCCCGCAGGCCGCAATCCAGGTGGGGGAGACCTTGTGGTTACCCGGCAGGAGCCAGGTCACATGCAGGTGCCAACGGGGACTCAACCCACAGTCACTTAGACATGAGGTGCAAAGCAGCCAGAGAATGCTCAGGACACGTGGGCCTCGCGGGGGGGCTGGGGGCAGGGGGTTAAGGATTGGGGGAGTCTGGAGCTCGGGAGAGGCTGGGGGATTGAGGACGGCAAAGGAGCTGGCTTTGGCTTCTGTGTTTGCTGTACTGTCCCCGCCCCAGATGCCTCTGCTGGGTTCTTCTGCCAGCATCGTCTTGGGGCAAAGTTCCAGGCAGCCCCGTGGCTCACACCCAGGTTCCCCGCCAGGCCCATCTCCTGTCCCCACACTGACTAAGCCCGGAAGGGAAAGCCTGTGTCCTGGGGACACACCTGCCTGTCCCGGAAGTAAGCTGGCTTCCTCCTGGTGGAGGCTGGGCAGGGTGGGAATGGCAGCATTTCAGGGGCACCTCAGATCCGCTGGAGCTCTGGTGCCAGACAGCAGGGTTACTGGAGAGGCTCCTCGGCCCCCAAACCCCAGTGGCTAGGGAGAGGCCACTGGATAGGGCCAGGAGGGAGGGAGATGGCTGCTGTGACAGTGGGGGGCCCTACCCTGGGGGGGCCCTACCCTCCTTCAGGTCATTGCACCTGCTTCTCCCCGTTCTCTCTCATGGTGACAGCAATTCTGCCTGCCATGGGCCTAACCGGCCTCCTGCACCCCCCAGCACTTCTTGGGGTGTCATCACTGCCCCTGCTTCACAGGCGCCTAGTGGTCAAGCCGCTCATCCAAGACCTGAAACCTGGACAGAGAGCCTAGACTCCTGGCTTCCTGAGTGGACTCCTAGCCTCCAGGTGACTCCTCACACTCCCCGCCCCGCCCCCCCACGCCCCTGGCCAGCCTGTCACCGCTTCCTGCCCAGCCTGAACCTCCTCACCCCCTCAAACTTCCCCCCACCTGCTCCACACACCTAGCACAAGGCCGCTGGGGCAGGAGCTGGGGAACACCCTGACCCCCCCCTCAGAGTCCCTGAATGTTTGCTGAGCGGATGACAAGGGGTGCGGGCGGGGCCCTGCGGAGCCCAGTCGATGGGGCAGGAGGTGGCCTTGATGCCAGAGATAAGGAAAGGGGAAGGTGAGGCGCCCACTGTCTTCTCCGGTTTAAAGGGCAGCTGGGCGTGGCCACGGTACCGGCGTGGGCGCGGCCGCCTCCCCTCGGAGCTCCGCCCCCAGGCTGCCTGGCGGCTCAGAGACGGTGCACACAGCGCGCTCGCCAGGCCAGGGTCTCAATTCCTCCTTTATTGGTGCCAAGGGCAGCCCCTCCCGCCACGCCTGCCCCCCAGGCTCGTGTCCCGGTCAGTGGGAGGAGGTTCCTTCTTCCTCAGGACCTCCTCTGGGTCTCAGCAGAGATGGCCGGCTCTGAAACCACGACCCCAGACTTGAGTCCAGGAGGCAGCCAGGGCGACCAGGCCTGATCCAGGGGGGGTGTGGGGGGCATCATCCTGCAGAGACAGCCAGGTTAGGGGCTGTGGGCCTGTAGGTGGAGACCCCCGCCCACCTGGTGAACCGGCCTCTTCAGGTCACCAGCGCTCAGTCTCGCTGCCCGGACCCCTGGCTCCCTGCCTGTCCAGTTCCCACGGCTGACACGGGGCGCCCCAGGGGACCCGAGGGAGGGTCTGGGGCGGAGCTCTGGGTGGGGGGGCTCACCAGGCCTGCAGGACGGCCTTGTGGGACCACAGCAGGCAGAGGGGGCCCTCGGCCGACTCGGTGGCAGAGTGGGTCCAGGATGTGCTGTTCTCCGCGTCCTGCTCGCTGTCCCCCACCCCAAATCAGAGTTAGTCGCGCAGTTGGGGGTGGCGACTGCTGACGTAAGGGGGCACCCCCATGCGGAGCCTGCCCCTCAGGGGGCCCCGGGCCCAGCCTCACCTGCGCTTCCCGACCAGGCCCTGGAGCAGGCGCTGCAGCCGCGCGCTCTCCCGCAGGCGGCTGAGCTCGCTCGTGAACGTCCCGTCCGAGTGTCGCGGGGCCCTGGGGAGGGGATGGCGGCGCCTCAGCGGATCAGGGCCAGGCCGGGGGGGGGGCGCAGACGCAGGGCCGGGAAGGTGGGCCCGTGGAGCGGTGTGGGCTCCGGGACCGTGGGCTCACCTGGGGGGCGCGGGGCGCGCGGCGGAGCCTTGGAGCAGCGGAGGCAGCAGCAGCAGCAGCAGCAGGGCCCGGGGGGCCATGGTGGGCGCTCCGGGTGGCTGAGCGCTGCGACCGAAGCCGGAGCCCGCGCCACCCTTTATAGAGGCGCCCGGCGGGGGGTGGCGGGCGGGGGGCTGGCCGGGGGCGTCAGCACCGCCCCGGCTCCGCGCAGCCCGGGCCGCTCCCCATCGATCCGCAGGAAGGTCAGGGCCACCCCCGCAGCTGTCGCCCCGGCTGGCCGCCCGTCCCCAGCGCCGCGTCGGCGCCCCTCGGCAGGCTGGGGCGGGAAGGCGGGGCTCGTCCGGCGGGGCGGTGGCGCGGGCGAGCGGCGGGAACGTCTGTGCACAGAGGTGGGCTCCGGAGGGTCGCAGCTGGGACCGACGGCGAGGGGACCCTAGGCCGCGGGCTCCCCTGGAGAGGCCCTCGGCAGGCGGTGCGCGCGGCTGGGCAGAGGGGCGGCGGGGAAGGCCGAGCGCGGACCGTGACCTCACGGCCACTCGCCGCGGGGGGCGAGCTGCAGGCAGGGCGCAGATCCGAGCCTCGCCATTTGTTTTTCGAGGCGGGGGAGACCTGAGGCTGTTTCAGGGGCGATAGGAGGTGCGGACCCGGAAAGAAGGGAGGAAAGGGGAGGCAGCTGGGTTCCTGCAGCTTAATCAATATGGGATTAAGTAAAGCGAGGCTTTTTAAAGCCCCGTACGCATGAAATCCTTAAATATAATATAAATCACAAGTCTAGTAAATGAAGTTATAAACTAGTAGTTCTTGTGTTAAACTTTACATGCATTTTAAATATAATTGGTAGACTTTTTTTAGAGCGGCTTTAGGTTTACAGAAAAATTGAGCTGAAATACAATAGATCCCCCAGCACAGGGCGCACCCAGCCTCCACTATTTCCTGCATCTTGCATTGGTGCCCTGCATTTGTTACAGTTAGTGAACCGGTATTGATACATTGTTATTAACTAAGTCCATAATTGACATCAGGACCCACTGTTGGTGTTGCACATTCTGGGGAGTTGGACAGATGTAGGCTGACATGTACCCACAATCACAGTCTCATACGGAGTAGCCCTACCACACCAAGAACCCTGTGCTGCGTCTGTTCATCCCTCCCCTCAACCTGACAACCACTGATCTTTACCGTCTCATAGTTCTGCCTTTTCCAGAATGTTGGAATCACATAGCATGTGGCCTTTTCAGACTGGGTTCTTTCACTTAGTCATGTGCATTTACGTTTCCTCCACGTCCTCTCTGGCTTGAGAGCTCATTTCTCTTTAGGTCTGAATACAATTCCACCGTCTGGACGTCCCGCAATTTATTCATCCATCACCTACTGGAGGACGTCTTGGTCACTTCCAAGTTTAGGCAGTTATGAGTAAAGCTGCTGTAAACATCTGTGTGCAGGTTTATGTGTGGATGTAAGTTTTCAGCTCCTTTGGGTAAATACAAAGGAGCACGATTGATAGATTGCATGGTGAGAATGTTTGGTTTTGTAAGAAGCTGCCACCCTCCAAAGTGGCCGCCCCATCTACACCCTGCCCCCAGCCCCGGTGGGAGCCGTCCCCCCCCCCCCCCCCCCCAGCTCCACTTCCTCTCAGCACTGGGTGTCCTCAGGACTCCGGGTTGTGGCCGGTCCAGTAGGTGTGCGGTGCTCCCTTGCTGTTCTTTCTTTGCATGTGTTTTTTTAAGATTTTATTGGGGAATTCGGGGAGGAGAACAGTGTTGGGGAATTGGGGAAGGGGACCAGCCAAGTTGTTGTTCTTCAATCTTCGTTGTGGAGGGCTCCAGTCTCCATCTGGCTGTCCCGTTGGCAGCTCGTGGCCTCTAAACTCAAAGTGCCGAGTTCAGTCTTAGTTGGTGAGCATTGCCACCATTCCATGCGGGAGTTGAACCAGCAGCCTTGTTAAGAGCGCACGCTCTACCCACTGAGGCATCCGGGCGGCAGCTCAGCTCAAGGTGCCGAGTTCAGTTTTAGTTGCAGGTGGGCGTAGCCCACCATGAAACAGGCAATCTTGTTACACCAGCTGAGCCATCCTGCCACCTGTTGGCAGCCTCAGCTGCAGCTCAGCTCGGGCGCAGCATCACTGGCCCATGTGGGAATTGAACCGGCAGCCCTGTTGCTCAGAGCTCGCACTCTTAAGGCAACTCTTAACCAACTAGCCACTCGGCCAGCCCTCTTTGCATGTGTTTTTAAACAGCTGGTGTGACTTGTTCTTGCACAAACGTGGCAGATTGAAATCTTCTAAACTTGAACACCATTGACTGATTAATTGTATTTGTGAAAATGTTTCAAGCTAATCTAATTGGTTGATTTTTTTAGCACCTCAAACACTTAAGCAGATCTTCATAAGAAAAACCTTCCTATTTAAAAGATTAACACGGGGCCGGCCGAGTGGCTCAGTTGGTTAAGAGCTTGCTCAAGAGTTTGAGCTCTGAGCAACAGCAGTTCGAGTCCAGCCCGAGCTGAGTAGCAGCTGAGCTGCCAACAGGTAGCAGGATGGCTCAGCTAAAAAAAACAAACAAACAAACAAATAAAAGATTAACACGCAATAAAATGGGCATTAAAAAATTAACATACCGTGGGCAGCCGGGTGGCTCAGTTGGTTAGAGTGCGAGCTCTGAGCAACAGGGTTGCCAGTTCTATTCCCACATGGGCCAGTGAGCTGAGCCCTCCGCAACTAGGTTGAAGACAACATCTTGAGCTGAGCTGCCGCTAAGCTGCCGCATGGCTCCCCGTTGGTTAGATAGAGCACATGCTCTTAACAGCAAGGTTGCCAGTTCGACTCCTGCATGGGATGGTGAGCTGTGCCCCCAGCAACTACATTGAAAAAAACAGTGACTGAACTTGGAGCTGAGCTGCGCCTTCCACAACTAAGATTGAAGATTGAAGGACCACAACTTGACTTGGAGCTGATGGGTCCTGGAAAAAAACACACTGTTCCCATGTAAAGTTAAAAAAAATTTAACATACCATCAAGTTAATATATAGTAAAAGAGGAAATTTTGACAGATGTGCAGATCCGTGTAACCAGCACCATAATTGGGATACAGAAAAACCTGTCACCCCAAAGAACTCCCTCATGCTGCCCCTCTGTGGTCACATCCATGGCCAGAGTGACAGGTCACACTGCATGAGGTCACAGGCAGTCACCAGCAAGAGTGAGGCGAGTTCTGAGTGAAAGAAGCCAGATAGGGCTGCGGCCAAGCACAGGCGCGCTGTATCCTAGTGTTCCTGTCACAGAAGGCTCTGCAATTGCCTTCCTGTCATCTGAAAGCGCTGTCACCCACTGCTCAGATTCCTCCTGTCCTCACAGAGCCATGCTGCAGCTGCCTCGTTAAGACGGCGGCCGTGCTGAAGTGCCGGGCAGATGTGGTGGTGTTCCCAGGGCTTTCCAGGGTGGGTGGCGATGCAGCACCAGTGAGATGGCCCATTCACTCATCATCCTGATGGGCCACCAGAACCAGGGGTGAGGTGAGCTAAGGAGTGCCATGCACCCAAACCTTGCCTTCCCAGTTGGGACACTGCTTAGAGACAATGTTGACACAAGCTACGATGACAGAATGCCACTTTCAACACACAGACTTAAGCGAGGGCCCCGTGGGTTCCCAAGACATCAACCTGAGCTAGGTCCTAACTTACACAAATGGCTATTCTGAGCCTCAAATAGGGCCTCACTCTAAGAGGGGCAGGGGGGCCTAATAACAGCCAATTTCAGGGTCCAGGATTCTAAGAAAGAATAAGAAGTTTCATTTTTCCGGAATAGAATGCAGGAAGGAACACATTTTAAACACAGCTAAGAATTTAATTCAATTTGACGGCTTCATTCTCGGAATAAGCAAAGCACAGAAAATATTCTCTAGTCTTTGTTTGTTTTCACCAAGATTTTTTTTTAATTTTATTTTATTTGGGGACAGGGTGTTTTTCCAGGACCAATCAGCTCCAACTCGAGTAGTTGTTTCAATCTAGTTGTAGAGGGTGCAACTCAGTGGCCCATGTGGGGATCGAACTGGCAACCTTGGTGTTAGGAGCACTGCACTCTAACCAACTTGCCTAACTGACCGCCGCCCCTTTTCACCAAGATTTAAATGTCAAATTGAAGTTACTTGTACCAACTCTGAGTTCTCCACTGGGATGTGGGAGGAGGGCTTCCCACTGCTCGTGCGTAGCTGGCACGTAGAACCCGACTGATCTCTGGGGGCTGACCTGTACCCTGCAACCTCACTAAACTGACTTACTGGCCCTACGAGCTTTTTGTAGCTGGCTCAGGGTTTTATGTAGATAGTCGTGTTCGTCTGTGAATAAGGACAATTTCGCTCCTTCTGTTGCAATCTGGATGTCTGTTACTTATGTCTTTCCTTGCAGGATTTCCTAGCCTGATAGCACTGGCTAGAATGGCAGTTGCATGTCCAACAAACTCATGTGCCAGGAGTGGACATACTTGTCTTGTTTTGATTTTAGGTGGAATGCACTCAGTCTCTCATCATTAATTGGGAGGTTCGCTGTTGGTGTTTTGAAGATGCCCTTTATTAGGTCGAGAGAGCTCCCGCCTATCTCTAGCTTAAACACTTTTATCAAAAACAGTGGTCGGGGGCCGGCCGAGTGGCACAATGGTTA
>NW_017732333.1:420968-424616 GCF_001890085.2 Hipposideros armiger | reverse complement strand
AAAAAAAGAAATTAGAAAAAGGGCAGATTAAGTACAAAGCAAGCAGAAGGAAGGAATTAATAAAGAGTAGAACTCAATGAAATTGAAAACAAACACACACACACACACAAAAACAACACAGAAAAAAATCCATGAAAACAAAAGCTGCTTGACAAGATCAGTATAATTAATAAACCTCTAGCAAGACTGACCAAGAAAAAAAGAAACATACAATTTACAAATATAAGGGATGAAAGGGGTGTTGTTACCAGAGACCTTACAGTAGGTATAGAAAAGATAAAAGGGAACTTTATACATAACACGAGGCCCATACGTTGGAAAACTAACATGAACTAGACCAAAGCCTTGCAAAGCAGACTACCGTATTCACTCAGAAGAGATAGTCTGTTAAAGAAAGTGACTTCACAGTTAAAACCCACCCAACAAACTCCAGTCCCAGATGGCTTCACTGGCCAATTATTCCAACATTTAAGGAAGAGTTAATATCAATTTCATGAAATCTACGGAAAATAGGAGAGAAGAGAGCATTTCCCATCTCGTTTGAGGAAGCCAGCACTGTCCTGGTGCCCAAACCACAGGGTCCCACAGAGTGACTCAGCTGGACCGCCCGCTCAGGGCCCCTTTAACAACAGGGCTCCAGGCCGCGTGTCACCGCGATTTCAGGACAAGCGGGCCGCTCCTTCTAAGACCTGACAGAGGACAGTCAGGGCTGGCCTGTCAGCACAGCTGTGGGGCTCCTCCCATCCAGTCTTATTTGGTGCACCTGGGGGACCCTCCCTCCAGCTTCCCAGGCTCCCACAGTCCTGTGTTGGCAGGTGGGTTTGTAGGTGTGATGGGTGCAAGGTGACAGGTTTCCCATTTGGGGCTTTTCTTTCCTCTGTGAAGAAAAAGGTGACCTCAGCGCTGCTGAGCTCCGAGTCTCGCCCCGCGCCTTTGCTGGTGTTACCTGGCCTATGGCTGTGAAGTAAGCACCTTTTCCCAGGCCCCTCACCCCAGGCTGAGGGGCGCACACTTGCTCAGGATCACAGGCTCCCAGGTGATGGAGTGCGATTGGGGATGGCCCCTCAGTTGTCTGGCGTGGAGGGTGGAGGGTGATTGAGGGTGGTCCCAGGTGCCAGCGAGAGGCAACTTCCTGGAATGGGGTGCAGAGCCCTGGGCCGGAGACTGCAATCATTGTGGGGGGACGCGCCAGGGTAGGAAAGGGTTGGGTTGGAGGGGTGCCGGCGGGAGGGTGCGTGTGGACCTCGTGCTTCACGCCCCGCGGATTGTCAGGGGGAGGCGCCTGAGCGCCGGCGTCCTGCGGGTGGAGCCAGGACTCGGGTCTCCCCGCGGCTGGCGGAACCAGCTTGAGAAGGGTGTTCTCCCGACGCCGCAGGAACGGAAGGGAGTGAACCCGTCTCGCCTCCGCCTTGAGGCGCCTGCAGAAGCGTCCCTGGGGAGGGGCGCCCAGCTTGGGCGCAAGTAGGGACCCCAGGGGTCTCCGCGGCCGGATGGGACGGCGCCGGCGTGGGTGCTCGCGCGCCTCGGGGTACGGTGCGGCCGACCTTTCATCTCGTCGGCGTCTCAGGGCGCAGGCCCGCGCGTCCCCAGCAGTCCTGCGCTGGGCCCGCCCGTGCCAATCACCTCCCTTAGTTCGCATCTCACTGAGCCATTGCATTTGTCCATCTGCCCGTCTCCCGTAGCGCAAAAGTCCAAGATGGGCAAATACAGGGTGCATCCTGGATCGCCCCAAGCCCCCCCGAGCTGGGGCGGATCCCGCCGCCCCAAGGCCGGGCTGGGGCGGGCCCGAGGGGAGGGGCTCCCGGGTTCTCGACCTGGTCACTGTCCGCGGTGCTGAGCGCCCTCTGGGGCGCATGGGGCCGGGGCTCCATGGGGAACCGCAGCGCCGCGGACGCGCTGCTGGCGGTTCGCGGGCCGGGCACCGGCGGCGGCGTGGGGGCCCCGGGGGCGGCGGCGGCGGCGGGGTTGGCAGGGCCGGGGGCGGCAGCGGCTCTGGTGGGGGGCGTACTGCTCATCGGGGCGGTGCTCGCGGGGAACACGCTCGTGTGCGTGAGCGTGGCGGCCGAGCGCACCCTGCAGACGCCCACCAACTACTTCATCGTGAGTCTGGCGGCCGCAGACCTGCTGCTCGCTATTCTCGTGCTGCCGCTCTTCGTCTACTGCGAGGTGAGCGCATCCCCGACCTCTGGGCGCACCCGCACCCGCTCCTTTGTCCCCGGTCCCAGTCCAGCGAGGACCCGGAGGGACCCGGCCGCTCGCCTTCTCGGGAACCCCCGGCTGGGGTAGTTGCAGGGGCGCTGCACCTGGTGGCAGGACAAGCACAGCCTCTGAACCCACACCTCCCCCATCTCGCTGTCCATCTGCCAGTTTTGCTGTCTGTCCGCCCTCTTCTGTCCCTGCCTTAACGTCTGCTACCCAAGAGATGTTTCTGTCCTTCAAGCCAAGGACTTCACAAACAGGCGACTTTGGCAGTCCACCCGCCCACCTCCCTCAGCTGGATTCCATTCTCCAGGGGAGCCAGCTGGACAGACAGGCTGGTTCAGGCTTAACCCTCCCGGCTCTCCCTGGGGGCACAGAGACACACGCATCACTGCACGAGGTCACAGCCACGTGAGGCCAGGGACACGCACAGTAGTGCACCCCATGGAAGGAGACCCTCACTAACACACAGACTCAGCCACAGCGAGAGGGGTGCTCAGTTGCCAGGAGCTGCGGGGCAGGACAGCAGAAGGCGGGGCGGGTGTTTAGAGCCTTGTCTACAACCAGGGCCAGGAGCCTCCACCCCAGACCAGGTCTGGCCCTTGGGTGGGTTCCCTCTGCTGCCAGCTCTGCTCGTGGTTCGGGCAGAGAAAAGCGGCTTAGGGTTGTGTTGGGGCCACGGTTGTCTGGGCTGTGGGGGAGGGGAGGCCTGGTTTTTCTAAAGTGGACACAGCGAATCGGGCGGGGCTGGGGCAGAGGCTAGCGGGACGCGGGCACGCCTGACCTGCCGCTCCCTCAGAGCTGCACACAGACGTCACAGTAACAGCTCTTAAGCTCCTAATCGTCCGAAATCAGCAGGAGGGGATTTAGAAGGGGGGGCTGTCTGCTCCTTTGTCCTTGGTTGGGGCACTAGGCACAGTGCTGAGGCCTTGATACTTTTTAACTCATTTATCCTCAGGACAATTATGTGGGTCCCATCATCACCCGCATTGTACAGGTGAGGGCACAGAGTGCAGTTGGTTGTCCAAAGTCCCAGAGCGGTGACGGTTTAAGCAGACAGGGTGGACTCTTCGCTGTGCTCAGTGGGGAAATAGGGCGCTGGGCTTCGTTCCAGGGCAACAAGGTCTCCCCCTGCCCGGAGTGGCCCGCCCCCATGGCGAACCCCCATCACCAGCGCGCAGGGTCCTCAGGCAGCCATACCCGCAGGCCCGCCCCACGCCTCTCTCAGTTCTAACGAAAGGAGGCCTGGAGGGCGAGTCGGGGGCTGCGGCCCAGTCTCAGCGGGTCTCCTGTCTGTCGTCGTTGGGCGCAGGTCCAGGGCGGCGTGTGGCTGCTGAGCCCCCGCCTGTGCGACGCGCTCATGGCCATGGACGTCATGCTGTGCACCGCCTCCATCTTCAACCTGTGCGCCATCGGCGTGGACAGGTGGGCGGCGCCCCTGCCCGCCCC
>NW_017732333.1:392506-420303 GCF_001890085.2 Hipposideros armiger | reverse complement strand
GGGCGGGGCCGGGGCTGCGGGCGCTGCGGGCGCTGCGGGCGGCCGGCTCACGCCTCCCCTCCGCCCCAGGGGCCTTCCTGGTCTGCTGGACCCCCTTCTTCGTGGTGCACGTCACGCGGGCGCTGTGTCCGGCCTGCGCGGTGCCTCCGCGGCTGGTCAGCGCGGTCACGTGGCTGGGCTACGTCAACAGCGCCCTGAACCCGCTCATCTACACGGCCTTCAACGCGGAGTTCCGCGCGGCCTTCCGCAAGGCCCTGCGCCTCCGCCGCTGAGCAGGCCCCGCTGCACCGTCCGTCTGTCCGCTGAGGCGTCCCCACCTTGGGGGGAGGGGGGCAAGCATCCGCCAAGGGGAGGGGGCGCTTTTGTAATAAAACGAATTCCTTCCTAAAAACAGGAGGGTGGCGAGGAGGAGTCTGTCCCCACAGGGAGCCCAGGCCCCCACTGACCCTCGCCGGCCAGTTAACTCCTTCCTTCCGACAGAACAGACCCCACAAAGCCTCTCCTGGCTCAGGGTGGCGTGGGGGGCACCGGCACTGCTCCTGGGGTGCGGTGGGGAGTGTTGGGTTTGACTCCGGGGAGCTGGGAGCTCCACCCAAGGGCTCTGCAGGTTGGGGCTGCCCTGGGGCTCCCACAGTGTACTGACATCCCCCCTCCGACAGGCCCACTTCCCACACTGCGCACCAGCTGCAGCCCCCAGCCCCTGACCCAGCGTCTGGGCCACCACAGTGGGCCAGGCAGCAGCCCCTGCTTCTCCAAGGACCAGCCAAGGTGGCCTGCCCCATTGTCTCTGCAAAACACAGCCGAGCTGGCCCGGCCCACCCTTTTGGCCGCTGCCTCTTCAGAGCACAGATCTCTGCCAGCCCCTGACCAGATGCCCAACCCCCAAGGAGAAGGGCCTGGGAAGCTGAGCCGGCCATCCCGGCCCCAGGCAGCCTCCCTCCTCCCTGGAGAGCACTCTGCAGTGAGCCCACAGGGCGCTCAGCCATCCTCTGCCCAGTTGCCAGGTCCAGGGCGCTGGAGGAGGGAGGGGCGGAGGACTCAAGGCCTGACAGAGCCACCCAAGCTGCTCCTCTGCTCAGCCTCCCCCCCAACAAGGAAGCCCAACCTGGACTCATGTCTGCTCTCCCAGTCTAGGAGGCTGTGTCCAATAACGTGAGAAATTAAGGCTGAGAGGTCCACAGCATCAGGCAGTCAGGAGTCAAAATGCCACCTGCCCCTCTGGTGCCCTCACTCTCTGAGAGGTTTCCCTGATCCCCACCCCCACCCGCTTGGAGCTTGCCCACGGCCACCTTGTCCCCGTCTGAATAATGAGGGTTCACGTCTGTCTCCTGCGGGACTGGGGGCTGACGAGGGGCACCATATCTGTGCCCACACAGGGTCTGACAGGCAGTGGGGGTCGGGGAGGGGCACCTGGGAAGGATCCCAGCTCTGTGGGTGCTTGACCTTCGGGCACTTTGCCCGTGAGGTGTGAGGACAGCTGCAGCAAACACTGGGTCTCCCCCACCTCAGGGAGTAGCCCCAATACTTGAGAAGGGCCCCAGATGGCACAGCTGAGCCCTGCTGGCTGTCTCAGGCACAGGCACCTGCCCCGGGCCTGGCCATGGTCCCCTGGGAACCTCAGACTTGAAGATTGGGGGTGGAAGCGTCCACTGGGGCTGTCAGCCTGCTGGCAGGGTTGGAGTGAGGGACCCTCCTGGACGCTGGCTGCTGGCCCCACTGCCCGGCTCTGCTCCCCTCAGCTCCATACCAGCCCACAACCTGCTGGCACCTGACAGGCCACACGCGCCTGTGGGGCCTCCATGGCCCAGCACAGAGCAGGCCCCACATATGCCTACTTCAGGCGAGCAGAGCTGGGTTTGCCGCTGCAAACCAAGGGGACCTCATCCAGCCACACTTGCCACCTGCAGACACCTGGGGCTCTGCACTCCCCACCCAGGCTCTGTATGAACCGAGGCCATGTCCCCATCTCCCGTACGTGGGGACAGGGCTGACCATGCTCCTCGTCAGGGCCAGGCCTGCGAGCTGCAACTCCCCTCGGGGGCTGAGCTACGGATGGGCTGGGACCTGCTGGTGGCCCCACACCATCCCACCAGCCCTGTGGGCAGATACAGAGGGGGATGAAGTGGCCACAGGGACCAGGTGGCCACGGAGGACCAGGTGCAGATCTGCAGAGAGCCCAGCTGACCAGGAGGCGCCTCACTGGCCCACCTTGCTCGCTGGGCCCACCCATGCCACGGGCAACCCCAGCCTGCAGCTCTCTGGGCGAGAGGGCCTTTGGTGCCCAAAGGGTCCGTGGCTGGCCCTCGAAGGGCCGGTGCTTTGCACCAGTTGACAGAAGCTGGCCCCTTGCCTGTCCCCCAGGCTATGTCTGCTAGGCGATGCCATCAGAAGCGTTGACACAGAGCCTTGCCTGCAGACAAACCCCCAGCGCCCCAGAGAGCAAGTTCCAGAAGCCACCCAACAGCCTGGCTACGTAGACACAGCTATAGGGGCCCAGAGATGGTACTTTGAAAAACTGCCCCCAAAGTGTGTAGTCTTGAGGTTTCTATTGTAAAGAAAAGGTGGAAGAGTAAGCTGCCCCCAATTCAGGAGCGCCCCCTAACCCCCAGGGATGGCCGCCATCCTGCAGTGCCTGGTCTACACAAGGGGTGGGTGCTGGGCGGAGCTGCCCGCCAGAGTGGGCACCTGGAGCCCCGTCCCTGCTGGCTGCATGCCAACATGCACTTGCGTCTTTAGCATTCTCAGGTTTGGGGGATTCCTTCTTGGGGTGCAGGCCCCTTGGCCAGGCACCTCCTGCTGAGGCTCACATGGCTTTCCATTGAGCAGACCTCGTGAGGCCCCGTGCACTCTGCAGACTAAAGAACCCACTCACCATGCACCTCTGAGGAGGGGGCCCGGTGCGGACAGCCGTGGGTGCCCGCTGGGGCCAGGTTCTAGACCCCGCCGGGCTACCCATGTTCTCTGCCCAGGCTTCTCCAGCCTTTGGCCCCCAGAGGTGATGATGGAGGCAGGAAGGTGAAATGCCAGGACACAGCCACTTCATCAGCACTTGTTAAAGAGAAACTCAAGCTGGCTTAGTCCAGGGGGCCAAATGCAGCACAGGTAGAGGGCTCCTGGGGAGCAGGGCCCGGGCCCCCATGGCTCAGTCCCAAGCCAGAGTCCCAAACAGCAAGTCTCTAGTGCACGACCGACTCGGAAGAACCGTCTGGAAGCAGAAATCCAAAGGTGCAGGGCTGGAGAATTCTCACGCCCATGGTGGTATGAACGCGACCGACGCGCAGCTCATAGAACCTGCCCCAGAGGCAGTATCAGCAGCAGCCTGTAAACTGGCTCTGACACTTGGTGGCCGCCAGGCTCGGCACTGCAGCCCCACAGGGCGTCTCCCAGCTGTGGGGATCCTCTCCCAGCGCAGGCCGAGCCTCTGAGACCCCTCAGTGCAGAGAGAACAGGCCATGGCTGGCCCAGGATCTCAGGGCCACAAGGGCTATTCTGGAAACCTACAGAAACTTCCAGAATGTGGGGGGACTGCTCCTCGGCACCACTGTTGGTCAGCAGGGTGGGGGAGAGGTCCCGTTTCCAGGGCCAGCCAAGTCTGACACCAAAACGTGGCTGGTGCTGAGTCCCCCAGGTGCCAGCCCCACGCTGGCCCCCTCGGATCCCCTCCACCCGGTTCCTGGTACAGCCGAGCCCGGGCTGTAAGGGGCGCAGCAATGAGGAGATGCCCTGGCACAGGCCACACGACACTGTCAGAGGTGGTGACCTGCCCACTGGCGCTGAAAATCAAGGCCACCTGCCAGCACCACGCGGCTGTGTGGTCAGTGCAGAGAAGCCAGGCAGCCTGGCCTCTGAGTGGTCTAGGGTTCTCAGGTGTGATCTGTGCTAAAGGGACGACGTGAGACCTCTTCTCTGGGGTCACACACAGGCTGTCACCGCCTGGTGGCCACCGAAGAGCAAGTTACTTCAGAGACTGGATGGTGGCTCTGAGGCCTGAGGGACCCATGTACCAGGGGCAATGCCACCCTGGAGCTCCTGTGTCCGCTCCAGCTCCTCAGGTGACAGATGGAGCAGGTGCCTCACCATTCCCCAGGGTCAAAGGTCAACCGCTTCATCAGGAAAACTGAGGCCCACCTCCCGGGCATCTGGGAAGGTAGGGCTGGAACTGCACCAGATGGGGCAAGGGACATGGACTTTATTGAGACACATGTACGTACACGCGTGTTACAGACCACCACACACCTGTGGGTAAGACGGGACGCTCATGATCCAAAAGATAAAAAAGCACCGTGAGAAGGCCCGTCCATTGGCCGCTGCCCCGACCTTCCTCGGGCTTCTGGGCAGCACAAGTTCACCTCCAAGGGCACAGGTCACAAGTCTGTTCCTAACTTGGCCAGCAAGCTCCTTCACTTCTCAGCGTCCCCCAGCAGTCCTCGAGGGGCCCTGGGCCTGCAACAGCCCCGTGGCCCCACAGAGAGGGGACCGGCGAGCTCTCACACGCTGACTTTCTCTATCACGCTCTCGGCGACGTGGACTTCGTCCCCCTGCACAGTGACGGCCGCCGACTGACCACACATGTGCTGGTGGTCCTTCCAGTCCTGCAAGAAGCACACATGCCGTGTCACCAGGAGCCGCCACCTCAGGTCAGAGAAGCCTGCACACGGGCGCGGGGCCTGGGGCGGCAGTGCACCAGGGCTGCAGCTGCTCGAGCGTGTGACCAAACCAGCGGCCAGCCTGCCAAGGCTCGTGTCTGCAGAACCGGCTCAAAAGGCACAGAGCCAGGATGAGCCTTAAGACACCGAGACCTCGAAAGGCATGCACGCTGACGCCTTTATTCCCGGTCAGGGATCTAAACCAGAAAGAACCGGACAAACAGAGAAATGTCTGTAGCTGGTGTGGCTGCCAATGGTGTTATTTATAATTCCAAACATGAAAAAACACGGTGGGAGCCAGCCGCGTCGGCAGGAGCGTCCGGTGCCCGTGGCTCACAGGAGGTGGGAGCAGACCCCAGCTCCTGCCCCACCCCAGGTAGGGCTGGTGCTGCCATCGGCCTGTTCACAGGTGGGAAATGGAGCTGACTGTCCCCATGTCCCCACCATGCCCAGCGGCCTCAGCCTGGACCAGGGTTCTCAAGACGCTTGATGGCCAGGGAAGGACGGCCGCGTCATCAGTCAAGACAGACGTAACCTGGGCCGACGGCGAGGCCAGGGTTTGGCACAAAGTGACGTGACATGCATGAAAAAACATGCACTTGGGAGAACAGACACGTGTGTGCAATGCTCCCGGGGACTTCCTGGACGGCTATATCCCGACGATTACCGCTGTGCTGGCCTATGTTTCCCACATTTTCTGCAATAAGTGTGCCTCGTTTTTATAATAAAAAGGTAAAATTTGAAATTTTATCAAAAGAATAAAATTTTAACTTGAAAATAACCTGGAAACAGACTGTGTAAACCGATACAGCACATGAGACTTCACGTACGAACGCTTGGTCCACAGCGTCTCACACCATCCGTAAAGCTTAACTCAAAATGGGTTAAAAACCTCAATGTAAGAGCTATAAAGTTATAAATGTTTTAAGAACAAAACAGACCTCCTGACCTCGAGCTAGGCAAAAGTCCTGAATTTTGACACCAACTGCATGATCTCCATTAAAAAATTGTTTTGACAAACTGAACTTCATCAAAGTTAAAAATGTTTGGGCCAGCCGAGTGGCGCATTGGTGAAGAGCTGGCTTGGGACGCCAGAGGGCCCCGGTTCGGATCCCACATATGAGGGCCAGTGACACTGCCCTCCACAGCTAAGATGCTGAACAACAGCTCAACCTGGAGCTGGGCTGCTGTGAGTCGCGGGTGTTGACAGGTGGGTTGCCATGGGCTACTGTGTGTAGCCAGCAGCCAGCATGAGCGGCCGTCCAGAGGCCGGCGACTTATCTGCCTCACCCAGGAAGAGCGCAATGATGGTGCCAACTTGGGCCAGTGAAGCAACATCTTCCACAACTAGACTGAAGAACAAAAGGACAGCAACTTGTGTGTTCCCCTTCCCCCAATTCCCCAACACTGTTCCCATCCCCCAATTCCCCAAAAAAAATCTTAAAAAAAAAAAAAAAAGTTAAAAATGTTTGCCCCGCAAACAACACTATTAAGGAAACAGACAAATGAATCACAGACGGGGAGAAAATATTTGCAGATTGCATATCTGATGAAGGATTCTGCCCAGAATATACACAGAACTCTCTATACTCATAAGGAGAGAAACCAGAGCCGGTAGAGTGGCTTAAGAGTGCGAGCTCTGAGTAACAGGGTCGCCGGTTCAATTACCGGCCCGAGATGAGCTGCTGCTGAGCTGCCAACAGGTGGCAGGATGGCTCAGTTAAAAAAAAAAAAGAGGAGGGAGAAACATCCAATTTAAAAATGGGCAAAAGATTTGAGAAGACATTGCCCCCAAAAAGATACACAGCTGCCTAACAGGCAGCCAAAAAAACGTTCAAGGCCCCTGGCAGCGGGAAATGCAAGTTGCGCACAGGGGCGCGGCTATAACCAGAGAGACAGTGACGTGCGGGGCGTGGGGCGGACCTCCAGGCCAGAGCCCCGCCCACTCCGGCGGGGGTGCAAAACGGTGCAGCCGCTCTGGTGGTTTCTTAATAAACATAAACTTACTATGTGGCCTAACAAATCCACCCCTCGCCGAGACAGACAAACACACGTCCACCCTCCTAAACTCGTACGTCAGGTTCACAACAGTCAAATGGTGTGGACAGCCCAGCCGGCCCTCAACGTGGGCCGTCCACACCGCGGACCTGGACAGGCGCTCAGACAGGAGTGGAACCAAGAAACACCGACGGCTCCGATGCCGAGATGCCAGCCGGTTACATGAAACATACAGAAAAGGCGAATCTACAGGAAGTAGCCTCGTGCTCGCCAGAGGCTGGGCCGGGCCTGCGGGGTGTCTTGTGGTGATGCAAGTTCTAAAGCTGAGCTGTGATGTTTGCACAACTTCAGATTCAGGAAGGCACTGACCTGTACCCTCAATGCGGGTGCGTTTTATGGCATGTAAATCACGCTCATCGAGGATGTGTTTCTTTCTCTCTCTCTCTTTCTCACGCCCTCACGCACATTTACAAAGAAAATGAAGTTTTCCACTCAAAACCCCAAACCAGCCCAAGCATAAAAATACAAGCATGATTACTGAGCACGATTCCTGGACACGATTCCCGGCCTATGCAAGTGCTTCCAGGAACACGGGGAGCCCCCAGGAGGCCGCGAGGCCACTCAGCACTGCAGCTTCCTTTCACATCCGGTTCACTGTGGTTCTGGGAACTCACTTGAGGCCAGTTTACATGAGGAAAGCCAGTGCACGTATGTGTCAGCAAACACCCTCAACAGGGAAGCAGGGCCTCTGCCAAGATTAAACCTAGAACTTGACCTGTCCAGCTGGCGAAAAGACGGCCGAGACTGCAGCTCACAGGCGATGGACCAAGCCCTGGAAAACCACCCCAGGGAAAGGCAAACCCAGGGTCTTCCTGCGATGGTTCAAGTTCAGGGAACATGTGCAGCTCATCCCCTCAGATGCCAATGCCGGTGCCCAGCAGTTCCCTCCCAGACCCTACACCGCACAGCCCGGCAGCGCAGACGCCACCATTCAGTCCCAGCTCACTGGTGACACTGCAGGGAAAGCTGCCGTTCCACTTCCTGTCTCCAGCACCCAAGGGGCCCGGTCAGGTCTCGGGGTCCCCCTGGCCGGGCACGCATTCCTTCAGCCACACCCTTGCCTCAGTCCTGTGGTCATCCCATCCCTTCCACCCAAGCCTGTGACCACAGGGTTTCTGTGACAACAGAAAGTGCTCCAGGGGCACCAGGTGGCAGTCCCTGGGCTGGGGGACAGGCCATGGGGCACGGGCAGCGTGGGCCACACCAACCACCAGACTCTCTGTTTGTCCCCCCCAGGTTGTCATCTCCAGTGTGGGGCCGCCCCCTGTCCAGCTCCCCCTTGGCTAGGCTGAGCTAGCAATAGCTACACTGCAAAACGTGCCCTCCCATGTCCTTAGAACCAAAGGCCGACTAACGGAAATGGAGACAGGAGCCCAGTCACCCCAAGGCTCACAACCCAGGAGAAGCATCCAGGGCTGGGTGGCGCCTGCCAAGACGAGGTTGAGGGACAGGGCTCTGGGCAGTGCAGGCCGGTGCAGGCATGGCAGGCGGGCGGGAGTGCGGCGGGCGGGGGCACTACCTTGCGCTGGCAGAAGGTCGAGCAGTAGTTGACTTTGTGGCAGCCGGTGCACTCGCTCATGGCCTCCCGGCCACAGTTGACGCAGGATTGCTGCAAGGGCATAAGAGCTGGTCAGTGTGGGGAGATGCAGGGACCATAGGGCTCTGACGTGTGTCCCGTCCCCGGTGCTGCCCACGTGCCCACTCCTGTCACCTCCAGAGTCAGCTCCTCTATCCAACAAGCTTTGTGGTCACTGACCGGGAGGTGGGATGGGCACCACACCGTTAGCCGTCCTCCAAACTCCAGGGACCTCGTCTGCACCAAGCGCAGAGAACCCAGTGTGGGGACAGGGCTCCCCAGCGTTGGCAGCAGGCGTGGCCCTGGACAGAAGCGGGCTGGGCCCAGTGGCCAGGAGACGCTCCTGGGCTCTCCGCAGCCACAATACAGCCCCGGCCTACCCCACCCTGATTCTGAAATGGACATTCTGGGTACATTCCCCCCTAAGTCACGTGACTGGACTTTTGTTTTTAGTCAACTTAGGGCTGCACAGGGAAGAGGCCTGCCCCTGGCTGCCGAGGTGGCCCGGCTGTCACTCTCCGAGACAGAGACCGGTGCTGCCGACCGCCCCCCAACATTCCCGCACGCATATGCTAACGCAGCAGACTCACAGGGTTCCCGTATGAATTCCTTCTTTGCAAAACACTATTTACTGCGACTGTTTTCCACTCGTAAAGCACCTGCAGCATCCGTGTGCATGCACTTCAGACAACACGGCGGCGCCAGGTGGGTCTGTGGCCCGATGCGCTCTGTCCCTTCTACTTGGAATGACAAACCACTTCAAGGAAAAGCAAACGAAGCCACTGCACAGCTGTCTCCAGGGAGAGCAAGGCGGGTGGGCAGGCAGCCTCCCGCAGATGTTTCGGGGGCAGGCAGCCCAAGACCCTACGGCCTTCCCCACTGGACGCGGTGCCCTTGCCACGGGCACTGCTCTCCACCCCGCTTAATCTCGACGCACCAACGGCACACATGAACGCAGCACTCAGTCACAGCTGTAACGACCTCCCTGACAGTCTCAGCTGCATGACCTGGGTTTTAAATCCCAGACACAAGGTGAAGTGGGCAGCTGGCCCCTGCACTGGCCATGGGCTCGTGACCCCTTTCTGACCCCTGCAACCTTTCCTCTCCTGACTCTGTCCCCCACCTGCCCACTCAGGAAGACAGTGTGGGACGGGTTCTCACACCTCCCACTGAAAGCTTCCAGGACTTGCCTTTCTGACCCCAAACTCTTCCCAGCGTTATAATCAAACAAAAGTACCTGCAACATTTAATGGCATAAGAAGTTTTACGCCCTCCAATGGGATGGGCTCAGGGATGGGGAATTCACTCCCACGCAAGCTGTCATTCATGTCACAGCAAGGCCCTTGGAAGAAAACCACTCAGCACGTCTGACACGCCTGGACCACATGCGCACGCACACCTGGGCCACACACGTGCATATACCTGGGCCACACGCATATGCACACCTGGACCACACACATGCTTGCACCGGCACCCCCAGGTCACCGCAGTCAGCATGTTTCAGGGGTGCACTCTGGGTTCCTTCCTCCCTCATACATGGCTCAAATCCGGGCCTTTGGCACTTCTGAGCCTCCAGCCCCTGTAAAACCCCTGGAGAGGGGACTCTCCAAGCAGTTGACTGTCACTTGAGAGCCCATCATTTCACAAGAACCTGGCGTCCAGGTGCTGTGGTCATCCCAGGCCACGAAGGTCAGACCTTCGTGCTAAAAGGTGAAACACGCAGTGCTGTGTGGCTGACACCCGTCTACACGCACAGCTGTTTACCAGGGTTCCCACAGGAGCATGTCCACGTGTCCGGGCTGCACGGGGCCACTCGGCCTGTGATTCTGAGACGAGGACGGATGCATCTCACCAGGTTACGTGCTCAGCTTTCGATGAAATTGAGAGTGTCACATCGAATCTACAGCCCGAGAGAAAGGACAAACATGCTGTGGCAGTCCCAGCCGATCAAAGGCTCAGGAGGCTGAAACGTGACTGGGCTTTCGCGGGAGGCTCGGTGGCCGGCCCTGCCCGGCTGAACCCTCTCCTAACAGGCTTAGCAGTCGTCTAGCAAACAAGACTTTAAGGATAAAGGGATTTCGTGTTGCATTTGTTTCTTCGAAACACATAAAATTACAATTTTCAGGGGTGGGGACCTTGCCTGCCCAGACACATCAGCGTTCCTGGCTGACCTAAGGGACTCAATGTCAGCACCCTCCTGCCCCCAGCGACGGCCACCGGCCACCCCCAACAGGAATTCATCTTCTGGACCCTCTAAGCATGATGTGAGGCTAAAAGTGGCCGTGAGCTGTGGCTATTCTATGTGGGGACCACACAGGGGATGGTGCACGTCATGTGCCATCTGGTGAAGAGAGCAGTGGACGTTTAGCCTGCAGTCACCCGCCCACGCGAGAATGTGAGCCCAGGGAGCAGTGTCACTGCTTGTAAGCCTCACTCTGTGGCAGAAAGGCCAACAGCGGTCAGCAAAGGAAATGGAAAGCAGAAGTTTCCTCTTTCACTTCCTCAGCAGCATGAAGTTCAGATTCCTGCCCAGCTGGTGCGCCCCCAACCCAAGCGTCCCATGCTGCCCGTCCCTCTGTCCCCAGGGAGGCCCACACGGCATGGCCGTGGGTTGGGGGCCTGCTGGGGACCCACGACTCAGGGACCATCCAAGTAAGGACACACGTTTGTTCTCCGATATCCGCTTCCTCACACAGTTAGAATTAGAAGACACATCAGACACTCCTTCCTTTTTGTCCTCAGGCGTGCCTGGGACAGCTATGTGAAGGCACGCTTTCCTCACCTGAAGGAACCTGCCGGACCAAAGGGCAGCCCAACGGGGCTGGCAGCTACCCACTGCACGGCCTGGCGGCAGGCACGAGGCGGGGTCACCGCTGCTGTTTACATCTCAGGTTCCCTCCCTGCCTGGGGATCAAATGATCCCCAAACCCCTTCTGATTCTGGGGGGAAAATGACAAAAGTCATCAGTACCTGTTCAATAGCTCGCAGAGGACCCGACACACAAAGCATATTCAATAATATCTAGGAATCAATGAGTAACCTCCATTTTCATATTACATTGATTTTTAACCCAATTAAAAACAGGGAAAGGGGCCGGCCAAGTGGCGCGTTGGTTAAGAGCTGGCTTGGGACGCCAGAGGGCCCCAGTTCGGATCCCACATATGAGGGCCAGTGACACTGCCCTCCACAGCTAAGGTGCTGAACAACAGCTCAACCTGGAGCTGGGCTGCTGTGGGTCACTGGTGACGGCATAGCCAGCAGCCAGCGTGAGCAGCCAGCAACCGCAGTGAGCGGCTGTCCAGAAGCCGGCGACTGATCTGCCTCGCCCGGGAAGAGCACAATGATGGTGCCAACTTGGGCCAGTGAAGTGATGTCCTCCACAACTAGACTGAAGAACAAAAGGACAGCAACTTGTCTGCTCCCCTTCCCCGATTCCCCAGCGCTGTTCCCCTCCCCCAATTCCCCAATAAAAATATTTTTAAAAAAACAGGGAAAGGATCTGAAAAGACACTACTCCAAGGAGGGTGCAAAGTGGTCCACAAGCAGGTGACAAGGAGCCCAGCGCCTGGAGTCATCGAGGAAACGCAAGGCCAAGCCGCGCCACAGCCCCTTGGTCAGCAGGACAGCTGGGACCAGAAAACCAGGCGACCACAGGAGCAGATGAGGCCGTGAGAACCTGGAAGCCACATACAAGGCTATGGAAACAGCCTGGCGGTTCCTCTGCCCAAGAGAAGTGAAAACAGGTATGCACACAAACAGCCGTACACACGCGTCCAGAGCAGCCAGAGCAGAAACAGCCCAGTGTCCACCAACTGCTGAATGGAAAAGCCACCGTGGCCCATCCACACACGGGAGCGTCACTTGGCCGTGAAGGGGGCATGGTCCTCGCTATGATGTGGATCCACACTGAACATACAGTGCTCAGTGAGACACCAGATGCACAGGCCACCGGGTGAGGTCACACATACATGAAACGCCCAGAACAGGTGCGTCCGCAGACAGGGCAGTGGGCGGCGGGCAGGACCAGGGAGGCCAGGAGCAAGGCTCACGGGTCACTTTTGGGGGATGAGGATGAAACGTTCCGGAATTAGACAAGGGTGATGGGTGCTCAGGTGTGACTTATGGTGTGTAAATTACATCTCAATAAAGAAGAGATGTCCGTGTGCTTTCCTTTTGCACATTAGGGCTACGACCAGAAACGTGGAAATGCGAATTTGCAGTAACAACCAATATGCTGTTTATAATGACAAAAGCCACAGGCAAGGCCAGCCAGTGGTGTGTTGGTTAGGAGTTGGCTTGGGAAAACAGCTCTGAGCAGCAGGGCCCCGGTTCAGATCCCGCATGAGGGCCAGTAACACTGTATCCTCTAAAGCTAAGATGGTGAACAACAGCTCGACCTGGAGCTGGGCTGCCGTGAGTCGCTGGTGACGGTGTAGCAGTGGGGCTGCAGTGGGCTGCCGTGAGCTACTATGTGTGGCTGGCAGCCGGCATGAGTGGCCGGCAGCAGGCATGCGCTTTCGTGAGCCGCCCTGAGCAGCCATCCAGAGGCTGGCGACCAATCTGCCTCAGCCAGGAGGAGCGCAATGATAATACCAACATGGGCCAGTGAAGCGACATCCTCCACAACTAGACTGAAGAACAAAATGACAGCAACTTGTCTGTTCCCCTCCCCCAATTCCACCAATAAAATCTTAAAAAAAAACCCCACAGGCAATTAAGTAATTCAAAATCAGGAGCAAAACGATACTTAGAAACATCAAATACGCAGAAATGAAGTCATAGAACATCAGTTACCCAGCAGCACACTTGCCATGTGTCATTCAGGAGCGGAAAGGAGACCGCAGGGCTAGCGGCTGGGTGCATGAGAGCCGCCTGTGCAGGGCGGACCCTCCCAGCCACGACTGCATGTGACACAAACTTGTCGGCTCAAAAGCAACTGAAAGCAGGTCAGAACTGGAGAGGACCTGGCCCTGAAAGGAAGGGTCTGCAGGACACAGAGGGCGTGAGTGGCTTTTCCACGAGGCCCCCAGCCCACACAGCATGGGGGCTGAAGCCCCTGCAGGAGCCTAGGGGGACAGCAGGCACCTCGGCCCCAAGCCCAGGAAAGCCACACCGCCCACATGCAGGACGGAGGGTGGGTCAGACAGAGGAACGTGACACAGACCCACCTAACAAAGTGTCAGAAAGACCAGCCAGGAACTCAAGGGCTCCCCAGAACCAACCCGATCCTTTCCAAGGGAGGTGACAGAATCCAACAGTGTCCAACCAGGAATAAACCCAAATGTCCAGCAAACCACCAGAAGTTACTAGACACGTGAAGAAAGGAAACTCGTATCCATGGTCAAGGGGAGAAGCGGCCAAGGTGAGCTGGGTGCTGGGATCAGCTAAGACTCCAGGAGCCACCATGAAAGCATTCAGTGAGCTGAAGGGAAAGAGGGTGATCCCATGGGGCAGTGGGGACGAAAGCAAAGGAAGCCACACAGAGACATGGGTCGGTGCTGGGCCAGCGCCTCCCAGCAGTGACAGACCATCACCGGGACCTCCCTGAGGACCCAGCATCCTACAGCAGACGCAGGCCTTCTCACAGAGGGGCCAACACAGTTCCCAACACCGGCCCCGCCACACGGTGTCAAGAACACGTCCGGAATCTTCCCCGCAAACGTCTCAGCCACAAAAGTTTGCACCACATAACTAACTGGCCGGAAGGCAATTTTGCCATAAAAAAGCATCAAACTACTGGTTCACAGTTTGTTTTCTGTGTGTGCGTCTGGTTTCATTTCTCCACTGATGAGTCAGCTGCCGTTGGCTTGCTTCAGGTGTGGGGGCCGCTGGTCGGTTTGGTTTCGTTTCTCCGTTTTCACGTTACACATAAGTCTCAGTCTCACAGCGGTCTGCACATGGCTGGGCAGCTGCGCTGCTGCCGGTGGTTTCATAGAGGCTGCGTTCTTCCAGGGATGGTGACAGCACCTGTCCTGGGCTCTCACACTGAAACCCGTGACATCACGAGGGGAAGGAGGCCGAGGGCCTCTACGAAGGCGCAGAGCTGAACACACACGATTCGGGTAAATAATTATAGATTTTTTTTTTGTCCTCATGCTTTTTCCTTTCTATAAAATTCAGCACTTAGGAAAAACTAGTTTAGAATTACATTTTTATGTATTTTTAAATTATCTCTTTCTTCAATAGCAAAAGCAACGGTTTTCTTCCTTGAAAACAAATTAATTGCTATGGTGTCAGGTGGGTACTGGACTTGTCGGGGTCACCTAGTAAGTTACATAAATGTCTTGTCACTAACATCATAGTGCACGTCAGCTGTAACTGAAACATAAAAAAAAATTTTAGGGCCGGCTGAGCGGCTTGTTGGTTAAGAGCTGGCTTGGGACGCCAGATCTGAGCAGCAAGGCTGCTGGTTAGGATCCCACATGAGGGCCAGTAGCGCCCTCTACAGATAAGATGGTGAACAACAGCTCAACCTGGAGCTGGGCTGTCGTGAGTCGCAGGCGACAGCGTAGGCTGCAGTGGGCTGCTGTGACCTACTGTGTGTGTCCAGGCAGCCGGCGTGAGCTGCCAAGAGCCGCCGTGAGTGGCCGTCCAGCGGCCAGCAAGCAACTGCCTCCACCAGGAAAAGTGCAATGATGGTGCCAACATGGGCCAGTGAAGAGACATCCTCCACAACTAGACAGAAGAACAAAAGGACAGCAACTTGTCTGTTCCCCTTCCCTGATGCCCCAATGCTGTTCCCCTCCCCCAATTCCCCAATAAAACATTTTTTTAAAAAGATTTTTTTGGGCCGGCTGAGTGGCGCATTGGTTAGGAGCTGGCTTGGGACGCCAGAGGGCCCCGGTTCAGATCCCACATATAAGGGCCAGTGACACTGCCCTCTGCAGCTAAGATGCTGAACAACAGCTCGACCTGGGGCTGGGCTGCCGTGAGTCGCCGGCGACGGCGTAGGCTGCAGCACCTGCTGCAGTGGGTTGCCATGAGCTACTGTGTGTAGCCAGCAGCTGGCGTGAGCGGCCAGCAGACGCTGTGAGTGGCCGCCCAGAGGCCGATGACTGATCTGCCTCGCCCGGGAAGAGCGCAGTGATGGTGCCATCTTGGGCCAGTGAAGCAACATCCTCCACAACTAGACCGAAGAACAAAACGATAGCAACTTGTCTGTTCCCTTTCCCAGATTCCCCAGCGCTGTTCCCCTCCCCTAACTCCACCCCCCCAAAAAAATCTTAAAAAAAAAAAAAATTTTTTAAGAACACAATTATTCACATATTAAGAAATCACTTTGAGGGGCCGGCTGAGTGGTGCGATGGTTAAGAACTGGCTTGGGATGCCAGTGGGCCCCGGTTCGGATCCCACATATGAGGGCCAGTGACACTGCCCTCTGCAGCTAAGATGGTGAACGGCAGCTCAACCTGGGGCTGGGCTGCCGTGGGTCGCCAAAGACGGCATAGGCTGCAGCCCCTGAGGCAGTGGGTTGCCATGGGCTACTGTGTGTAGCCAGCAGCCAGCGTGAGCGGCCAGCAGCCACAGTGAGCGGCCGTCCAGAAGCCGGCGACTGATCTGCCTCGCCCGGGAAGAGCACAATGATGGTGCCAGCTTGGGCCAGTGAAACAACGTCCTCCACAACTAGACTGAAGAACAAAACGATAGCAACTTGTCTGTTCCCCTTCCCCCGATTCCCCAGAACTGTTGACCTCCCCTAATTTCCCAATAACATCTTAAAAAAAAAAATACACCGGCATTCCATGCTCCCTGACCTCCCTCCCATTCAGGAAACCTTCCTGGAGGAAGCCGGCAGCGCCCCCCACCCCTGTAATTCACAGCATCTCCCACGCTGGGTGTGAGCCGAAAAGCAGCCGATGGCCACGGCCCGCTGCCCACCTCACTAGGTCTCTGGTGACCTGTCTCTGGCAGGGCGGTATTGCCACCACCTGTGCTTAGGGTCTTGGCCCAAAACAACGACTGTGCAGCAAACAGAAGCCAAACGGCTGAGTGGCTTTTCCCGCTGCAATAACACCCTGGGACACACGGCTTCGTCAACCGTGACGCCACACATGGGACTACTTCTCAAGAATGCAGTGAGACATGACTGGGCCTCAGGGGCTGGGAGACTGTCCCCATGGGGCCCTGAGAGCAGGTGGAGAAAGTGCGGGACAAGGAGGGGGACGGAGGCCGTGCATCTGCCCACAGACACACAGGCTGTTTCTTCAACTTAATAAAATAAGGACACTTGCAGTGTATGATGCTCACCTGGAAGTGTGACAACGTCCATCACAGGCGAGCTCAGAAATGAAGCCTGGCTGGTAAACCTAGTCCCCTTTGAAATAAACTGATCTTATTCATCAAAACCAGAAACCCCTTCCCAGGAGCAGCTGTCCCTTAGCGATGGGAAAAGCTCGTCAGCAGTGGCTTCAGTCCCCTTCCCTGCAACTGCGTCTCTGCCTCGCCCTTACCTCCTTCCGCTCTGCGTCCGCCTGGGCTCGGGCGTGGGCTGCGGCGGCCTCCCGGTAGGAGCTGGCCTGCTTAGCCTGCTCAAACAGCGTCTTCAGCTGCTGCGCCGTGTTCAGCAAGGAGTTGACCATCTCCTCCAGGTACAGCCAGTGCCGCTGTTCCGACATCTCCAGCCCGTTGACCATGATGGGAGAAATGGGTTTGCTGGGGTTGGAGGGCGGGACTGCCAGGGCCGGCAAGGATGTCAACACTGTAATGTGCCAAAGCCAAACATTAACACAGCTCCTGACTTCAAAATGCCCCCACTGGCTTCTCATCCAATCCTGGAGAGCAGGCATTGTCACAGGGCCTCCTTCTGAAACGTTCCCGACATGGGGACGTTCCGTGACTTCAGAGCTCCACAGCCAAAGGCTGGAAGCTGGCTGTCTACAGGTGACACACACAGACCAGCAAAAGGTGCCCGTGCAGGGTGGCCATGAGCCTTCATAGGACCATCGAGAGGACAATGACAGGGTTAGGAAGTGGCTCCAGATTAACTCACACACAAACAGTAAACCAGATGTGCGAACTGGGGGTTTGGGGTGGGCTCGGGGTCACACGCCGTGACAGACAGGCACTAGGCTTGCGGTGCTGAGCTGTAACCGCAGACACGCACACCTGAAACCTATGGACTCTTAAGCAGCGTCCCCTCCGTTAAAAAATTAAGGGCCAGCCGAGTGGCGTGTTGGTGTGAGCTGCCAAGAGCCGCTGTGAGCGGCTCTCCAGAGGCCGGCGACCAATCTGTCTCATTCAGGAAGAGCACAATGATAATACCAACATGGGCCAGTGAAGCGACGTCCTCCACAACTAGACTGAAGAACAAAAGGACAGCAACTTGTCTGTTCCCCTTCCCCGATTCCCCAATGCTGTTCCCCTCCCCCAATTCCCCAATAAAATCTTTAACAAAAACAAAAAAAGTTAAGTATAGAAAGGCGAGAGGGTGCCTCAAGTCACATGTCTGCTGGTGCAGAAAGTCCCCCAGGCGTGTGAGATCACCTGATCACTGACAACAGGACTGAGGCCTCTCGTCTTTTTGGAGAAGAAAGTCACAAATACAGAAAGAGAGGAAGGTTGAATGGCCCCTGTGACTTCGGATAGGACCAGCGGCCCAGCACACACCTGGGGGCAGACACGCCCAGAGCCTGTGCGCCCAGGCTGTGCGCTGCTGGGCGTTCCACACGCAGCCAGGAAGAAACCCTGCTTCCAGCGCTGGCGGCTTCTGGTACAAAGCCCCACCATGGCCTGTGTCAAGCTGCCAACGTGAGGTCAGTACGTGGGCTGGCACGAGACGCACGCAGGCAGCGCTCCAGCTGCGACCAGAGCCAGCCCTCAGCGCTGCAACACTGGCTCCACTGAAAGGATCTGGGCTCCCCAGGAACCAGACGCGAGCCTCCAACGCCTCGTTGTGCCAGAAAGCAGGGATGTGCTCCAAGGATGATGGGCCAAATCCGGGGCAGTAACAGGTTACGGCCCAGAGAATGAAACAGGACCCCACAGGCCACACCGAGCTGAGCCAGTAAATGAGCAAGCGGGACGCAGGACGAGCAGCTGTGGCTGATCGTCTGCATGGGGAGGTCACCCTGTCACCCAGGCCCAGCGGGCTCTCCAGGACGCAGCCTGGCCCCAGCGCTCACCTGGGCGGGGAGCTGCCGGAGGCATGGTGAGGGAAGGGGCAGACGTGCGGGAGCCTCGAGGATGGAGAGTTTAAATGGGCAAAAGCAAGCGAAATGAGGTCGTGACCTCCTGAAGCTGTGAATACGGTTCAATCTGCCCCGTGGTCTGTGACGTGAGACACAGGACACAGATGTCCACACCTGGGGCTACAAGGCTCCCTTTAAGAGGCTGCAGTGACACAGAAGTGTGTCCAGAACGCAAAACGAGAAGCCAAAGGGCAACGCAGGTGCAGTGGGACGTCCTTATGTCGCCACCTTCACCAGAGCTCAGAGGGATGGAGGCCCTGCCCGGGGACATGTGTCCTCACAGCGAGGACAGACCCGCTGCCTCCCTCCTGAGGGCCGGCAGGGCTTCAGGCTCTGTGGGACATGGTCTCCGTGTGTGTAAGCAGCCTGCCACGTGGCAGGGGCAGCTGTACACAACATACAAGTGACCTTGCACGTGTCCCTGTCAGACCGACGGTGGCACAGCCCTGATCCAGGGCTACGTACTTCACGCAGCACAGTCCAAGGACAGACACTGGCACACGCACCCAACGCTTCCAAACTCACCGATTTTGGGATGAGCTGTTGGCAGTGCAGCTTCTGGGAACGGTGCAACCTGGCAGCTGTCCTGGTACCCAGGGAAGTGGGGCTCTGTGGGGCCTACCCTGCACGGAGGCTGCACGCTGGCTTCTTGCACTGTCATGGGAAAAGGGCAGGATAGCCTCGTGACCCCGCCATAGGCTGCATGGACCTTAAACCTCAAACTGTCCACAGCTGTGCCCTCAGGGCAGCTCCCACCACGTGGAGACAGGTGGGCCTGAACTGTGGCGGCGACAGTTCTTGGGACACATGGGGTGGAATAAACACGGCACAAACATGAGTTCCCACAGCCTTTCCGCTTTCCTAACGTGGTGGCTAGAATATTCACAATTACACGCCATGGGCACACGTGGTCTAGAGCGGAGTCACCAGACGGTGTTTCCTAGCTTCTCAGGTGATGGGGGCTGTGACAGGTGATGGGGCTGTGACAGGTGATGGGGGCTGTGACAGGTGATGGGGCTGTGACAGGTGATGGGGCTGTGACAGGTGATGGGGGCTGTCACAGCCGATCACCCCACTCCCACACCTCCCACCTGCCTGGTGCCCACCTAGCTCTCTACCAATGAGACCCCCCCTGCTGGAGGCCCCTCCAGGTGCCAGGCCGCCTACGAACCCCTACCAGCAGGGGTGAGGTGGGGCGTGTGCATGTCAGGTGCTGCCCGGACTACTCGCCTGTGGCTCCTGCGAAGACGTCACCCTGGGCGGGGCTTTCTGAGATGACGGCAGTGGCCTCCACCGTGGACGCCCGGTCAAAGGTCAGTGCGCCAGAGGTAGTGATCTGTCCTGAGGGGGTCACAGTAACTGGAAAAGCAGAAGTGCTTTTTACCGCATGGCGGGGCCCCGGCAGCCAGCCAGGCAGCACAGATCTCAGGAAGGCTCAGGGGCCCAGGCATGGATGCAGCACATGCCGCCCACACACAATCCAGTCACCTCTGCAAGGACATGGAAGAAGCCATGACCCTGGGCGCCTGTGGGGACACAGCCAGGGGCTCGGCAGAGGTAGCTACCTTTCCACCCCACATGGTTTGCACTGTTTGAATTTTGAACATGGGAATGTACGGCCCAGATGGAAAACAGAAACAATATTTAAAACAGTTCAAAACTATTGGGCTGTAGGAAAAGACACGACGCATTTTTGCAACGAAAAACAGAAAAAATACATCATGACTTTTCCGACAACCCAATATTTTATCGTTTGAATGAAGAACAAGATTTTCATCAAAGCTTAAGATAAGAACAGTGGTATCCCCACAGCACCGCTGCCCCACGTCCTCTGGGCTGGCCGTACCCAGGATGCCGTGTGTTGGCTGAGCCCTGTCCAGGTGGTTCTGCGTGTAGCCCCTGGATAGCCAGAGTGCTGGCTGAGGGCGGCTTCAGAGACGTTCCCCGTGATCAAGCATCAGGTTCCTTCCAGTCTCTGCAAATCCCCCAGCAACCATTTCTCCTATCGCTGCCTGTCGCATCTCTAAAGCTTTTCCATCCATTCTGTGGTTTCAAAAGGAAGCCAGCTTTTCCCTCCCTTCTTGTCCCTGTTCCTGGACAAACAGCAGGAGCATATCAAAGCTGCCAAAACCAAAAACCAGGAAGGTGTGATGCTGACGCCCCCAGGAGGCCTGGGACGGCACCTCGGCCCTCGGCTACCCTGGGCCATGTCCAGAACGCTTGGGGCTGGTGAGGCACCGGGACGTCAGGAAGCCTCTCTCAAGTGAGCTGTGCGCCAGGCACTGTCCCGGCTCTGGAGAGGGCGGCCCTCCCGCCTGGGGCTGGTCCCTGAGGTGCAGGCCGGGCAGGAAGGGGACACAGGGAGACCTGAGGCCCTGCTGGCCCTGTGACACCTGCCTTACACAGAGGACCCGCAGCAGGTGCACGACACAGTGACACTAAGTGCAGGACAAGAGGAAGGGAAGCCCTGTGCCGCGGGAACTCACAGGTGGTGGCCGCGGTGGCTGGCAGCAGCGTGATGTTCTTGGCGGCTTCCTTCTTCACTGGAGCTGTGGGGAGTTCATTCTCCTTCTTGCGCCGCTTGTAGGGGACAAAGAGCCGGACAGGACCGCTCTGGGGGAAAGGAACAGTGAGGCGGGGGGCAGCCGGCTCCTCTGTGCCTCCCCCTGATTTGGGGACATCTGTCTCCAGACCGGTGAACAGCAGGGTGCCCCCTCACAGCCAGCTGCACTTAGGGCTCCCTCCACCCCTTAAGCCACCGATCCCTCAAAATGACAGGAGGGAACGTCAGAGAGAACACATGAATAACGGCGCTTGAAAACAAGAAAGAGTATCGTCAACTAGTCAAGTGTCTGGGGGTTCCCAGGAGACGAGGCAGATGGGAAGGGAGAGGACACCACCGCCCTAAACCTGGGGACAGTCCAGCAGACGCTCTGTCCCCAGGCACTGGGAAGGAAGAGGCACTGCAGTCACTAAACAAGAAATCCCCCTGGGCCAGTGACAACAGAGGAAATGCTGAACGTAATGGACGAGCTCCCGTGGACAAGGTCCCAGGCCCGATGGCTGCAGGAGAGAGTGTCCCCAAACCCTCAAGGACGACTGTGCCGCTGCGTGTCCCTGAGCTTGATGCGCGACACCGCGAGCCCGTGGACAGGCTCCTGGCGCTCAATCGGCGCCCCCATGAGCTCCGCCAGGCATCCCGCCTCTAGTTCCAGAATTCCCAAGCGGCTCCTGCATGACATCCGTGTCTCTATTGAAATTCCCGTCTGATGAAACACTCGTCATGCCTTCAGCTATGGACTAGGCTGTGTCCCCAGCACTCGCAGGTAGAGGCCCGACCCTGGCGGTGGTGTCTGGAGCAGGAGGTGACAAAGGCCAAGGCTCTGGGGCGGGACAGCGTCCGTCCCTCTGCCTGCTGGCCAGCAACCCCTTCGGCACCCATCTCGCTCAAGGCCTCCAGGGTTGTGAGAAAGTGAACCTGCCCTGCTGTTCTGGCCCCAGCTCAGCCGGAGCTGACCGAGACGTCCCTGCCAGTCCTCCAGCCGTGGCTTTCTGCTGCTCTCTGGATGCAAAGAAGGTCCGTAGAAGCCTCTGCTGCGGCCACTGCCCCCTCCCAGATGGCGCCTCCCCGGGTCTGCTTTCCACTGTACGGTTTGCACAGTTCACACTCCGTTTCTTTGCATGCTTATATTCTTGTTGAAAACTGGACATTTTAGATAACGTGTTATAGCAACTCCCTTCTCTCCCGGCTTCCTGCAGATCTATTTAGTGACTTTGAGCGGTCCCAGCACGGGGGCTCTCCTGTCACCTCCGAAACCTCCACGGCTCTGAGAGCTTCGAAGCTGGGGCTGGGGACAGTGGACTCATCCAGCAGAGGGACAGCATGCAGGGGCCTCCGTGAAGAGGCTGGGTGAGGAGGAGAGCCCCCCACGCGATGCCTGGGGCGCCGCCTGGGAGCTGGGGGACAAGGACCCGTGTTCTGGCCACACCCACCTGGAGTGCAGCTCCCCTCCCCTGAGCAGGGCGGGAAGGGGCAGGTCCTGGCCCAGCCTGTCCAACTGTCACGTGCTGTGCCCCTCGGGCCTTCCGGAGACCTTGCGGTAGTTTTGTAACTCACCAGTTGGGGTTGTTCTTGGGGAGCGGGACCACGGAGCTCTTCACAGCCCCATTCCTGATGTGGAAGCCAAGGTTCTTCCATGTAACAAAGTCCAATTTACCGAATTTTTGTCTCACGGATCCTGCCTTTGGAGTCACATCTAAGAGACCCCAGGCCATAAAGATTTTCCCGAGTTTTCTTCTAAAAAGTTCAGTTGTGTTTTTCACATTTGGAGCTGTGATCCATTCTGAATTCATCTGTGTAAGTGGGAGTCTCGCTGAGGTTCATTCTGTGCCAACAAAGTCCCCCCACCACGTGCTGAAAAGCCCACGCTGAGTCCCCAGAAGCCTCTGGCCTCCCCCGCCAGCCGCACGTGGTGTGACTGCGGTAACGACACAGCAGATGTAAGGTCACGTGCTGCGACTCCTCCAGTTTCAGTCTTCCTTTGCCAAACTGGTTTGGCTACCCTGTTCCTTGCCCTTTCCACATAAATTCCAGAGTCAGCTTGTTTGTCTCCACGAACAATCCTGCTGGGACCTTCAAGCTGTAGGTCAGTCTGGGGAGAAGCAGCGTCTTTACTGGGCTGTCTCCAGCACGTGGACACAGCACATCACTCCGAGTGCCTGGGCCCCGACTCCCGTCAGCAGAGTTCCGTACAAAGGTGCTCCGGGGCTATGAGACTCACCTACGGATGCGACCAGTTCCACCTGCATTCCTCTTCCTGCCCCCTTCACCCCTGCAACATCTCTGCCAATCTCGCCGATTAGTTTTTGCAAATGAACTTAATTATTGTACTTTCACAAAAGTATCCCCCGGTTTCTCCACTAGAATCACATTCAGTTACCCGTGAACCAGACAGTTTTAGAATACTCAGTTTTCCACTCAAGAACCTGGCATGTCTCTCCCATTAAATTTTCTTCCATAGCTTCTCATACCGAACCAAATGAGCAATCAAAATAAAATAAGGAACTCTCGTTAAGCAGGTTTTCACTTTAACATTTCAGAATAACAGTCAACACCGAGGAGGCTGAAACAAAGCTGGCGTGTTCACACATTCCACGTGACTGTCCCACTCCTGAATCTGTATTAAAACCCACGGAAATAGTCATTCTTTCCACAACAGTTCAGGGTCTGGGAAAAGGAGACACTGCTCAGGACACAAGCTGTCTGACCAGTACACTCAGGCTAGTTCAAGAACTAACATCAAAACGCAGCGTGAAAGGGCACGTAAACGAGCTGTAATCACAGAAAGGGTTTGGTTTTGGGTTCAGATGGTGACATCACAGGAGCTTCCGGTGATGTAAGGAACTTCAATGTCCTAAACACGGCTCAGGGGCCGACCGGCCACGTCCCCATCGCGGCACCAGCTACCAGTGTGTGAGACACAGAAGATGAGCGAGAGGCTGTGACAAGCCCTGGGAGATCCAAAGGGGTGCCAGGGACACGAGACCAATGAGCCCAGGGGTAAGGACGCGCCTCTGTCCAAGGTGTGTGTGGGGGGGGCCCTGCCGTGCCCTCCAGCACTCACCAACGTCATGTCATCACAGCAGGCAGCACAGGTGCAAGAGGCCGCATGAGGGTTCAAGATCCCGTCCTGCAATTGAAGTGGGGACACATCAGAGGGGTCCTGCGTGTGAGCTGTCAGCGCTGTGAGGTCTCAGCCAGTTTCACTGCTGAGACACATTTGTAAGGACAGAAACATGGTTTCCAGAACCTGCTCTCCACGCTTGCGCCCACCGCCTTCCTCCCAGGCATCGTGTCTTCACCGACTCCCTGGGAGCTAAGCTGCAACAGCGCTGAGCAGCCTGGGCCCTGGACGGTAAGCGGAGGGGCAGGGAAGTCAGCTGTCTGGGAGTCACCTGCAGTCACAGGGGACCCACTGCCTGGCCACCCACTCCTGACAGCGATTGGGGCCAGATCACAGTCATCTTGTTGGAAACGTCAGGAAACAGACAAAGGGTAAGTGACTGACACCCGCTCCTGAGGCCCGGGGCTGGTGCCTCCTGCCGTGATGGGAAGGGAGCAGGTACCTGGATGAGGCACTGCAGCGGCCGCCCCGCGTAGCGGATGCTCCTTTTCCAGTCTTTGCTGCTGGCTCTCCCCGCCATGGCCTCAAACTCCGTGGGGCTGTACCAGTTCTCCCCCTGCTTGATGCAGCGCCCGCGGCCGCCTGGGACGACAGCAATGGCCATCAGCACGCACCGTGGCACCCTGGCCCGCCTCTCCCTCCCTCGCACAGGGGCCCCCCACCGGCTGTCTGGGGCTGCAGAGGCAGCGGTGGCCGCGCCTGGCCGCTCACCGGAGCCCAGCCGGCTCTTGTACAGGGTGCCGCTGATGTTACGGCAGCGCACGGGCAGCTCGCTGTCGTACACGGACGCGTCCCAGTTGTATTTGCTGCCGCCCTTCTCCTGGCCGGGAGCTAGAGGAGTTGGAGGAGACTGAGGACCTTGGCGGAGAGAGCATGGTGACAGTGAGAGACTCCACACACACCCAGACCAACCAGAAAAGTCCAGGGAACTCAGCCTGGCTCTGACAGCAGCTTCTCCAGCTGCTCGGGACCGTCAGACAGGCAGCGCTGCCCTTCCCCTCGGGACAACTCGCTCAGCCTGGAAAAGCCCATTTTCCACATACACTCAGTAACACCCAACGTCCCCAAGTTCCCACAAAGGTAACTGAGCCCCTGCACAGAGAAGTCGACACAGCTCGGGAGCGTGCTGTCCCGGGGGGCGGTACCTGGGGTGAGGGGAGCAGCTGGCGCCTTCAGCCCGGCAGTCTCCACGATGCTGCCGTCCGTGTGCACCACGATCAGCGTGGCCTTTTCCGTGTTCAGGCTGTCCCCGATCTGCAGCGCGGTTCTACCAGACTGCAGGTGAGAACGGGCTGTGAGTCGTCTCAGTGACAGCCATGGGGCACGTCACCCACACAGTGGGACGTGGTCCCACAGCGAGGTTCTTGCTAATTATAACCAACAAGGGGATGCCTGCCATGCCCCATGGGTCTCTTTCAAAGATGACACTAAAAGACTTAAACACACAGCCAAGAACAAGAGGGGACAATGCTAGGTCTGGGTGGCCCTGAGCAAATGCTCCACATCGGTTGTCAAAGTTACAGAACAAACACGTTCTACAAAAACGTGCTGGAAACAGGAGATGCCCCAACATCTACCCGCACAGCTCCTGTAAGACGGTGGGTCTCAAGGGAGGGTTTCCAAGGCCAAGTCTACAGTCACAGCCAGGCCTGGCGCACGACCCCCTTGTCACGCGGGTCCCTTCCAAGGCCCTTCGCTCACAGCCACCAGACACCAGGGCCTCCCAGACCTCTTTACACTGTGTGCACACCTCTCCTCAGCTGGATGCCACCATGACCCGCCTACTTCCTCTGGGCCAGCCCCCCTCACCCTCCCCATCACCGTCCCCCGCTGGGGCTGAGGCCCAGCCCGCTGCCCACCAGGCACCCGCCTGGGCCAGCCATTAGGGCCTCGCTCAGCCAGCCTTGGGTGGGCCAGAGGCCTCCAGGCACCTGCCCAGAGCCAGCATTCTGGGACGGTCGAGCGCTTTCGGGTTGAGGATAAAACCAGCCAGGGCAGAGTGAGATCCTCCTCGCACCCGCAGGTGCCGGCGTTGATCATGGAGCCGAGGGGCCCCGACCACACACACACGCATGTGCACACTCTGGGTCAGTGCCTCAGTCCGGGTGTCTACACTGCACGTGCCGAGCCACTGAGAACGTGCAGCTATTACCTGGAAAAAAACGGTTCTCTGCCCGTTTGAGACTCAAAGCATTTTCCTTACAAGGCAGGAGAGAGCACACAGACACTCAAGACCCCTCCTCAGCTTCCAACACTACCCCAGCAGTTTCTGGATCTCCCCTCGAACCCCAGCAGTTTCTGGGTCTCCCCTCCTCGAAGGCAGATGGGACAGAACCTGCTGCCGCAAAGGAGTGACCAGGTTGGCAGCGCAAAAGCCTCGCAGTGGCTAGTGCCTTGTATGTGTCCTGACACAAGAAATAAACCGAGTTTCTGAAACCTGCCCCGAGTCTGTCTCCACCCTCCACCACTGTGATTACGGGGAGAGTTGTTTGTTGCCATCCCAACGACAATAACTTTGCCAGCGGGCACCTCCCAGGTGTGCCCTCCAGGCTGAAAAGAAACCATAAGGAATAGTTCCGGAAAAGGTCCCAGGAAAATTCCCCTTACTGGAGACTGCCCATCCCCTGGCATCTGCCACTTGCAAACAGGCTGTCCCCCCAAATCACAGAAGGCCTCAACTGTAAAAGATAAACAGGGTGATGCAACAACCACAGAAGGCTCTGGCTTTGGGCACAAACGCTGCTGGGGACGCGACTGGCTGGGCACAGCGTGACTGAGGAGGCACAAGGTCCCTGGTGCACAACGCGGGCGTGTGGCAGGCAGTGGACTGCACAGGATGAGAGCGGAATGCGGGGCCCCAAAGGCACAGACCCGACAAGTGTTTGGAGCTGCAGGACCAAGGGAGGCTGGACCTGGGCAGATGCTGGTAGCTCCCACCCCTGAGCCACTGTATGGCCATCTGGTTAGAAGGGCAGGACCACTGTCCCTGACCACACAGCTGGGAAGGGGTCCCCGCCTGCCCACACTTCACGGGCTGGGTCCACTTCAGCTCTCACTCTCACCGCCAGGGGCATGTCCTTGAAAGCAGCGTGGCAGCTGTGTCCCCCAGCGCCAGGCACCCAGCTCTGGGGAGGCGGGCCACCCTCCTGGGGTCGCAGCGGACGCAGACCTGGGTGCTTGCGGGCAGCTTACCAGAACGTGTCCCGACAGCGAGGCGGCGTTCGCCACCGACGTGGTGAAGACGTTGTCCGCCGAGGCACCCACATTGGCCACCGTCACAGTGGTCACCTCTGCAACACAGGAGCCTGACTCAGCGAGCCATCAGAGGCAAAGGCCTCCCACGGGGACCCACCGCGGGGCTCCCCACGCAGGTGTCTGCACTTCCAACACTTTTACACAAATGCTGAGCCAATACTTCCAGACCAGTCTCATGATCAGGTTCTTCTAGGAGAGGCCACGACCGCCTCCCAGGACAGCCGTTCGCGGCAATGAAAAGCCCCACAAAGAGCACCCCTCGCACCCGCTGGGATGCACCAGGCTCTGCCCAACGCCCTGGCTCTGACCCCTGTTAGGAAGCAGCAGCAGGGGCTCACGGGTCGCACAGCAACGCCACCTACAGGAGCTCCCTCCCACCCCCACACCCCCA
>NW_017732333.1:380791-392321 GCF_001890085.2 Hipposideros armiger | reverse complement strand
GGCTCTGCCCCTCCTTCACCTCCACCGCACACTATCAGGTGAACTGCCTGTGTCCCTGACCCCCTGCAAGGTCCACAGGTGTGCTGCACCCCACCTGCCCCACATTCTCCCTCCCACCTCTCAGCCACCTGTCAACCCCAAACCCTCCCTCACCGGCTCATTGCCGCTCACGATGCCCACACCATTCGGCCATGGCAGTACTTCTGCAGAGCCTTTCGCCTACGCTCCTCCGTGGCCAGGCAGTGGCCGCCTCGGGTCACACAGCGTTCTAGAATGCCCAGGGCAGTCTCTGGTACGGGGCACGTGCTCTGCCAACACTGGTGGGAAGACTTCTGCACATTCCGTTAACCTACACTCACCAACCGCACTGGACACACCCGTCCAGCGTCTGTCGCCACCACCAGACCACATGCTGCGGTCCCAGCGAGCCCACGTGCAGGAGGGACCCATCTGGACACACGCTCGGTCTACAGGCCAGGCAAGCTGCCCTCTGCCCAAGGAGGAGGCCTCAGCAGGCAACGTGTCCTGTCGAGTTACTTACACTTGGAGACTACCGGACCTCAGTAATTCACGACAAAAAGTTCTACCGATGTAACACACACGAAACACAGCCACATAAAATTCTTAGAAAAGCATCACTATATCTCCCTGGTGTCGTGATGGGTGGTATCAACATGTCCACGTTCAGAAAAAAGTGGGCAAAAAGGACGAACACCTGAAGAAAAGCTTCACAGCTCAAAATCCCAACGTTAAGCGAGCTTAGTGATGAAAAGTGAACCTAAGAGCCACAAGCCTTCTTCCTTCACTTTTCCGAGGAACCCCAACAGACCACACGCAGACCAGGGGTGCTGGGCCCCTGACTGGACACCGAGTGAACACACGGCTGATTTAGCCTCTCGTGCACACACCCAGGGACCACACACCATGACTGGGAGGCTGCTGCTGGATTCTGAAAACTGCGAAGCTCCTCAGGGGGCCAGTGCCTCAGATGTGACACAACCACTCGACACTCTCCAAGGGCGGGGGGCACTCGGCTCCAAGTCCTCAAGGGCCACTGGGGAACCTCCAGTTGGGAAGAGGTGCACCCTCGGGACAGCGTCTACCTCCTTTGGGCCACAGTCTGGGACCACCTCTAAAGGGCGCTGTGAGCCACCGCCAGGGGCTCCGTGGGCCACGAAACTTGAGAATGAGAATGTGCTGCGTGGCAAGGAGCGAAACGTGGGCCAGCAGCCTGTGCCAGCCTTCCCCTGGCAAGGGAAGATCCGTCAGAAAGGGGGCGCAGACAGACAGCTGACCGCTGGCGTCACCGCCTCGGGCCGCCGCCGGCCCTCCCGGGCTGGGTGACCGCAGTCTTGCTCCCGCCCTTACGTCACACCTGAACTGGCCCTTAGAATTCAGGCTGTCCAGAGGTGCCCACCCCCAGACCCCAGGTTCCGCCAGGACAGGGCCCGCGTGTGACCGCTACCCCTGCGTGTCACAAGCACCCGGGACAGATGGAGCAGACAGGCAGGGCAAGCAGCAGATGCTGAGAAGCTTCCAGAAAGAGCCAGAGTGCTGAACGTGAGGGGTGGACTGGCACAAGAGGTTTCAGCGAGCAGGTGTGCGTGCAGGGCAGGTGTGCAGCAACGACAGGGCGCACAAGGCAGGTGTGAGGCAAGTACTCAGGGAGGGTGGGTGGGCACGTGCCCGCGCGGAAACAGGTGCGTCGGGCAGGTGTGGGCTGGCCTTGCAGGGCAGGAGCGTGGCAGCCGTGCGAAGCAGGTGTGGGCGGGTGTGTGCGGGGCAGGTGTGCGGGAGAGGTGTGGGGTGGTCGTTCCAGGTGTGTGCGCGGCAGGTGCGCGCGGGCGGGCGGCACTTGCCTGCGAAGGCGGCGGCCGCGGCAGCCTCGTCGGGGCCAGGAAGGGCCTCGGTGCCCATGTCCATGTGCCTGGGCTCAGCGGCCATCACCGCCACGGCCGTCACCCGCCGCGTCTCGCGCTCCGCCTCCGCGTCCCCGTCCTCCTCCGAGTCCTCGTCCCTGCTGAGCACCGGTTCCTCCGCCTCGCCTCCCGCCGCGGCCGCGGCCGCCGCCGCTACAGCGGCCGCGGCCGCCACGGCTGCCGCTTCGGCCAGGCCCAGCTGCTTGGCGGCCGAGTCCGAGTCCTCCATCCGGACTCCACCGAGCCCGTCCGAAGGCGCCGGCCGGGGCCGCCCGAAGGCCGGGATGGAGCTCGAAGCGCACCGCCCGAGGAAGGCCGCCCGAGCCTAGCCGAGCCTAGCCGAGCCCAGGCGAGCCTAGCCGAGGCCGTCCGAATCCGCGCACCCAGCCGAGCCGGGCCCTCCGGCCGAGCGCAGCCGAGGCCGCCCGAGCAGAGGCCGAACCGGCACGAAGCGGCCCAGTCGAGCCGAGCCGACGGCCAGAAGTCCGGAACCGAGGAGGGCCGAAGCGGCCCGAAGTGCGGAGCCGAGGCGGTCCGAATTGGTCCGAGGCCGCACGAGGGTTTCCGAGTGGCTCTGCGCGAGCCCTCCTCAGCGCCTAGGAGCCCGCGCCGGTCGTCGTCCCGGACCCACAGGGTCGCCAACCGTGGGGCCGACGCTCGCCGGCCTCCGACGCAGCGCGGCCTGGTCAGGAGAGTCTCACGCCAAAGGCTCCGCCCGCCACACCGCGTGCGGGAGCCGAGTCTCCCCGAGCGTAGCCGAACGTAGCCGAACCTCCCCGAGCTCTCGTCCTCCCGAGCCTCGGCTCCCCCCCACTTTTGTACGAAAGTGCCCGAGCGCTGCCGGACCGGCTAATCGGGCCTCGGCCGCGGCTCCGAATCAATTCTCGAAACGCGGCGCTGTCGGGCCCCTTCGAGCTCAGAGGCGAAAATGGCCGAAAGGACGCGAGCGGCGCGGGGCCGAGAGGCTGCCGGGATCGCGGCGGACTGGGCGGGCGGAGCCGGAGCAAGATGGCGGCGGCTGCACGGAGAGGTTAGGGTCGCGGCTGGGTGCCGCAGGGGCCTGGGGGGTCCCGGGTGGGGCCCGCGACTCGGGGTGGGGTTCCCGGGGGGGGGGCGGCGGAGGCCGTCCCGGAGGAGGGCTCGGTGCGGTTTGGTTTTCAGTGGAACTGGACAGCTGACCAGCATGGCCATTTGTCGTTGCGGCTCTTTGCGAGCCCCGCCGCCGGCCGGGGTCGGCCCGCTCTGGCCCCTGGGCCTTGCCCCACCCTCGTTTTGCGCAGGGCTGCCCCAGCGTCCGCAACTCCGTCCCTCCTCACGGCTGAAGAGTGTTCGGTAGCGCGCACGGGCCGCGCTTTGGTGCGCCTCCCACCAGTTGGTGTTTCCACTTTGGGGGTGACAGGCGCTGCTGGGAGCACCGGGGTGCAAGCCTGTGGGCTCGGGCCAGCCCTGTGTGTGACCTGCGGAGGAACACGGGGTCCTGTGGCTCCGCGCTGGCGCTGGGCCTTGGGAGCAGAGCACGGGGGTCCGCTTTCCTGCGCGGCTCTGCTGCGAATTCCGCCAGCGGCAAGTGGGAGGCAGGTTATCGCAGGGCCCAGGCAGGAGGAGGGGCACCCCGTCACCGTGGCCAGCAGCCTCGTGTCCCGGAAACCAGTGCTGGGCGCCGTGGCGAACCCCTGGTCTGAGAGCTGGTCACAGCCCGGGAATGTGTCCGCCGTGCACTTCTCTGAAACGTTGGTGTGCGTGGAACAAACTGGGAGAGTTTTTAACGCACACCGTGAAACACGCCCCGCTCACCAGCCGGTGGGCACCCCTTATCTCGGAATGTGCCCTCACGCTGTTTCGTGTCAAGTACTGACCACTCAGGTAGCAGCGTTTATGTGGGCGACGTGTGCACTAAAAAGGGGGGCTGGTTACTCCAGCCTCGGGACTGGGCTTGTTTCAGCCGGTCGGATACACGCGTCGTTTCCAGCCCTCGGCTGTCATGTGAGGAGGGGACGAGTCACAGCAGCCAGCAGGCCCTCCGGAGAGAGGCGCTCTGTGTCGTCTGCCTGATCCAGAGCTCTCAGCACGGGGGTCCTGCGGGGCCACCAGTAATGACGTTTGTGTGTTTTCATCGGGTGAAAAACGACGTTTGTAGCCGAGCTGGATCTCTTGGCACGCCCGCCTGTCACCTCAGCGGAGCATTGCTCTGTTTACTTCCGCGTTTAGCTTCTGACACACCCACTCAACAGCCACCTTGTCATCACAGGAAATCACGGACAAAAAATGCTAAGTCCTAAAAGCCACGGCTGTATTTAGTGAGAATGAGCCCCTGCAGGTCTGAAATTGTTAAAACAGCATCTCTGTTTGTAGCTACCCTTAATGCTGATTATTTAAATCTCACATTGCTTAAGGTTTTTATACAGTATTTTTTTTCCTGAGCTCCACAATTTCAACCTATAACATGGGCAGCTGGCAAATAGATTTGAAGTGTGTCTGAAGCTGACCTTCAAGAGAAGGATCAAAAGGGAGGTAAACCCCAATTAACGTGAAATCCACCCAAATAATGACAGGTATCTCGGCAGCCTGGGCCTGGAACAGAACAGATCGGGTCGCAGGGCACCCGCAGTAATTGAGGCGAGTTGGCAGTGATCCGAGAACCGCTCGCGCCCTCCCCCACCACTCTCAGCGTGGGCCACCTCTCCAAGCTGTTTTGAATTTCTCCCTAGTGTCCTGGGCTGACTCATTCAAGACTCCCACCCAGGTGAGGGTCCGCAGAGGGCCCCACATCCACGCAGGGATCTGACGTCCCCACAAACACTCACCAGGGCCAGGCCCTTCTCTCCAGCCCCCTTGGGACTAGAGAGGAAGTGGATCAGAACAGAAGAATGGCCCGCAGGTTCACTCCGAGGCGCAGCTGGAACCTCCAACGGGGGTGCTTGCCAAATTCTAAGTATTTATTGATGTGTGTACATGCCTCACTGTGCAAATAGCTTGAGCCTCTTTAGACAGGAAGTCTGACCACGGATGAGTCCAATTCTGAGGACCGTTTCACATGCAGAGACGCCCCGCTCACTCCAAGGCCACCATCATCTCAGCCTAAAGAAACACGTGTAGCTGCTTGGAGATGAGAGAACGTCCAAGAGAGGCATGATTTACAGAGATTGGGTTGCTAGCTCAGGAAATTCTTATTTTTGGAGTGATATTTGGGGCAGTGAATATAATTCCAGAGGGAAACAAAATGTCTGTTGTCAGCGATGAAAAAACTTGTCATAACCTGAATGAGGAAAGGTTTTTGTTTCATTATACTCGTGTGGCAAATATGCGGAAACCGTGGAGGATGGGAAAAGCTGTTGGGTTGCCTTCCAATGCGCCTTCCTTCCAGCCGCCCAGCTGGCGGAGGAGCGGGAATGTGCCTCACCTGGCTGGTCTGGCCTCAGGTGGAGCCGAGCTTCACTTCTGCTCCCCAGCTCCCAGGTCCATGCCATCTCCAGGCCTCGGGTTCTGAAAAGAAGATTGTCTGGTCCTCCTTGGCAGGGCAGGCACAGAGGGGATGGAAAGGTAGCTAGCTGCAGGCCCAAAAAACGTGGGCTGCTTTCCATAGTGCAAGGAAAGGGGAGTGAGGCTGGGGTTGCATGTGTCCCGCTCCCAAGGCCTGGGGCGCTGCAACTTCTGATGCTTTCTCTTCCAGGGAGCGCTTCCTCCACGGCCGTATCCTGCTGCTGTGTCCTCCGCGGCACCTGCCCGAAGCCAGCTCTCAGCACCTGCTTTTTGCCCCTTTAACCCCACCCCCCTTTTCTATAAGTTCTGAGTGGCATGTCCACTTTTAAGCGGGAGGGTGTTCACTAACAGGTTAGGAGAGTTGAAGCACCAGCCTGGGAGTGGAGCAGCGAGCTGGCTTGGCACCCTCCCGCTCAGCCGCTGGGGCCCAGCAGGGCAGGGGAATGACGCCCACTTTCTGTGCTTCTGAACAAATAGGCGTTACAGAGCTCAGGAAAGGTGGTGGCAGATATTTAACTGCCCCCCCAAAACGAGAAGTATATTTTATTTGAAGAACACAAATCTTTTTCTCTCTCTTGTCACTGGGGTCATGGTCGGGGTGATGCCACCCCAGGCAGCCCAGAGTGCTGCTGTCTCCAAGGTTGTGCCCAGTCCTCTTGTTCTAGGCCAGGGTGTCTCTTTGGGGGGAGGTCCCAGCCCACTGGGACCGGCTGCTCCTGTGACACTAGGAGGAGCATCGATGGATGCCCAGTGGGTGACACCATGGCCACCTGCGGGTGCCTGAGCTGGGCCTGCATGTTTGCACGCCTCCTCTAGGTGGCGCAGCAGCCCCCTCTTGCCAGCCCCCTGGGGCTGCTAGGCTGAGTCCTTAACCACCTGCCAGCTGTCTTCGGTCCCCCTGCAAATGCTGCTCTGTCTCAGTGGGGCTTATGGCGCCCTTTACTTCCTGGCTACGCTTCTGATGGTCATGTACAAAAGTAAGTTATACAAAAGTAAGCCGGGGGTGGAAAGGCCGGGTGGAGCTGTCCCGCCACCGTAACCTGAGCTCTGGTCTGTTGCCTGTTGTCTGCAGGTCAGGTTTTCAGTTATCCTCCTAGTCACCTGGTCCTCGACCTGACTCTGCTGTTCCTGCTGGGGATTTTGGAAGCAGCTCGCTTGTACTTTGGTGAGTTGACGGACGTGAGAACTGGAAAGCACTTAGGACAGAGGTGGCGGTGTGAGCCTTTAAAACAGGCGTCATTTTAGAGTGTGGCTCTTGGAAACGCTTGGGAGTTAATTTCTTCACCAGTTGCTTTCAGGCTCACCTTACAGTGTAATTAAGTATTAATTAGTTTATTGAGAAGCTTTGTCCAAGAGATGGCAGCACCCTGGGACAGGCGCTTCCGGTTGGCAAGCAGGTCCTACGTAGCCACTGACCGCTTCACCTCACCCCTGCTCCCCTTCTGTTGGCCAGCGGTCTGGAGAGGAGTCTAGAAAATTCTGTCCTGTCCCCACTGGGACAGTGGCGCCTGGAGGGTCTGGTACAGGAACTCCAGCAGTGCAGAAGCACGGCATGACCTTGGCCCCGTCCCCCTCCCAGAGCTCACCACCAGGGGCCTGGGCTTCGGGCTCCTTGCTGCAGGCACACGCACATCAGCACTGACCACACTGCGTGTCCTGCTTCTGCCAGCACTTCTGGGGCCTCTGCACGTCCTGCCCACCCACGCATAGATAGCAGCAAGGAGACCGAGGCCCTGAGGGAAGCCAGGCCCTGCCCATGGTCTTGTCATCAGGGTAGACGGGCCAGTCTCAGCCACCCTGCTGAGTGCATGCTGGGGCTTGGTGTTTGTCATCACGGACCGGGGTCCATGTGCATGGCCGGGTGGCCAACAGGGCTAGAAGTGGGCATCTGCCCACCTGCCCTCCCCAAGTGGCCCCCTGGCGGCCTCTCAGTGCCCTAGGCACGTGCAGTCAGCTGGATGCAGCTGGGGACCGGCATTTTCCATGACTGACCCATTTGTTTCTGAAATATGCAGTTTTGTTTTTTATAAGTATGCATTAAATTTTTCAGACTGGCCTTTCGCCCAGCGCAAAATATTTTTGGAAATTTTAAACAAAATACCCTCAGTCCACTTGGAATTAGGGAAAAGTGTCAGAATGCACCTGGGACGGTTTCAGGAAGCCAGACCTCCCTGTCCCACCCACAGCCAACCCCGAGGCTGGGGTGAGGTTACAGCTGAGGCTGGTCTTCCTCACCGAGGAGCATACTCTGTGTTCTGCTTCCTGACACTGAGTCCTGTGCAGTGGTTTTTCACTGGGCGTCCTCAAGCCCCGAGGAGCGGGCCAGTGATCTGCAGCCTCTTGCCCTCCCAGGTGCACACGGGTTGTGGATCTGGAACAGGCATCCCTAACCTGGCACTCACTCACCCACCATGTTTGTTCTCTCCAGGCACCAAGGGCAACCTGACGGAGGCCGAGGTGCCACTGGCCGCCAGCCTGGTCCTCACAGTGGCCGGCGCCCTACTATGTGTCTACTTCCTGCTCTGGCAGACCCTCGTGCTATGGGCAGACTCCGTCCTCAGTGCCACACTCCTGACACTGTACAGCCTGGAGGCCGTCCTGCAGGTGGTGGCCATCGCCGCCTTCATCAGCTAACGGGACAACGCCAGCAGCCCTGGACAGGCACTCCCTCCTGGGAGCCCGGCCATCCCCTCCCCCAATGCACAAAGGGAAGGGGTGGTTTATGAATCTTACTGGGAGCAGCTGCAGGTGCAGTCACTACCCTGAGCCGTCTCTGTGGGAAATGACAGGGACATCTGCTCCGTCCCTGTGTTTTGGCCACCCTGACCCTGAGGGCCAGAGTGGGAACCCAGTGGTCAGGCCATTATCACAAACCTCAGGGGTTTGCCCTGCCCTGTCCCCTTATGCCAGAGTTCTCACTGTGGGGCAGCATTCTGCAGCCCAGGTGGGTGTTCTGTACTTGCCACACACACGGGTGGGGCCTAGCACTGCAGGTGGTGTGAGGGGCCGGGGCTTTCGCCAAAGCAGGCCGAGTCCTGGACAGACGGTGCCCTCTGGCTGCCAAAAGGAATGCAAAGGAGCTGGTCAGCTCTGGGGTTGGGGGTTCTGCCCCAGGGTCGGTGACAGCCATTCGGGGTCAGCTGTCCCAACCTCAGTCATTAGAAGGTCACTGATGCCTGCCCTGAGCGCTGGATGGGCCCAGACCTAATGTAGCTGGAACTTTTAGTGACTTCGCCCCATTTGTTGCGAGTGCACATTTTCTGTTTGGAACTACGTTCGAAAGGATATAGTTTCTCTTCACTGTATTTTTAAAATAAAGAAGTGTTTATACCTCGCTGCATTTCTCCTGATTAAGGCCGCCTACCTCCTGCAATGCTCTTCCTCAGGACGCAGGAGCACAGGGCCTACCAGGCCATCCGCCCATCCGGCCTCACCCAGCAGCCCCCAAAGCGGAGTGGCGCTTTCCCCGCAGGGCCAGCCTCAGTGAGGGCAGTGGCACCCTCAACGGTCTGTCCTTGGGGGCGAGTAGGACCTCTGGAGACCAGTGCACCTGGGGGCCTCGTGAAGGCACCTCCTGCTTACGCACCACCTGTGTGGACTCAGCAGTCTACATCCCTGGCACCCTGGGCTCTGGCCTGCTGTCTGCAGACACCTTGCCCCGCCCTGCAGACCCCAGCTGCATGAGGCCTGTTGCACCAATGGTTCCTCGTAGCCTCCCACCCAAGAATCTGGACACCCCCATCACTTTGGCTACAGAGAGGTGGGGGTTCACCTGTCCAGGGGGTGGCCAAGGACCAGTCTGGGCTCCAGGACCCCTGCTGCCGCCTCCTGATGGCAGTCCCATTGATTTCAGAAGCAGCTCCCTCCCGAGAGTGCATGCCCACATTTTGCCAGAAGGCTCAGCCTCCAGGGAGGGTGCGGGCAGGCAGGCATCTTCACTCCTGAGTGCTCAGCAGTGGAAAGAACCAGGAAGCCAGGCCTCACCAGGATGGGGCTGGGCTGGGCCTGAGTACGAAGGCCACTTCCTGCACCCCCTCTGCAATGCCCCAGCCAGCCAGTGGGGAGACCGGCCCTTGGGGTCCTGGCGACTAGGAAAGCCCATGTGGCTAACCCTGCAGGTGGATGTGCCTCCCTGCCCCCAGGAGTTCCTCAGGAAGTGCTCTCAGGCAGCCCAGGGCAAACCCATGCCAACTGCCCTGCCCTTCTGGGACCACAGCCCTGGAGCCCTCTGGCACACCCTTTTCCGCTGCCTCCACCCCAGGAAAAGTAGCCAGTCTTGGGATTCCTGCACATGGTTGGGGTGCCACCTCCACCTGGGCCTGCCCCCTGCCCTTTCTCCACTTCTTCCTCCTTGCCCAGCTGGATGAGCAGGGGCCTCCTGGGAGCCAGTTCAGGAGAGCACCTGCCTCGGGCTGTGGGCAGAGGTTGACGCCTGAGCCAAAGGAGGCGGGCACTCCCTGGAGCACCCACCCGCACCCCACAGGTTCTCTGCCCTGGCACTCATGCTCAGCCTAGGCCCCAGGCATCCCCACTTTTCCACCAGACACCCCCATCCCTCAGGGGTGCCCAGGCTGGGCTGGGGCAGCACAGAGAGAAGGAGCGCCTGGGTTGTGGAAAGGGGCCCCGCCCACCCTTAGACACACAGTCAGAGGGGCCAGATGAAGAGGGGACTGTGCTTCTGGACCTGGGGTTGAAGTCACCTGACAGGGACTACAGTCTGAGTTTCCCCATGGCACACGTCACGCCGGCTGGGGCGCAGCCGACAGCCCTAGGAAGGTCTTAGAGCCTCACCCTGCGTGTCCTCGGGGAGGAGGGGCTCCCGGCCCCGCCCGCTGGCGCTCAGCTCCAGGGGTGGGGTCCGCGGGATGGGTGTTGGGGACCCACCGCGGGGAGCCCGTGGGGGCGGGGTCTGGAGCAGGGGGCGGGGCGGTCGCGCTGGTGGGCGGGGCGTCCGCGTCCCGCCCCCGCCCCCGCTCCCGCGGTGTCCAGGTTCCAACCTGCCGCTCAGGTTCCTCCTGGCGACTCCACCCCGGTTCGGCCGGGCCCAGCCCCACCGCGCGTCCCTCCCGCCCGCCGGAGCCCGGCGCCGACAGACGGGCAGACGGACGAGGGGACCAGCGGGCGGCGGCGCGGGCCGCGAGGAGCAGGTGAGCGCTCCGCGGGGGTCCCAGACCCAGCGCTACGGACCCCGCCGGGCGCCCGTCCGCGCTTCGGCGCAGGAGGGACGCGGGAGCCGCGCGCACGGACGGCGGGCCGGCCCGGGTCTCAGTTTCCCCAGGTGGCAGGGCGACACGGGGCTCTGCCCGGGTCTGTGGGCCCGGCCAGGGGGTCGGGAGGCATTGGGCGCGAGGGGCCTGCGCGGGGTCCGCGGGCCGCCCCCGGGCTCATGGCCAGGAGCCGGGTCCCGCTGCGGCCTGGCCTGGGCCGTCCGGTCCTGGGGCGGCGCCGGTGCGCCGGGATATTTTTAAGTCCGTGCTCGTGAGCCAGCCGGCCCCGTCCTAGCCCTGGGGCTCCGTGGGAGGGACCCCTTCCCCCCAGGGGAGGAGGTGGTGAGGAGGTTCCTCCCCTCCGCTGGAGGACCCCACGCCCCCATCCCCTGGGCAGGCTGGGCTTTCCCCGGGGTCAGACCACTGAGGTGAGCCAGGGCTCCCTGTGGGTCTGACGTCAAAAGGCATTTCCTGGGTGTCAGCAAGGAGGAAATCCAGGGCCAGGGGACATCAGGCTGGGGTCAGGCTCCGGGTCATGGCTGGGGTGTGGGAGTTTCAGAGCGGAGGAGTCCGGGGGCGGGGCTGCAGGGGCCAGCGTGGGAGCGGTCCAGGGGTGTGGGCTGGCAGGCGCCTGTGGGCGTCCAACCTCTGGCTATCCCACATTCCTCCTCCCTGAGCTGGGCTGGCCTGGGGCAGCCCCTGTGCAGGAGGGTGACCTGGTGGCAGGGGACAGGCGCAGGCAGGGTTCATCATGCTTCTGAGGTTGGCCCCACAGACCACCTCTGCCCCCACCGCAGGTGCAGCCTGCCCCAACTGTGCTGGGAGGCAGGGCCCCGCTGGTGGTGCCTCCCCTCCCCCACCTGGACACACACACACACACACACACACACACACACACACACACACACACACACACACACACAC
>NW_017732333.1:375376-380423 GCF_001890085.2 Hipposideros armiger | reverse complement strand
GCTGGAATTTGAACCTGGAGCTGGTCCCTCTGCCCTCCCTGCCCTGCTGGGGCCTCCTCCCCCTCCACTGCATGACGTGAGCGGGCACCACGCAGGGCTCTCCCTTTGCACCCGGAAAATGACCAAATGACCGCAGTAAAACCAAAGTGCAGCCTGGGCCCCGGGGCCCTCGGGGGCTGCGTGGCTCCCCTGCCCCAGTCAGCTAAAGAAGCCCCCGCTCTCCCCACTGGAGCGGGTCTGTTGGCGTTCCCTCCTGAGGTGCCTCCTGACCCAGGCGCCAGTGCTTCGACCCACCTCCCTGCTGCCCCTGCTGCTCCCCAGGGAGCTGGAGGCCATTGGTTCCCAGCCTAGGCTCCCAGGGGGAGGGGCCTGTGTCACAGGCTGTGCGTGTCTGTGTATGCCCGCAGGCCTGGGTTTCACCCAGGTGTGTGTGCACCTGGACACACGTGCCCAGCGCCCTTGGCTCAGCCCGCCAGGAATTCCATTAAGCAAACACTCGGGCTCACCCACTGAGGTCATGAGCATTCCGGACATTCTCCACGCACAGATGGACAGAGGAATCTGCCAAGCCCCTACCCCTCCTCTCAGAACCAGGACCCTCAGCAGCAGGTGGGAGGAGGTGGCCCAAGGGCCCCAGGCCCCTCACACCTCCTGGGAGCCCTCTGGTCAAACCAGAAAGTCCTGGGCCACTCCCTGCCCTGGGTACCAGCACTCCTGACCGTGACCTACCCCAAGCACTGAAACCACTTGCTGGTGACGTTTGACAGGCAGGCAGTGTGGGCCCAGAGATCCCCACAGGGCACAGACCCCCCAGGACACGTCAGTCTTGCCCACACCAGGCTTTACTCGTGCCCCAAAGGGGATGGGTCCCTGTGGACTTGGCCCTGGGCTTTGGGTCCCCAGGGTCCCCTGGCTCCAGCCTCACCCTATGCTGCCTTGCCCTTCTCTCAGGGCCTTTGAATGTGCCATTCCCTCTGCTTGAAGGCGATTCCTCCCCCCGAACCCCCTTCAGAGCCCCCAGTACACCCTTCTTACAGCTCCACCCCAGAGAGCCTCTGCTGGCTCGTCCTGGGGGGGTCCCTGTGGAGGACCAAGGGTCTGGGGTGAGATGGGGCCGGGGTGATGGCCAGCTGCGACGTGGGGCAGGGGTGGTCCTGGCGTGTCCGGGAAATCTGTCCAGGCCATCAAGGCTCGGATCTGGGGCCGGGGAGGAGGACACCCAGGCCCCAAGCAGGTGTCAGCTGGCTCTCCATCCCCTCAGGTGTGGGCCGGGCACCAGGCCACAGTGAGAGCTGCCCTTCCAGCACCGGCCACCACTGAGGACGCCATGAGCCAGTCTGTGAGCTGCTGCCCTGGCGCTGCCAAGTGAGTCCCCACCCCCCACCAACCCCCACCCACCAGCCACTGAGCAGTCCCCAGGGAGGGGTGCAGTGTGGGCCCCCGCCCTCACCAGCCCCTCCCCTGCAGTGGCAGCCTGGGCCGGTCTGACGGTGTGGCCAAGATGAGTGCCAAGGACCTGTTTGGTGAGTGAGGTTTGAGGACGGAGGGTCTCGCCCGCCCCCCACTAGAAGGCTGTGCTGGGCCCCCCCCCCAGGGGAGATGCAGGTCAGCCCTGGGGGCCCAGAGGAGGCTCCTGAAGTCGAATCACCCAATGGCTCAGGTCCCTCCCCAAAGCCCAAGCGCGAGGAGCCCTCCCCCCGCCGCGCGAAAGGGGAGAGGCCTTTACTAATTCAGGGGCATCAATATTGATCCGGCCGGGCCGCACTCCTCACTGCAACCGGATCGCAGAGGGGCACTGAGTGCCAGGTGTCTGCTTCAGGAGTGTGGGCCTGGCCAGCCCCCCCTGCCCAGCTCTGCCCGGCTCCCCCAGGCATCCCCCAGCCGGCACCGGCTCATTGTGCTTTTGGACACGGTGCCCAGCCCGGAAAGCAGGGAATCCCAGGGAGGGCAGGGAGGTGTTTGTGGCAGTTGGTGGGGTGGGGAGAGCCAGTCACTCGCCCCAAAGGGTGGGCCCTCTCCCGGCCATGACAGACTTCCAGTCACAGGTATGCCACCCCTAGTCCGAGAGGGCGTCCTGGGGATGGAGGGAGGTCCGCATCCTGCTGGGCCCTTGAGTCTTTCCTGGTGGCTACGAGGGGCCTGCAGAGCAGCATCTCTCGCCCGCACGCCACCCTCCCCGTGGCCCCACCGGGGGTCCAGTCCACTTGGATGGAGGGCTGTGGGGTCCTCCTCTAAGGTGAGTGACTGGCCTCTCCCCGTTCAGAGCAGAGGAAGAAGTACTCCAACTCCAACGTCATCATGCACGAGACCTCCCAGTACCACGTCCAGGTGAGGTGGCCCCAGGAGCACCCCTTCTCAGCGCTCCGAGGTTCCTGGGCGGGGTCAAACTGAAGCCCAGGAAGGAGGAGTCAGCCCAGGCTCTGACACCCACAACAGGCAGCCAGAGCCAGGGACTGCCCCACACCTGTCCTGGGCTCAACTGGAGGGGGGGGCCCTCCCTCAAATCCTGGGGAGCTTGCAGTCTGTGGGAGACAGGGAGCTCTGGAGTTATGTCAGGGGAGAGAATGCCAGGACATGCCCCTGGGAAGGCCCAGTGGGAAGGAAACTGTCGCCCTGGCCCCAAACAAGGAACTGGACTAGGAGGGAGAGGGTGGGACAAAGACAGCTTTTCTCGAGCCCCTTCAGGGAGGGCCTCGGATGCCTGACCTTGGCCAGGGCTGGGAGAGTCGAGCTTGGTTAACCGCACTGGCGAGCAGCTGCCAGCTCAGGAGGGTTTCCTCCAAGGCCAATTTTAATTCACACTCAGAACTCAGGAAGTATGTTTCTTAAATGACCTTCCTGTTGCTGGCAACTGGCCAATTTCTGGTTCCTGGTCATTGTCCACACCTGCAGGACCACAGGGCTAGGAATGGCTGAGGAGGGAGGAAGGTGGGGGGACCCTGGACCAGGAAGGTCGGGAGACCCTGGACCAGGAAGGTCGGGAGACCCTGGACCAGGAAGGCGGGGGCCATGGACCAGGATGATGGGGGCCATGGACCAGGATGATGGGGGCCATGGACTAGGAAGGTGGGGTCCTTGGATCACAAATGTATGGGGCACTGGACCAGGGTGGTGGGGGGCCCTGGACCAGGAAGGTTAGTATTTCGCTCCCCATAAGGCCCTCTCTGCCCACAGAGGTCAGGCAAGTCACTGCTTTCTGAACCTCAGTTTCCTCATCTATACAATGGGTCCACAGAGACACTGGGAGTCCCTTGGGCTCTTGAACTGGGCTCTCCCTGCCAGCCTGGGCAGGCTGGGGCCTTTCTATGCTGCCAGGCTGGTGACTGCTCCTGGCTCGGTATCCACGGTCAGGGCACGGAGGGTGGACGGGTCAGCTCCTCTCTTCCCCAGGTGGCTTTGCCACATCTGGGGTAGGGCAGAACTCTGACCCCCACTTTTGTGAGGAACCACCTGTGCCGCCGGGTCCTTCCCAGCTTCTCACCTGGACTTTGGTCCGAGCTGGCCTGTGGGAGGACCCTGGCCCAGAGGCGCCTCTTCTGCTCGCCAAGCTGCCAGCAGAGCTGGGGCTATGGGTGGGGTTTGCCTGGCCTCCCAGATGGGAAAACTGAGGCACAGAGAGAGGGGGATCGGTGGGGGTATCAGACCCACCCTGACAATGAGGAGCCACTGCAACCACGTGGGTTTTTTCCTTTTTCTAAACTGGCAGACAGAAAAATTGGCGTTGAGGGTGGGCATGTGCCGGTCTGTGGTAGATTCATGTCGTCACCGTCATGAATGCGGCTGTTAAGGACACGGCAAAGCTCCATCACCCCAAAGCTGCCTCGTGCTGACCCTGTGTGGTGGCAGCCTTCCCCCTGCGCCGCCTCGGGCAGCGCTGCTCTCCTCCGTCACCACCCTCATGTCCCTTTGAGAATCCCTGTAAATGAAACTGTCCAGCGTATAACCACCCTTGGTCTTCGGGCTCGTAAACTTATTTGAAGACAACACGTGTGTAGAGCAAGTCTCCTCTATAGCACTGGGCTGCAGCGGATCCTTGTGTGACCCTGCGGCTGTCCCCAAGCATAGGCGCGTGTCCCTCGTGGACAGTGGGACCTGTACGGACATTGTCAGGCGTGCCGGCTAGAAATATCTGGCTTGTCGACTCAAGGGCTTGACTGTCTTTTGATGAGCAGAAATGTTTAATTTTGATGACATCTGATCATATCTGTTTTTCCCGTTTGTGGTTGTGTTTTTTTGTTGTTGTTGTTTTTGTAATTGCTTGGCCCAGGCTCTGAAGATTCCTTTCTGTGGTTTCTTCTAGATGCTTCATAGTTTAGGCTTTTACATTTCAGTCTACGATCCATTTAAAATTCATTTCTGGGTATGGTGTGAACTCAAGGCTGATTTGGGGGTGTGGGACTCAAGGCTAATTTTTTCCCTATAGGAATGTGTGGCTATATTACAATAAAAAAGACATTCTTTCCACCACTGAATTGCTTTGGAGCCTTTGTCAAAATCCAGTAATTAGACATGGTGGGCCTGTCCCTGGACTTTCTCTGTCTCGCGGTTTGTTTTCACTCATTGCGGCTTTATTGTCTATCTTAAAATCAGGCAATGTGAGTCCTTCCACTTTCTTGTTTTCCTAAGGTTTTCCTGGCTATTCTCAGTTCTTTGGATTTGCATTCACACTGTAGAATGAAATGGTCCAGTTCTACCCCCCGAAACGTCGGCTAGAGTTTTGATTGGTGTTGAGTCAAACCTACGAGTTGAGTTAGTGAGCAGCGAGCCCTCCGACCCCTGACCACGTGTCACTCACTCGCAGGGGCTCCTCTAGTGCTTCTCAGAGGCGCTCTGTACACCGTAGAGTTCTTGCATATCTTTTGTTGATACTCCTTGGGTATTTTGTTTTTATATACTGTTATAAACGGTATTTTTTTGTTGTTGTTTGTTTTTGTTTTTTTAAAGATTTTTATTGGGGAATTGGGGGGATGGGAACAGTGCTGAGGAATTGGGGGAAGGGGAACAGACAAGTTGCTGTCGTTTTGTTCTTCAGTCTAGTTGTGGAGGA